>NC_025702.1:9259321-9296882 GCF_000633955.1 Camelina sativa | reverse complement strand
GGCCGATTTCTAGAGCGCTCCACTCTTGATAACCAGAATCATTTTCTATGTTAAAGATTGTAGAATATGCGTGTGGAATGCCTCTGATGGTAGCTTGGTACATTCTTTGACTGGTCACACAAAATCTGTGAGTGCCTGATCCCTTTTGTATATTTGGTAGACTATCTTAAGGCAAGTTTGGGAATTGCAAAGACTTTTGACCTGTGTACTTGAAAGATAAAAATAACAAAAAATTTGCTGCCCATGCTAAAAATAACGAATATCAAAATCATATTTCTGCTAAGAAGAGCCTGCTCTACATTATTTGAGCTTAGGTTAATTTCTTTTCGTTTTCTGAAAACACTCCCAACTCTGCCTTGTATTGTCTGAAAATTATGACTAGTGAAGTTAGTCTGATTTTTGTTTTAGTGTTCCAGGCTGATTTCCTCTTTGTTCCTTGTATTTACTTTTTTTTAACATGTTATACTTACTGTTTGTAGACATATGTTATGGATGTCCATCCTTTCAATCCTCGTATAGCTATGAGTGCTGGCTATGATGGAAAAACAATAGTATGGGATGTAAGTTTTACCTTCCTCATTGTCTAATCCCTTCTTCTTCAGCATCTATATTACTAAAGCACTTGTTCTCTTCTTCTAGATATGGGAAGGCATACCTATCCAAATATACGAGATTTCACAGTACGAGTTGGTTGATGGGAAGTTTTCACCGTAAGCAGATAGTTTTTGGGCTGTACTCGTTATGCTTCTACTCCATCTGATTGCTAATCTATGTCTTCTTAATGTAGGGATGGAACTTCAATTATACTGTCAGACAATGTGGGCCAACTGTACATATTAAGTACAGGCCAAGGGGATTCTCAAAAGGACGCTAAATATGATCAGGTACCAATATAACTTAATCGTGGAGAGAGCTTCATTACTGTACTTCTACTGTCTACATTTCTTATAGAACCTTAGATCGGATATGGTTTGCTTTTAGAGGTTCACGTATGTCCTAGTTCCGTTAATTGAAGAGAAAAGAAATCTCCTTTCGATCAAAACATTCTATAAACATTAAAATCCTCTGTATAGGAAACATGTCTCTTAACATTTATAAATTCCTGCTAAGCATTATAGAAACATCTTAGTTCTAATTGCACCAGTGACTTCGTCTAAGAGAGCTGCCGTCTATGGATAGCTTATGCAAAAATAGTATTTTCTTCTAACTGCTCTTTGCATCTTCCAGTTCTTCCTGGGGGATTATCGGCCATTAATTCAGGACATATATGGTAATGTCCTTGACCAGGTAAGGGGCTCGTCTTTTCTCCCCCTTCTAATGGTTCTACTTTTAATGGTGCTCGTTATAGGCATAATTTTATCGCTAATTGGCATTTGGAAACTTTGATTCAGGAATCTCAACTTCAACCTTATCGCCGAAATTTGGAGGATCCTCTTTGTGATTCAGGTTTTAATTTCATTTACTATGATTATAAATGCTTTTTGGATCCTTCCACTGAGGATGGGCATATCATTCACTCTCTATTGTTCTGCATTGTAGGGATGATTCCATATGAAGAGCCATATCAGACCATGTTTCAGAAACGGCGACTCGGCGCCTTAGGCAAAGAATGGCGACCATCTTCTTTGAAGCTTGCTGTGGGGCCAGATATCACTTTAGACCAAGATTACCAAATGCCACCTCTGGCAGATCTAGACTTAGCTGAACCGTTGCCAGAATTTATAGATGTAATGGAGTGGGAACCAGAAGTCGATATCTTAAGTGATGAAAACGACTCTGAATACAATGTGCCAGAGGAGTATTCATCTGGAAAAGAGAAAGAATGTTTAAATTCTTCAACCTCTGGTGAGTCAGGTTCCAGTTCCGGTGAAAGCAATGAGGATGATGATCATCAGAATAGCCTTCGAAGATCCAAAAGGAAAAAACATAAGAAAGAAGTGAGTATTTTGTATATATTTCTTTGATCTTGCGCCTTGTAAACAGGGTTCTAATCCCTTTTAACCTCTTTACCAGGCTGGGATTATGACTTCTTCGGGTAGGCGCGTCAAAAAGAGAAACTTTGATGAGCTCGAGGGAGCTCCAAGCAACAAAAAACGGACCAGGAAATCTAGGAGTGGTCGTAAGGAATCAAAGGAGTCTTCAAAATCTAAATCGGCCAGACCTAGGCGAGCAGCTGCTCGAAATGCCCTCTCTTGGTTTTCTAAGATTACAGGTACATCTAAAGACGCAGAAGAGGAGGAGGTCTCTGAATTGAGTGATTCATCAGAAAGTGAATCGACAACACAAGAATCAGGCAATGGGGATAGTGAACTTGATGTAGTTTTGTCAAATGGGAATGGGAAGCAATCAAAAGGAAAAAATATCCTCGTATTTGATTCAGATGATGGGGCTCAGCAATGTGATATCAGAGAAACTCATCCTCCTGAGAGGAGGAGATTGGTTCTTAGGTTTCCTGTTAGGAATTCAGATAAGCTTACCTTGCTGGAGAACCTACCTGGATCGTCTTCGGATGTGACAACTCCAACTTTAGGGAACGGCTGTGCTGAAGACTCAAGGGTTCCTGGGAACCTTGAAAGTCACACAAATCAAGTTGAAGGGATAGATGTAAGTAAAGTAAAATGGGGAATGGTTAAGGCTCGTACATCAAAGCGAATAAGAGGTGAAGCAATAGTATCGCATGAACTTAATGGCTCTGACCCGGAGGGAAAAGAAAATAATGTTACCAAAGATGCAAATCACCATGGAAATGGTGTTACGGCATCTACTTGTTTGGAATTGAAAACAGATATAGATGGCATGACAGTTGACACTGACACGGTGATCTCGAATGGTACTCCAAATGGTGGGAAACGATATCCAGAACTGGATGGGTCGCCAAGTCGATTGGCTGATGACGGGACCTCTAATGGTTCTCAGGACGTAACCGGTCATCGGCAAGATCTAATAGATAGCCTTCCACCAATCTCTAGGAGTTTGAGGATACGATCCAAGAGAGTTTCAAGGGCTTCTGATGCATCTTTGAGGCCAGAGGGAAAACCTTCATCAATAGATCAAGAGACTGGTGGCCCTGATGCATTAAGTGATGGTTTTGAAGACGCTAGATGTGATTTGGCATTGGATAGTCAAAAGGATGGTGTGGTTGGGACAGAGATATCTCTGCGGAATGATTGTGTTCGGGAATTAAATCCTCAGATCAGTGATGCTCTCTCAATTGCTAATGATGTTCCTGTGTCGCACTCACATCCTAAAAGGATGTTTGATTTTGTCTATAGACGAAAGAATAAGAACAATTTTGACAGGGATGCTGCTACTCTTACTAAAGAAATCAGTCCAGGTTCTTGTAGTCAGGATCAAGGTAGTGGCTCTAAGTCCCATGAAGGTGCGTCTAATGGGTTCAATGGAAGTCAGTTGAACAGTTTGACACGCATCCAAGATAAAATAAGTGATTCACGTGGAAACCAAAATTCTCAGGAAGAACTGAGATCCGCTTCCGAGGCAACACTTCGTTTGAGATCTACAAGAAATAGAAAGTCTACTTATCCTTTTAGTGAAACTAAACCTATTGAAACAAAGAAGCCTCAGCAGTTACCAGAAAATGTATCCTGGCTGACATTATCGATACATGAAGAGGGTTCTCGTTATATTCCACAAATGGGGGATGAAGTTGCGTATTTGCGACAGGTAAGTGTTGGTGGTAATCTTGTATGTTGTTTCGTTTATTCAACCTTTTGTATCAATTCTTTTATCTGCGGCTGTTATTCTATCTTTCAGGGGCATCAAGAATACTTAAACTTTAGCACCCTAACGGGGGAAAAGGATCCTTGGACTTCAATAAAAGGGGGGAATATGAAGGCTGTGGAGATTTGTAAAGTGGAAAGTCTTGAATATGCAACTCTTCCTGGTTCTGGGGATAGCTGCTGCAAAATGATACTTAAAGTCATCGATCCAAACTCCGAACTGTTCAACAAAGCTTTCAAACTTACGTTGCCTGAGGAGGTGGTGACGTTTCCAGATTTTCTTGTGGAAAGAAGTCGGTATGAAGCAGCAATACAGAGGAACTGGACTTGCAGGGACAAGTGTAAGGTTTGGTGGAGAGATGAAGGGGAAGAAGATGGTAGTTGGTGGGAAGGGCGGATTCTAGCTGTGAAACCCAAATCACCTGATTTTCCTGATAGTCCATGGGAGAGGTACACAGTTAAATACAAGAGTGACCCTACCGAGACACATCTTCACAGTCCCTGGGAGCTTTTTGATGCTGATACCAAGTGGGAGCAGCCTCACATTGATGATGAGCAACGAAACCGTCTTCTCTCGGCCTTAACAAAGTTAGAGAATTCAGACAAAAGAACCCAGGTATGTGATCCTAGCCACCAAATTCATACTTCACCCAAAAAGCTTAGGCCCATGTTTATATTAGCTTAGTTGGTTCATAGATAACACTCTTTATACTCAGGTTTTACTTAGCCTAATATAAAGTCTAAAAAATAGTGGATTAAGAGGAGACAAAGACACAACACCTCCCAAGAACGTAACGATATGACATAATAATCTCGACTAATTCGTTTCAGGATTCATATGGCCTACAAAAACTGAGGCAGACCGTGGGAAACTCCAGCTACACCAACAGGTAACTAGTTTCTACAACACTGGAAGAGGCTTTGGTGGAGCGGAAGCTGACATGGTTTTGTTTCTGCAGGTTCCCAGTTCCTTTGTCTCTTGAAGTAATCAGATCACGGCTTGAGAACAACTATTACCGGAGTATGGAAGCACTAAGACATGACGTATCAGTAATGTTGTCGAATGCAGAAACTTTCTTTGGTCGAAATAAAAGCGTAGCAGCCAAATTATCACATCTCTCTAACTGGTTCGACCGCACGCTACCTTCTTTGTAGCATTATCATCATCCTAATATTAGTGGCGGCCTATGTAGATATCTTTTTCATGTTCCCAAATTATCTAGTTAGAATTTCTGCATTTTTTTAAAAAAACTCTGGTTTTAACGGCAGAAATGAATGTTAGTTTTTTTTTTTTTTTTCAGTTAGTGGATTTTAGGTTTAGGGTTAGTTAGAGAGAAATTTTCTTTTAAAAGTTGTAAGTAAAAAAAAAAACTGGAGAGGTCATTAACATTTGGTGCTTAGGGAAATAGAGAATCATCTTCGTTGGCTGATCCAATCCAATTTGAGAATAATATTGTTTCTGTACAACATATAAAATTGTCCAAATGTAAAAATGTAAAGATGTAAAGAATTGATACGGAAGGTTGAATAAACGAAACAACAGATAAGATTACCTAAGATTGTACTTGTTATAGTCCTTTATACAAAATGTATACTATGTTGCATGGAAACTCTTTTCGAGGTGCGTTTCCTTCCGAAACGTTTCGAAAATAGAAACTCGTAGAAACTCGGAAACAAGGCACAAAAACACGATTCCTAGAAATTTCTGTTTGGAAACACAATGTAAACTACATTTCCGTTTTGGAAACACGACGAAAACTTCTTTTTTAATTTGAAACTTAATAAATAAAGATTTTTTAAATATAAAAANTAAAACTTCATTATAGATATAAATATATAATATTATTAGTGTTTTAATTCAACTATTTAATATTTATATTTGAAGTTTTATTTATTGAAACTTTTTGATATGGTTTTTATGTTTGGTGTTTTATTATATATATATATATATATATAAATATATAAATATATATATATGTATATGTATATGTACATACGTTTCCATTTCCTAATTTTTGAAAAAAACCGTTTCCCGTTTCCGAAACGTTTCGTTTCGGCGTATCCGTTTCCGTTTCCATCCAACCTAGATACAAAGTACTGGCATCCTCATTCCTATTCATGTCCGTTTCCGTTGGTGCTGCGATGGAGAAACAAATTTCCTATTCATCGAACAAAGAAGAGTGTTGGCATCCTCATTCCTACATCTTTTTAGAAAAGATTAAGAAACTTGAAAAGCATTTTTGTATACATGGTGTACCTTGAAAAGTGTTTAGAAGCAGAAACATTGAGAGAAACTTGTCAAAACAGACTTTTTACAGTAAAAACGAAGATTCAAGAAACAAAGCCTTGCAAATTAACAGTGTTGGCTCAGGGAAGTTTAGGGTGGCCAGAGGATTTTCCTGTGAGTGTTTCCGGCGGCTTAGGGAATTTAGAAGGGTTGTGTTTAGTGAACCAAGTAGTGTACAAGAATTGCTTGTGAGGACCAACATGGTTACATATCAGCTTCAGCTTCTGTCTCTCTCTCATCCACCTTAGTATTATCTTCATGTGACGCTTGCTCGTTAGCCCTCTCAATCCCACCTCCTGTTTAATTTTTTGCATACCAATGATCAGATTGAAAACTACACTTTGTGTTGAATATCAACGGTGATACTTTCATAGTTTGCTTGAAAGCTAACCAAAAAAAAACTATCCTAGATGGAAACTATGATTATGAACCTTCACAATCTCTACTTTACCTCTAGCTATCAAAATGTCAATCTAAAACCTCTAAGAAAGAAAATGGAAGCATCTGATAGTGTTAGACAATAGTGACATCGCCACAGTTTTGAGAAAAAAATTCAATCAAACTTCACATTCTCGACTGTTGCCAGATTAAGAACAGCCATTATAGCTTATTAAGTTTCAGTCCTAAACCTCTAATAATGAAAATTGAGATCATCTCCTACTGAGAAAGAGTGACATCACCACTTGGTTTTGAGATAGAACCCATCAACCTTACATTTTCTGCCTTTGGCCAATTGAAAATTTTCAATCCCAAACCTCAAGAACAAAGAAAGTGAAAGCATGCTGTAATGAAGAAGAGTGATACCTCTCAAATCGGCTTTGAGATATCTCTACCCTTTGGAACAGATTTGAGAAACACTCATTCATTCTACTTGTAAAAGTCAATCCAACACGTCTAAGAAATTTGCATCTGGCTATGTAAATACAAAAAAAAAAAAGAGAGTACCTTGACACGATCCCAAGTTTCAGCAATGGTGAGAGGTCCATGATCCTTCAAAATATCAAAGATCACTCGGGTGATCGTCTGGGTTTGCTCTGGCGGTGTGTTCAGCTCGATTGGTTTCATCTTGGGTTTAGGTTTCGTTGCGAAATGCCTTATCAACAATCCAACTTCATTGTGATTGCTTCTGTTCCACGGCATCATCATGTTCCGCAACATACTCTCTAATCACTTCACTTTGTTTTCTCAGCAGCTAGAAATAAATAACATATTAAAACTCAAATCATTATGTTGAGACACAAAAACCAAAACTGTTAAATGATTAAAACTACTAACGAAATGGATGCGATTAAACCGTAATCATGTTCATGAATCGCTGTCTGAAAACAAAATCAAGATCTTGAAGAAACAAACCGGGTATATATATATGCAACTTTTACAACTCGAGTCTCAGCTAGGCATTTTAGCGAACAGTATGTGTGCAATATGGGACTTACCGTGTATCAAACACAGAGATATATCAAAAGGTAAGAAGAACCCAACAAGATGAACACACAAAGTACAATCCCGAGCAGCCAAGTCTCTAAATACAGAGGGATCAGTCTGTGAGGAAGGGCAGAGATTGCAGTTAGACTAACTGCAACATCCCTACAGTTAGTACTATGTATGACTCGAGCGAGAGTAATTTACAAACATGTAAAGGATACATTGAACTATTGATATTTATAAAATGATCCCTCATTTTACTCATATTTTATATTTCAGCCTAACTCTTTTGTTTGTACTAATTACTTTCCAATTTCTTGTTTTGTAAGTGCAATTTAGTGATAATTTCTATGTGGCAAATTTTCTGGTTATAAAGTGAATCCTTTTCTGGTATGACGGCACTTTTTTATCAGCGCGCATGGGATACGGTTAAGGCTGATTTAAAGCTTTCGGTGGAATCTTTCTTTCAAGTTGGTACTTTTAATACACGTCTAAATAGGACAAACATTTGTCTTATTCCAAAAGTGGATAAACCTTCCCGGATGACTGAATGGAGGCCTATTAGTTTGTGCAATGTTGGTTACAAGATTATCTCAAAGATCTTATGCCAGCGTCAGCGCAAGTTTCTGCCAACATTGATCTCTGAGACGCAATCGGCTTTTGTAGAAGGACGGCTAATTACGGATAACATTTTGATTGCTCAGAAGATGTTTTATGGACTCCGCACTAACCCCTCTTGCAAGGGCAAGTTTATGGCCATTAAAACGGATATGAGTAAAGCATATGATCGGGTAGAATGGTCTTTTTAGATCATTTATTGCGGAGGATGGGTTTTTGTGAAAAATGGATTTCGTGGATCATGTGGTGCATGACATCTGTTCAGTATAGTGTATTACTAAATAGTCAGCCCCACGGATCCATAATTCCTTCTCGAGGTCTTCGTCAGGGAGACCCCCTGTCGCCATATCTTTTTATTCTTTGCACCGAGGTTCTCATTGCAAACCTCTAAAAGGCGGAAAGGTCTAAACTTATAACGGTATTAAGGTGTCCACTGCTTGCCCGGCGATTTCGCACATATTGTTTGCAGATGATAGTCTGTTTTTTTGTCGGGCCACAAAGGAGCAGTGTGAGGTTGTCTTAGGGATTTTACGACAGTACTAACGTATTTCTGGACAGCAAATTAACTTCCAAAAGTCCTCGGTTCAATTTAGGCATTCGGTAGATGCCGGGGTGCGCGAGGAATTAAAAGGCATCTTGGGTATTACCGCCTTAGGTGGCATGAGTTCATACTTGGGTATCCCTGAAAGTCTTGGTGGGTCGAAAACTAAAATACTCTCCTTTGTTCAGGATCGGTTGCTCAAACGTGCTGGTGGCTGGCCAGCCAGGTTCCTGTCTCGGGGGGGGGGGGAAAGAGGTTATGATAAAATCGGTAGCGACTGCTGTCCCTACCTTTGTTATGTCCTGTTTTCTTCTCCCAAAAACAGTAACACGGAAACTCACTAGGGCGATCTATAAGAGGGTTACATTGGATCACTTGGGATAAGTTATGTGAAAATGGAGGGAGGGTTGGATTTTCGGTGTCTGGATGATTTTAATACCGCATTGTTGGCTAAGCAACTATGGCGGCTAATTTCAGTTCCAGATTCTTTATTTGCAAAGGTTTTCAAAAGTCGATATTATAGACATTCTGATCCATTGGATCCAATTAAATCCTACTCACCATCTTATAGATGGCGGAGTATGATTTCTGCTCGCTCTCTGGTAAACAAAGGACTCATTAAACGGGTAGGTTCGGGATATTCCATTTTAGTATGGTCTGACCCCTGGATTCCTACTCAACCCCCGAGACCAGCATTGTGTTCAGGATCGCCAGTTGATCCCACACTTAGAGTTGAAACTTTTCTTGACAGGAACTCTCACTCCTGGGATTTGGCTTCTTTCGAACCGGAGGATGTTGCCCTTATTTCTGCTTTACCTCTTGGTCTTCGAACCACTCCGGATAGCCTGGGTTGGCATTTGACAAAATCCGGTATATACACTGTTAAATCTGGATACCAAGCTTTGCGCCAGAAACCGGACACTGATTCCCCGATTTCTGGTCCCAATATTATTCCTCTTCAGGCATTTGTTTGGCAGGTTCGGTGCCCACCAAAACTTAGACATTTTATGTGGCAAACAATTACGGGTTGTATGGCGACAACAAAAAATCTGCGGCGACGTGGAGTGGGCTGTGATGTGGAATGTGAGATTTGTGGAGGACCGGAGGAGACAATTAATCATGCTCTTTTCTTATGTCCTCTGGCTCGGCAAGTGTAGGGTTTGTCACCTTTTCCGATGTCCTCGAGATTTTTTTCCTTCGGGATCCGTCTATACAAACATGGATTATTTATTCTGGAGATTCCAGGATGTTCCTTCGGTGGAGGTATTCCCGTGGATTCTTTGGTATATCTGGAAGGCCAGAAATGACAAATTGTTCAGCAATTTGGACTCTAATCCTTTAGGGATTTTACAGATAGCGGAAGAGGAAGCAAAGCTCTGGTCTTTAGCCCAGGAGGATCCTTTAGGATCTTTACCTAAGGGTGTTTTACGTCCTTTCTCTGCTTCTACGGTGGACACTAGTCTCACGGTTAATAATTATGGAACCAGTCACCGTTGTTTTGTGGATGGATCTTGGAAGGCGACTGATCAATTTATTGGCAGAGGTTGGCATTGCATTTCTCCTAACGGAGAATCTCCCACTATGGGTGCATCTAACTCTCGCCGTAGCTTGTCACCTCTCCATGCCGAAGTGGAAGCTCTCATTTGGGCAATGCGGTGTATGATTGGTGTGGATAATGAGAAATGTGTTTTCCTCACAGACTGTTCTGACGTGGTGAAGATGGTGTCTTCGCCTTCTGAGTGGCCTGCTTTCAAGACATATTTGGATGTAATTGAAGAAGATAAGGACGAATTTCTATCATTCTCAGTAGTCCAGATTCCCAGATCACAGAATGTTAGTGCGGACAAGCTGGTGCATCGTGCTAGAGTGGAACCGTATCCGATTATCTTTATGAACAATTTTTCTGCTAATTGGCTCATTTGAGCTGATCTTGGACTATGGTNAAAAAAAAAAAAAAAAAAAAAAAAAAAAAAAAAAAAAAAAAAGTGATTCCTTTCTATTTTTATTTTGTCGTTGGATTGCAATGTATCAGTGACATAATTTTGCTATGTTAGATTAGTGAACCATGGCAAGAGCAAGCTGTGAGGATGGAGAAAGGTAGAGACAAACCTAACAAATTAGTGGCTTTTAGTTTTGAACATGTAACTATCACTGATCACTAAATCCGTTAGCTCAAAACATTTAGATGAGGGCACGAAAAAAAATTTGGCCTATAACATTTGCGGTTCCAAATTCAAACCCTAGGTAACATGTTAATTAACAGGAGATAGGAAAAAACAGTCCACCAAAGAGCACGCAAATGTTTCACTCTCCATGGGTGAGAAGTTCCCAGTTTAAGTCCACATGATATACAATTAAACGCTCTCATCTATCCCATAGATACAAAACAGCTACATCCTACTTGTCATGCCCTTCTTCGTCACTGAAAGTTATAATCATCAACGTTCAACCAGAGTCTTGAAGCTTACACTCAAGGCACCCGATAAGTTTCATTAACAGTTGATCCCCTAAGATAATCTCCAGGATCTGAGAACTGTTGAGCGAAACTGCATAAAAATAAAAACAAGATAGCAGCTTATAACACAAAATATAGAAACTTGAGTAAGAAAAAATGATGTTGAGGTTATGTGATTAATAACTGATTTCTTTGACAATATTGAACATGATGTGAAGGCCATCAACATCTTTTTTTATCTCACAGGCTTCAAATACAGCCATCAATTTCTGAAAGAACGCATCCTGCATCAAGATAGCAGGAAAGAAAGTAGGTTAAGGAGGGTTTCAGTGTCAGTCCTTGAAAAAATTTACAAGAATAAAACCTAAAAAGGTGATGAAAGCACTACAAGATTACATCTCCGCTATATGCTGTAAGACGAAATAGCTCAGATACCAAAAACCTTTGCTTGTAAAAGTATACTACTCAGAGCGAACAAAATTAAGGTATTACAATAAAATGAAGAGAGGACGAGAATGACTACCCACTTCTTTCATACAAAAAGAAACAGTAGAACTTTGGAATGCACTTATTACTTACATCCTTCAACATAAGTTCGATTAATCGCATCTCATCGGCGCTGCCATATTTAGTAACAATCTGCAGGGAAGAAAGAAACAAATACATCAAATCCTCGACAAAATAGAGACCTAGAATGCAATATCAGGATAATAATGAGCACTACTTAACACAAGAAATGTCCACTTATCAATTGAACATAAATGCACTGAGAGCGTAAATAAAGATGAGAACATACAATCGTATTTCTGGGAGATACAAATTATCATAAGAAACTTTGAAAAATCGGTAATACTCCAGACGATGAAAAGACAAATGAAAGTAATAAAAAAAAAAAAGTAGGGTATAGCTCTCAGTTAACCACAAGCAAAGAAAGCACACAATCACTATTATCTTAGAACCTTGAGTATTAGGGGAAGATTAGAACGGTTGACATCAGGAAGCTTCTCTAACTCACTGATCACGTTGTCAAACGTTTCGCCTGCTCAAGCAAAGATGATTATGTTGTCAAATACAAAATTTGTGACCATTACATAGAAAACATACATGGAGAAAAAGAAAAAAAAAATGCTTGGAAAGCCATCAAATGTTCAAATCATCATTATGATTATATTTCAATACAAGATTCAATATTAATATAATTAGTGCTAGAAATTGATCAAAAGTTTCATCACTGTGAAAGTTCTGAAACAAATTATTTCTTGTCAACTATTCGGAAGTCTAACTGTTCACAGATGGTGAATGAGCAACTGGCCACACAAATCCATAACTCTATCTAGGTAAACCCCTTAAACTACTGTTACAGAAATATTAAAATGCAAACCTCAAAGCCAGCCCTATGACACATTGATCATATAATAAAAAAATGAAAATATAAGAGTTAAATATAAGCAGAAAATCAGACTGATATGAAAGTTGAACAAATACTTTGGTCAGGAAAAATCTCTTACCGTTCAGAGCATTGAAATGCAGAACGTGTTGCATACTGGATATTAGATTCCTGAATAGGACGAAGCACCATTTTTGTAGTCAGGGGAATGATCTGTAGAATGGAGGCTCCTCCAAAAGAATACAACAGAACTTTTATTGTACTGACCATATGTAAGTGCATCCGGCAGTCTCTAGAAAGCTCAAAGCCAACTCTGCTGAAAGCTCTTGGTCACTCCATGAGATGATTGTGTCTGTACATTAATACAGATACCCGGTTATGCAAACAAACTCTACAACCGAAGATACACTAGTTAATAAAAACACAATACAGAAAGCTTACCATCTTGCTGATTGTAGATATTCTCAGTGCTTATGCGGTGTACAAGCAATGGCGCATTATCATCTTCATCAATGACATTTAGACCGAGTTCTTCCGATCGCTGCATGTTTTAGCGTTTCCATTTAGCTACAAGTTATTTCCAGAATGCGCACTGCAGAACTTTTGGCCGCAGGAGGGATCCAGGAATTAGAACAAACCTCCATATAGTCCATAGTAACGTATCCAGTTCCTCGATCCTCCCATTGACCATCTTCATTCAAACGATAAACCTTCACTCGCTGAACAATAGTGACAAGCATAAGATACAACAGCGTTAGGAGAACATAACTATTGCAAGTAAATGATTACTATAACCATTTTTTTGTAATACCAATGTCAACGTCCATGGACTTATATGAATCCCAAAAAAAAAAACAATTGGAAATGAACTCTTGAATCGTATATGTTGTTCCACAGTATAACATCTTAAAGATCTTAGTTCTCTTCACTTCGGGACTCCTAAGCACATAGTATTTGTTATATCCTCATACACAAACCCTAACAGAACGCAAATCAAGTGAATCCCTTCTTTGAGATCCTCTATAAACCTCACTCCACTAATGAATTGATTCGAAATTGAACCAAGAAACAGCAAACACAACACATAGAAACGATTCGCCAGCATTCAAATTCTCAGTTACATCTCCGCGCAGACTAACTAGCGAACAAGAAGATAACCAAAGATAGAGCTAAGAGACACACCTGAATCGAATTGGAGTTAACCGGAGCGGTCATAGCTAACTATCACCACCGTAGATCCCCGAATCGAGCCGATGAAGTCAGTACGGTGGTCGGAGGGAGCGAAATTTAGGGTTCTTGGAGAAAGAAGAAGAAGAAGAAAGAAGAGAAGAACGAAACGGAGTAGATAGAGATGGGAGATTTTGAAGTTTTCTTTAAGGTTGAAGAGAAATCAACAGAAACTCGTAACCGCCATTAACGAAGAACCAAGAAACTTTGACATTTCTTCTCTCTAGTTTTTCTCTCTCTCTCTCGCTCTTCTCTCACTTCTCTGTATTTTCTGTTATTTCTTCTGCTGCGCACAAGCTCGTGTTTTTGGCTTCCGCTGGAGAAGAAAAAGAGAAATACAAAATTAATTCAAATTTCAATTAATTACGGAATATATTATTAATAAATAAATAAAATAACCGATTGGGCTTTACGTTTAAGATTTTGGGCCTTTGCTCATCTTCTTAAGCAACCTCCACGAATTATATTGTAAATCTAACTTGATCGGCTCTAATTGGTGACTCCGTTTAAATGAAGTGATTAGAAAATGTTGAGCGGTTGAAAAAAAAGCGGTTAAAGATAATGGATAAAAAAATGGTATAATAAAAGAGAGTGGTTGAGTATTTTGTTTGATTGGTAGCATTGTAGCGGTTGTATAGTACATATTATATTAAATCAAAACAAAATAAATTAATTTAATTCAATAATAAAATATGGAAGAACATATTATATTTTCTAACATGAAAACTTAATAACCAATAAATTATAAAAATCGTATGCAATAATAAATATATTTTAAAATTCTTAATTTGAAATATTAATGGTTGTTGTGATGATTATTTAAAACATTTCAAACATATAATTGTAATTTAGTTCCACAATTAGGTTAATTATAAGTTCTTACAAGTGAATCTGTCATTAAATTAAAATTATGTATATATTTTTAAAGCCTAAATTAATAACGAAACATAAAAGTTTATCGGGCTAATTTGAAAATCCAATCAAATTTAATTTCTTCACATGTATTACTACAAACACATTAAAAAAACCATCATTATGAACAAATATTTAATGCAAAATAATTGTTTAATCTTCTTCGTTTGTAACCGAAGTTGCCAAACACTCATATTTTTTGGTGGTTGGTTTTTATCTTTTCAACCTGCTCAAAATCTCTTCTAACCACTCATTCCTTCTATCTACTTCAACCGCTCATCCCAAACACCATCTCCAACCGACATGATGATTGGTAGCCATTTGAACATCTCATTTCCGAAAGAGGCGACTGAGTACTACCAATCAAATCTGATATGTGCTTGGGAACTCGTCTATAACTTTGGGCCATGGGATGCCTTGACAATAGTTTTAAATAATTATATTAAAAAAACATACATTATTGTGAAATTACTTTTTCCCAGAAAAAAATAGACGGTTAACGGTAAACCGAGATAAAGTCGGTTTCGAGATTCTAACTAATCGTATGACTAGACCTCTAAATATTCATCTTCGAACATTAAATAAGTATTTAATCCTTACACAAAAAAAATTGATCCATTTTTGAAAATTAACTTGGTATTACGTTACAAATTTGATAAATTTTGTTTATCACCAAATCTGTTCAAATTATAAAATTTTGTTTCTTCTTTTCAAAGAATTTGTAAAGTCTTGAGACGTGAGTTTTCTGTAAAACCGGGGGAAAATGAGAGCGTTCATGCATGGTTTGTTTCTGACACCTTATTTCTTGTGTTGTTGCAAAGACTAGGGGAGGATATGAAGTGCACTATGATTCATTTGGAGAATATGAGTATATATATGATATGAGTGCATGCATCAAGATTCACTTTGTGTGGATTATGAAGTGTTCTTGATAACTTATAAATAATATTGAAATTACTATAAAGCAATTTAATTTCAAACGTATGACGTAACGTGTAAAAGAATATAACTTCGGTCTTCGGATCGGGTTCGTGTGTGATAGCATGACCCTCCAACTGATGTTACCCGGACGGCAAAAGTTTCATAAGTCTTATGGAATTGATCAAATTTAGATTTGTTATCAAATTAGGTTCTGTTTCGGGCCCAGCCTTGGCCTTATCCTCTTTTGTTCTCAAATTTTTCTTCTCCACAATTGTATTAAACTATAAACATCCAGCTTGCTAATATATAAATTAAAGTTGAAAAAGACATACGCATTATTTTATAGACATGTTCGGTTTAAAAGACAAGCGGGTTAAGCTAAAAAAAATTAGACTACGTTTTGTTTCTAGTAATCAATCATTGCAGATTATCCCAAAAAGACAAACTCTTTTAGTTAAGAAGTTGTTGTTTACAAAAATTTTAATTTAAAGGTTTTAAACTATTTTATCATAGAAGGAACAAAAAAAATTCGACTGGTATACTACAATTTTTATTGGACCGGTCCTGTTTAGTGTTTATACTAGAGAGAGAGACCAACGTTCACACCGAGTGCGTCCGGTGATAAACATAAACTAACCCATGTATATGATTTTTTATACTTTCATTTTTTGTAAGAATTATCTATAGAAAGAAAGAAAAAAAGAACATGAAATATAAAATATGATGAGATGAGAAGTGAGTTGTGTCATTTGTGTGGATAGAGTGTGATACAATCCAAAGAAAGGAAATGAGTCGTTAAGATAGAGATAGAGCTGTCTAATATATCATTGGAAGGTTGGAAACAAGAAGACGCATTCTTGCATCAAAGTCACGTTACGTTGCCAATTTAATGAACACGATTTTATATAATAATAACAATATTATTGAAGATATATAGAGCATATATATATATATATGTGGATGTAACATGTGCATGCATATGAGACTATGAGTATATGAATAGGGATACATCATAAATTCATAATTCATACATATAGAGACACGGTGGCGGAGCTAGACCAAAATTGAGAGGAGTCAGAAGAATTTTTTTTTTTCTAATAAGATAAAAATGTAAAATTTATAAGGTCAAAATAAAATTTTATTTTTTAGGGGCTAAAAATGCAAATTTTTTGAAGCATGAAAGTATAAATTTTATTTTAATAGAGTCAAAATGTAAAATTTGTTGGGGTTAAGATGAAAATTTTAAATTTAATGGGTCAAAATACAAAATTTGAGGGAACCATTTTCTTTTATAAATAAAAATATACCAGTATTTTTTTTTTAATGGGGTCAGCTGACCCCTCCCACTTTACTGGCTCAGCCCCTGTAGAGACAGATATTGTTTAGTTGGCAATGCCTCCAAGCAAACCACAAAAACTTTTTATCCTAAAATTCTATCTTTTTCTGTTATTTTTGGAGATTCCCATATAGATATGATCTTTAAATTTTATTCCAACTTGTATAAGTTTGTCTAGAGATATAAGTCGTTCATCATTAATGCGATTGTTTGTTTATTATATCCACCACATCTACATATCAAAATATTTAAGATGCATCAAATAATTCCGATTGATATTCGAAGTAATTATTTTTGTCATAATTTAGATTGAAAATTAAATTAATTATGAGATGCGATCTCTTCATATAAAAACTTGTAGTGATTCTATATTTGACTATATCTTTAACGGTTGGTTAGATCTATTCAACATAATTTTGACTTGTTAGTGTTAAATATTCAAATCTTTTTCTGCAAAATCATTGATCACCTCAAGATTGAAGATAATTAGATATGATCATATGAATATATCTTCTTCATTACAATATTTTGTAAGAAACTATTTTGTTTGGGTGGCTTGACACGAATTGACTTGGATTGGGAGGCTGACGTGGCACAGTAATGTCGTAATCAATTTCGTAGAAGAAAGTTAATAGAAACGGACATATCGAATCATATGAATGTTCGCTTTTATTTTTAGAATATTTTTTTTTCCCTAATAAACATTTAGGAGAATTGCATCCTATACCCATAAAACGAATTATAATTCACCAACTAACTATTGTAACCACTAAAAGTGTATACAAACTATATTTTCTATATTATTTACCTCTTTAATTCTGTTGCATGATCAACAGTTACCTACTATCTCTTTCATCTATACCATGTTGAAGTCAAAAAGACGTCTGTCTCGCATCCCGCCTAAAATAAGGGCTGATGTGTTACACCTCTTCGCGGATATTGTTTTAAGCCGCTCCAAAAAAAAAAAGAAGCTCGACGGCGAGGAAACTACTTGCAGAATCCGGCAGATATAAATGGAATCGAGGTGTTCGCCGACGATTCTTGGAGAAACCTGCGCCAATTGCCATTAAATAGATTATCGGCAAGGGGGCGTAGTAGTTGTCAGGATTTCCGATTGGGTGTTTTGTGACTCGTCTCGAAACTAAAACGAGTGTAATATGTGGTTTTCTCCAACTCCACAACAATTGTAATATGTGGAGTATCTGTTTGTCGCAATAGAATAGTCGAATATTTGATGTCTCATGATTGACCATTCGGTTTAGTTTGAGTACACTTTGATTCCTTCTTCTTTATTATTGATACTTTTCGTTTCGTGGATTTGAAACATGTATGGCTCAATGAATTTAATGGAATGGTTATTGCTGTCCTATTCCATATTAATCGCTATAGTAAACCATACCATTTTCACTTTTTCTATACTATATACAATGTATGTAGTAACAAACCCTGACAGTGTGTTCAGGTTTTTGCTGCCCCGTTAAGACGATCACTTAGAGAAGACTTGTTAATTGTTTGGTATGGGTTGGCAAATTATTATCTTGTAGGGTTTAGTGTCTCACATTAATCAATGTTAATGTTTTACATATACTGTTTGATATTAAACTATGTATGTTTTCGATACTAGAATTGGTTCCAGCATGGTTTTACAATTGTTTGTATTGAATGATATAGAGCTTGTATCAAACACAGTTTTGATAAACAGAAGGTTGATACCCCTGCCTTTGACAACACTAAACCCTAGTGTAAAGTAGTCACTAAACCCCAATTGATTAGTGTTTAACCGGTTTTGGTTTGTTTACGGTTAGGCAGAAATGTTTGGATCCACAAATGTTAACCTCTACGTTTGGGTTGTCAATATATGATCTTGTAGGGTTTAGTACCTCACATTAACCAAGTGTAAAAGTATGGCATAAACTGTTTCATATCAAGGACTATAAGGTTCAAGTTTCTGCGACGAAACTATACAAACACAGGACTACTAAAGAAACGGTTTACTACCCTATATTTGACAACACTAAACCCTAGTACAGAGCTGATATTAAACCCCATCTGGTATGCGATGAACCGTTGTCAGTTTCGATTTGGTGTAACATACTAGCTTTCAGGAAGCCTAACCTACTCGGGTTACTAGAAGATGCTAAGACGAAATTAGTGATGGACCTTCCTAAAGAAGTAGTTGAATACACTTCCAGTTTTTACTGCCCCGTTAAAGCGACTTGACTACTCTATTTAAGGAAGAAAAAACAGGTTAGTTTTTGCTCTATAACTTAAAATTTGAATTGTAAATATTAACTCACGGTTATGTTAATGATTTGACATAATTCCATTTAAGCTTGGTCACTAGAAACATAGCCGAATAGCATGCCACGTCCACCCCAAACACCGCCACCTTGCATGCGCGTGTATGCCACTTAGGCCTAAAATGGTAATCTCAACAGGAACTATGGTTACCCACTTAATTTCTATTTAGTGTGTTATATTCTTAACATGTTATCAGAAATTGGTCACTACGCAAATTCGCCCAAACATTATAAGTGTCAAAGTGAGAAAAGTAAATAAATAATTTTGGCCCCTCACATCATCCAGTAACCAACTTATATATATACGCACATATATATGTACTCATTTATACATTTTGTCTGCTATATTATAACTTTATTGGTAGAAATGTATGTTTTCATTTAAATTGTTAGTTGTTCATGTAAGTTTACTAATCTGAGTATCTGACGGTATCATTCGTAGGATGAGCACATATCTTGGCAAAGAATAAATAAATTACTATTGAGCTTTAGATAGAACACTATAAGTCTAGAATGTAAAGGATAGCGTTTAAGATAACATAACATTTTGAGGAAAAAAAAAAAAAAAGATAACATAACATTTTCACATAAAGTATTGTGATAGTCCGCTTTGTTATTAATATTTTCATGAAAATTCGTATGAGTTGACAAAAATTACTGTTTTTAATGAAAAAAACTATAATTGGTGGGTATTATTCATTACAGTTTCGACCACTTCTTTTGTTTACCAATTAATATATTTCTACAAGTTCTCTCATATTACTTAAATATAAGGAGATATTTATCGATTATTTCAAACAAAATTAGTTTCTAGTTTTTTTTTCTTTAATATGTTACTTCTTACTATATTTCTTTCATTTATAAAAAAAAAATCAGGTTAATAATGTGCTTTTTGATCCCTTTACCAAAAAAATATGTACTCGCAGCCATAACTTATTGACCATAAGAACATATTATTCTTTTACTTTACGGTCTTATACTATCCAAATTCCAAATTATTTTTCAACTTACTTTTTACGATGACATATAATTTAAATCTATGTTTGAATAATTGGTAACTGAATCTTTTTTATAACTTAGACAAACCGCCATAATTGATCTGAGGCTGCCATGTAAATAATACCCAATACTTTGCACGAGGTTTGAGTAGACTTTGAAAATGAATTTTGATCTAAGCAGCAATAATATCTTAATCATTTGTTATCGTAAGATATTATTTGAAATGATCTTAGCTCGATCCATGAATTATTACCGGCACATGT
Organism: Camelina sativa; assembly: GCF_000633955.1. Lineage (NCBI taxonomy): Eukaryota > Viridiplantae > Streptophyta > Magnoliopsida > Brassicales > Brassicaceae > Camelina > Camelina sativa. Next base: position 9,276,474 of record NC_025702.1, on the reverse strand, counting down.
TCTTTTAGTTTACTTGCTTACATATATTAATATATTCTCCATCATTTCATCTTCATGGGGTTTTTTAGTTTACTAGAAACGTTGATACTTCATGTGTGCAAACTATAATTTCTTTTGTATCAAGAAAAAAAAAACTATGATTTCTTTAGAATTTTATAATCAGGCTTATTATCTATTAATGCGGCCAGTCAAATTCGAATTTGTTTTTGTTCATCTTTATTTCAAAAGATAAAATAATACTGTAACTTGTTTTTTTTGCTGGTATAGACAAAAACTATTAAGTGCTACTTCGGTGAGAAACAAAGATAACAAAAGTAAAATTTAATGTGTCACGAGAGAGTGTTATTTGTTGGGAATCACGTGTCTGTAAAACTTCTTCGGTTGTTCAGACCACTTGTGAACCGTACAGTTAAAAAATCATTCCACCAATAAGATTCCTATTATACGTTATATTCGTTCAGTCAATTTATTTTTTTTGGCTTTTGTTTGTATCAACCTTACCAAGCTCGTGCAATTTGTTCTTTTGTTTTAATTACGTAAAACGAATACTTTGGTTATAAATATTTTAGATGCCAAAAAAATGATATGCAAATATGAGAAGTACAAACCGTTGGTCACTTGGTCTCCATATTTACTTATCAGAGTCTAAACGAACGAGAAACTAACGTCCACAAAACATATGAAATTGTGGCTATGTGATGTGTCATGCTTTGTTAGTATTGGGTGGAAAAAAAATTACATTAAAAATTTAAAATGTTTATATTTTCACATAATATATGTGCTCACATATTATCCTTAAGGAGATTTGTTAGTAAAAAAACATTATATTACCAACGTATATAAAGCATACGGTTAAGCTCTTTACGGCGCAATAATGAATCAAGTTATCTTAGATAAACAATAACATTTAACTAAAAGGTAGTTACGTAAATGTATTTGTTTAAACCATTAAAAATGTTACATGAACAAAGCCAACAAAGTAAAAAAGTGAACAAAATCGGACATAATTGGACTAGCTTGGTCTTACATATATGTAGAGAGAGAGAGAGAGAGTAAAAAAATTGACATTGATGGACTAATCGTAAGTGATTTCCTTTTTGTTGTTCTTCATACCCTTATAGAACGAATGACTACCATTCTGTTTGTCGGAAATTTGTAGTGTAAAAATGGAAAAGTTCACCGTAAACATAGTCAACAACATTGAATATCAATTGTGAGATTCTCATAGTTCAAACTACCTAAAAAAACATCTAGTTCATATTAATGCAATTTATTAAGTGGAAAGACGCTTGAATGAAGAGATTTTTTTTTTTGGTAGGGTTGAATGAAGAGATTATTAGAAAAACTAATATCATATTATGTGACCAATCATATCCGATAAGATTCATAGTTGTTTGTTGCAATAGGAATAAAAATTTGTTACACAGTCATTTAAACTTATGTCTAACTCATGATTTGATTAAACTAATTTGAATTGACTAGTAATTAACTAACTATCAATTTATCGCTAACAATCAGACTGTTCTCGACAACAGAATGGTAGTCATTCGTTTTCAACGAATAAATGATAAGTTGTTAGCAGAAATACAAATCTTAATATTTATATAAAGTTTCGTGTCCAATATAACTCGAACGAAAGTGTCCTTAATAAATCAAAGACAAATAATTGCAAGCTGGTTTTTATAACCCAAAATAGTTACAAAGTCATATAATACTTTGTTCTAGTGTAGTTTTGCATCACAACGTCAACATCAAGTTTTATATTGTATTAAACCACAAATATATATAATCGAAGAAACGTAAACGGGCGTCGTTATGTTGATTATCAGTTGATGGGTCAATTATTAATAATTAATGAATGTAACACTAAGCTGATCTGTTGGGAAACTTTTAAAAAAGAGAACTAATGATCAAAAATAACAATTCGGAAAAGAAATAAGAAAGTGTGGGCAACATGACTAGATGCTTATTGGCCAATTTGGTTAATGAGAGTCGAGAGACTCGAGACCCGTGACAACCTTCCCTCTCTGTCTCACAGCTTTTTTATGTCTTACGTTTCATTTTAGAATTTTCTAATCTCTATGCATAGTATATAGAACTAAATGTGTATATGTTATTATTATATGTATATACTAGATGTTTTGATAGAATAACTAAATATCACTCTCTGTTTTTTTATGTTTATTCATTTGCTCCTAATGAGAAATAACATTGCCTCGTCTGACCACGACCTTGTTCGCGTGGTTTGTTCCCATGCTATGCATCTAACTATATGTAAATAATTAAACTCTTTAATAATCAAGAAAAAACTTCAAAAACTGCAAAAAGAAGACTGTATTCTTTGCTTTTAACACCTTTATTATGGTTACTTTTCATGATTAATAATGCAATTGGAGTTTATGAATGGGACCAATGGGTTCATGTCTAAATAGTCTTACATGCCACCAAACCTTAAATTTTTATGTCATATATTTTAAGAAAATTTTTAATTACAAAACATTGATAGGATTCCCCACCCTCCCTCAAGGCCCCAGATTGTTTTGTATAAAAATGTTTCATGAGTATAATCAATAAAATATACGGTTAGTATGTTTAATAAGGAATTATATAATAGTTATATAACAAAAAAAAATGAAGTAGTTTGTTAGCTGTATTGTGTCATGAAAAGAGTGAGTGGAGATTTTTTTTTTTTTTTTGAACATCGAGTGAGTTATGATTTATGTTAATTTTCTAATAGAAAAATTCGTTTTAAGCAAAAAAATAAGTTAACATTTTTTCTTTTTTTAACCAGCGTTAGGGATTATGCGGATGTAGTGGCGGCGGTGGGGGACAAGTCCAAGCATGGACCTGACTGGAGGCTACGGTAGGTGGTTTCAACAAATTAATACCATACAATTTAACAACAAATGAGTCTTAACGTTGAAAAAAATTAACATGTTTAATTGATCATGTAGTATTTATTAGTTATGATTTACTGAACTAAATAGAGGAAACACCTCAGATACTTCATGCTAGATAGTTACAATTCAGTTGTAGATCGATCTATTGAACATATATAGTCTGACTACCAATTTTTTTTTTTTCTTTTTTGAAGTCGATCCATTGTAAAAGTATAATATTGAAACAAAAAATTGTAGTGAATTCCATATTTCTAAGTTACGATGAAATTATATAATAAGAGGTTGTGCGGTTCAAAGGAATCATCATCACTGGTAATGCTTTATGTAAAAATATCGACAAATGTAATATATCACTGAGAAAACGTAAAAATAATGTTGAAGAAAGGAAAAACCAACTGACACTTTAAAAAAGGGGAAAATAAATTATTAAATATTTTTCAACAGTTTCTTTTTTCGTTTGAGATATCTCATTTTTGCCCAACTAGATTGTTTTATCTTTATCTTATTTTATGTTCATGACAAGAGACTCTTATCCTTTGTCATCAATTTTCGCCTAAAACTTCTCTATAAATAGGTCGTTCACTTTCCTATCACATGAAAACTAAAAAACACAAACATCACATATATACACACATATAGTTTTACAAAACACACATACACAAACACACACAGATATATCAAAATGTCTTGTAATAATAATAAAGCATTTTTAGTCGGCAACAAAGTCGTCGTATTACTTGTATTCCTCTTATGTTTGGTTCACTCGTCAGAGTCACTTCGGCCACTCTTTGCATGCGACCCGGCAAACGGGTTAACCCGGACGCTCCGGTTCTGTCGGGTTAACGTACCGATCCACGTGAGGGTTCAAGATTTGATCGGAAGGCTCACGTTGCAGGAGAAGATCCGTAACCTCGTCAACAATGCTGCCGCCGTGCCACGCCTCGGTATAGGAGGCTATGAGTGGTGGTCCGAGGCCCTTCACGGCGTTTCCGACGTTGGTCCCGGCGCTAAGTTCGGTGGTGCTTTTCCTGGCGCCACAAGCTTCCCACAAGTCATCACCACGGCCGCTTCTTTCAACCAGTCTCTATGGGAAGAGATCGGACGGGTGAGGATAATTAAGATTTTTTGTGTTTAAAAAATATAGTTTTAAAAATGAAGATTTTATGATTTCTCTACGTGAAAAAACGTCATCGACATCGTTAGAGGTCATACACTAGTGATAGATTAGTAGGACGCTCTATATTTATTATTCTTGGAAATTTATAATTCACATGAATTTTACTGACTACGACATGAGTCTATCGAATAAGTCAGAAAATTAAGTTAGACAAAGTCCAAAACCGGTATATTTTACTTTAGACATCAAATCCAAAACCAGTATATATATAAAACATATTTTGAAATATTATGGGTTAAACCGAAATTATATTTTGTAATTTATACATATATATCTATATATATTACGTATACATTGCATATGTTATATGTTTATGTATTGTTTGCCAAATTTAATACCTATATGATGACGGGCAAGCTAGCTATAACCAGTGAATATCAAAATAATACTTTTATTTATCATATGGTGTAATATAAAGTATATTTATTTCTTTCAACAAAAGCAAAGGCATACGGACAATATATATATTAGAATTAACATAATTTATGATAAAATAAAAGGTGGTGTCTGATGAGGCAAGAGCTATGTACAATGGAGGTGTGGCCGGTCTGACATATTGGAGTCCAAATGTAAATATATTGAGGGATCCACGATGGGGCCGAGGCCAAGAAACTCCTGGTGAAGATCCTATCGTTGCCGGAAAATACGCCGCCAGCTACGTCAGGGGACTTCAGGGCACCGCCGCCGGTAACCGCCTTAAAGTCGCCGCATGTTGCAAACATTACACCGCTTATGATCTTGATAACTGGAATGGCGTCGACCGTTTCCATTTCAACGCTAAGGTAAATCTCATTCACATTTACTTACTTATATATCTAATTATGCGTTTTGAAGTTTTTGACTACTAAAATTCTTTTTGTTTGGTTGAAAAATGCTTAAACTCATTAAAATTTAGATATTAGACATTATCTTTATAATTTGTGTGGGAATAAATGAGAACCCGTGAGTCTCTACTATATTATTCTTCCATTTTAAGTGGTTCGTCATTTAATAAAAATTTCAAATTTCATTTTCGTTTTTTTCAAGAAAAACAAAACAAAGATTAGATTTTTTTGTTGAAACTTATAGATATACTTTCTCGAATTAGAAATTTCTACTTTATGTCGTTTTCTATTATTTATGGCTCCACGCAACGAATTGGATGTGACTAAATATGCGTTTTCTCGTTAATAATGGCCTATCGTCTTTTATCTTCTTTCGTAACAAGATTCGTTAAATTCAGAAGATAGCTTAAATCAATATATATCTCCATCGTGAGGCATTAGTTATTTATAGTTCCGTCGAATATGCGTCACTTCGCAATCTTGCAAAAGACTTTTTTCATCCGACTCAATCGAAATATATCATCAAATAGGTAAAATATGTGTAGATTTGTATGCATGTCACAGTCAGATACAAACAAAACATTTGCCTAATATATAACAGCTAATTAAGCCAATAGACAGCGTGACTTAGTGATGTGTCATATGCATAGTCTTAGGTAATATTGGTGGAGAATCTTATCCCTAATTGGTTCATGTGGACCAACTTGGGCCAAGCTCCTTTCCTTTTATCTTGTTCATCCCAAATATATGCAATAAATTAAATTATATTTAACAAAAAAGATTCGTTTCTCATGCATAAATAATTCAAACCATAACCATCTAAACGAATTCACTATTGATATGCATTCAAGATAATAGTATGCTTTTATTATTATAGATAGCTAATAGGTGCATGGTTGGTTGGTCCTAAGAATTTGGGACCTCAAACCAAGAAGAAAATTGTGATATATAAAGTTCATTCAAATAAAATAAACTTGAACTAGTAGTGTTTTTTATACATTTTTTCATAAAAGCTAACCATTTAAACTAATACAATTTTAGGATTAGTATCTTCAAGCTAATAATATCATTGACTAACGTACTAAAGTGGTAGGGGGTGGCTCACTCAAAATTTTCTTAAGTATGGGTTACTTATTAAATTTATAATGGATTTAGGTCACCCAACAAGATTTAGAAGACACATACAATGTACCATTCAAATCATGTGTCTCCGAAGGAAAGGTCGCAAGTGTTATGTGCTCGTACAACCAAGTCAATGGAAAGCCCACATGTGCTGATGAAAATCTCTTAAAGAACACTATTCGTGGTCAATGGCGTCTCAATGGGTAAGTTTTAAAAGTCACACACAAAATCAACAGCTCATATTAATTTAACTCATAGACTAATAATATCAATGGATACGTATATATAGGTACATCGTCTCAGATTGTGACTCTGTTGATGTTTTCTTCAACCAGCAACATTACACCAACAGTCCGGAAGAAGCCGCCGCCGCCTCTATTAAAGCCGGTAAGTTGTTATATTCAATTGCATGCATGTGAACCGTCCGGTTAAGTATGATAATTAAAAAAACATCATGTCGTTTTACAGGTTTGGACTTGGACTGCGGGCCGTTTTTGGCGATTTTCACGGAAGGTGCGGTGAAGAAAGGATTGTTAACGGAGAATGACATCAATTTAGCACTTGCTAATACATTAACAGTCCAGATGAGACTTGGTATGTTTGATGGCAATCTTGGACCTTACGCTAACCTAGGGCCAAGAGATGTTTGTACTCCGGCCCATAAACATTTAGCCCTTGAAGCGGCTCATCAAGGGATTGTTCTTCTCAAAAACTCCGGTCGGTCTCTTCCACTCTCCCCTAGGCGCCATCGCACCGTCGCCGTGATTGGACCAAACTCCGATGTCACCGAGACTATGATCGGAAACTATGCAGGGAAAGCGTGCTCCTATACGACGCCGTTGCAGGGTATCTCTAGATACGCGAGGACACTTCACCAAGCTGGTTGTGCCGGCGTGGCTTGCAAAGGAAACCAAGGATTTGGTGCTGCTGAGGCAGCGGCGCGTCAAGCCGACGCAACGGTTCTTGTGATGGGATTGGATCAGTCGATAGAGGCGGAGACACGCGATCGAACGGGGCTGCTTTTACCAGGGTTCCAACAAGACCTAGTGACCCGTGTGGCTCAAGCTTCTAGAGGTCCAGTGATTTTGGTCCTTATGAGTGGTGGACCAATCGATGTAACCTTCGCTAAAAATGATCCTCGTGTTGCTGCCATCATATGGGCTGGGTATCCGGGTCAAGCGGGTGGAGCTGCCATTGCCAATATCATCTTTGGTGCTGCTAATCCCGGTACGTAGATAATAATGAGTTTAGTTTCAAAATCAATGTCAAAATTGAATATATTTAGCTTTGATTAGTAACATTCAATATTTCTAAATCTTGAAATAGGAGGGAAGCTACCAATGACATGGTATCCACAAGATTATGTGGCTAAGGTGCCAATGACGGTAATGGCCATGAGAGCATCTGGAAATTACCCTGGAAGGACTTATAGATTCTACAAAGGTCCAGTGGTATTTCCATTTGGGTTCGGTTTAAGTTATACTACCTTCACTCATAGTTTAGTCAAAAGCCCATTGGCCCAACTATCAGTTTCACTCTCCAATCTCAACTCTGCCAATGCCATTTTCAACTCTTCATCACACTCCATCAAAGTGTCTCACGCCGACTGCAACTCATTTCCGAAAATGCCCGTCCATGTGGAGGTATCGAACACCGGTGAATTAGACGGAACACACACTGTCTTCGTCTTTGCCGAGCCGCCTAAAAACGGAATAAAAGGATTGGGTGTGAACAAACAATTGATAACGTTTGAAAAGGTTCATGTCACGGCAGGGGGGAAACAGACCGTTCAAATTAATGTTGATGCTTGCAAGCATCTTGGTGTGGTGGATGAGTATGGAAAGAGGAGAATCCCAATGGGTGAGCATAAGCTGCACATTGGTGACCTTAAACATACTATTTTAGTCCAACCGCAACTTTGATGGAGACATATATAAAGAAACAACAAATACGGAAACCATGATCTTTAACAAAGTGAAGTGTTTCTTCTTATTTCTATTATTATGTAGAGAGATAGGTTTATTTTCTTATGAAATTTAAATACTCAAGAATAGTATGAAATTTGTAAAGAAGCACCAAAGGGTTGCTTCTTGGATATGTGTTTTTTTTTCTTTGTTTTTTATTTGGACCAAAGTTATTGTAACCTGTGGCTCCCAACATAAGAAATACAAGGAGCCCTTGTAAAATGGTGAAACTAAAGATAAATGAAAATAAATGTTAAAATAGATGTTAAGTTCGGTGTCCCATATTGAATAGCTTGAAATATGTTATTACAGTTTTTCCAAAAGAGCCTTAAACTTTGTTGTGTGTTTTTTTCTTGTCTGTTTCTGTCTATATATATATGTTAGGTGTTGTAAGAGGAGTTTTTGGTTGGAATTTTGGTCTTTGGGCATAAAGTCGCAAATGCCTCACTGCATAGAATGGTGTGAAGATGTTGGTGTGGTAGTTGAGATTTATTTTACAAGTGCATTCATTCGTATCCGAGATCACTTTTAGGTTTGGTTTGAATATGTATTTATGTTTTTTTGTTAGGTTTAAAATATGTATTAAAGTTAGTTTTTCAAGATCCTTCTTCGGCTATAAAACAACGTAAACAAACAAAAAAATCTTCTCTCGTGTCGAGTCCTGAGATCACTTTTAGGTTTGATTTTACTTGTCTTCCTAATATGATTTGATTTCATGGCAGTCAATAAATGGTTTACAATAGGCAAAGTAAAAAACATAGAGCGGTTGGTGATGACTGATGACTTTGTATTCAACTGCTACAAACTTCTCTTATTTATTTTTCCAACCTTACATGAAACTTAAACTCTACTTTCTTGCACCACAAGACTTAAATTTTCCTGAAACAACTAAAATGGAATTATATAAGATGATGGATCATGGATTTACTCATTCTTGTGAACTCTTGACAATGGCTTTGTCATTCATCAGAGAGCTCCGGATCTCAGTCACCCTTGTCGTTTTTTTCTTCGTCTTAGTTTCCTTTCCAGGTCTGTTGTTCATTTTATACACAAGAGCATGTACGTTACTTCTTTTGCAAGGTTTTGGTAACTTCATTTAAGAATGTTCATTTTACAGGGAACACTTACAGTGACGAAGACGAATCAGAAGCAGGAGGTGCAGGTGGAGGAGTTGGAAGTGGCGGAACAGGATTTGGCGGTGGTGGGACAGGTGTGGGAGGCGGAGGGATAGGTTCGGGTACTGGATTTAACGGCGGAGGGACAGGTTTTGGCGGAGTAGGATCGGGTGCTAGTGGCATTGGTGGAGGAGGAGCCGGAGGATTAGGCAGCGGCGGTGGTAACGGAGGCTTTGGAGGAGGAGGAGGATTAGGCGGTGGTGGTGGAGAAGATCCACCGGAGATAGTTACAAAAGCTTTGGAATGCTTAAATGAGAAACACGTAATAAAAAAATCAAAAGCCATTTACTTGCAATACAAGAAACAACGAACTTAGTTTAAAATTTTAAAACTCAACAAAACTTTCCAAATAAATCATGTAGATATACAGAGAGTGTGAAGAAACATGGAGGCTAACGTTAACCGGAGACCTGAATATTCCATTGGGGAGGACAGAAGAGTTCTGCCAAGGACCATGCTTCTCCGAGACACATTTGGCTTTGAATTGCATTGAAGACATTATTCACCACTACAGATTCTTTAACAGAGCCACCATCCACGACATCCGTGAAACCCTCAAATGCGGTTGCAGCTACGGACCTGAACGAGGTTTCTTGATTCTAAAGACCAGTTTCATGATATTTGGTTTAGACCGGTTACTTCGGATTCTGGTTTAATGTTAGGTATTGTATACATGCAGGTGATTTCAATGTTCTGGAGCATATTGAAGATGAAGAAGAAAATGGAAGTGAGAAGATGATGAAGTCAAGATTTGGGTCGTTGTTCCTTGGGACTGTTTTGTTCACCATTGCCTTGCTTATCTAAAACCTTTCTTATTTTGTTATTTCAGCCATTATCTTATAGCTATTGATTATTTAGCAATAGATATAAACCATTCTCTTTGTATACTTATTTAAAGAGTCCTTATAATTTACAAATTATATTTCAGAATTTCACATACATACAGGTCTGTTACACATCCAAAATGAAATACGAAAACACAGTAAAAAGATATTAAAAAAAATTGCAACCGTTGGATCTCCCTTTCCCCTCCAATCAGATCATAATTGTTACTTTTTCCAAGAGAACAGAGAGGAGAAGACGAAGAACAAGATCGTCGACGTTTAACAATGGCGGATCTAAAGAATCTCTTCCTCATCACGAAACATCCATCAACCACACAGATCTTTCTAACGTCTCTCTTCTTCCTCTCTCTCTTCCTCCTCTCATCTTCATCTCTCTCAGATTTCTCTCCATCACTCATCGTTTCAAGCTTCACCTCTCGTCTTCTCACAGCAGCTAACTTCTTCTCTTCCCCTTCTTCTTCCACTTCTACTGCTTCAGACACGACTACGTTCCTCTCCTCTGTTTCTCACAGAAGAATCCGAGTCAATAACGAGTCGAAGATCGATCCCGTAACCAAAGAACTCACTTCTTGCGACATTTTTGATGGAACTTGGGTCTTTGACGATTCTGAACCGGTTTATTCACCTGGTTATTGTCCTTTCGTTGAAGATAAGTTCAACTGCTTCAAAAATGGTCGACCGGATTTGGGGTTCCTACGTCATCGATGGCAACCTCATGGATGCTCTATCCCAAGGTTCAGTTCTTGTTTTTACGATTCTTCTACTATTCCCTCTTTGTGACTCTGTTTTCATTAGATTGTTTCTGTCTTGCGTCTATTTAGATTCGATGGGAAGAAGATGCTGAAGATTCTGAGAGGGAAAAGAGTTGTTTTCGTTGGTGATTCATTGAATAGAAACATGTGGGAGTCTCTGGTTTGTTCACTTAGGTCAACATTGGAAGACAAAAACAGAGTTTCTAGGGTTTCTGGAAAACAGAGTAATCTACATAACGAAGGCTTTTACGGTTTCAGGTTCAAAGTAAGTGTATCACAGAAACATAATCTCCCCATTGGTTTTTTGGAATTAACGTTTTAGGGTTGTGATAAGTTTTGATTTGTTTTGGTGTTAGGACTTTGACTGTTCTATTGACTTCATCAAGTCACCATTCCTCGTTCAAGAATCAGAAGCTTTAGATGTGTACGGGAAGAGAAGAGAGACGCTGAGACTGGATATGATCCAACGATCGATGACGAAGATATACAAAAACGCAGACATTGTTATATTTAACACTGGTCACTGGTGGACTCACCAGAAAACATACGAAGGGTATGAAACTATGAACTGAACCTTTCTTCTTTACACTTGTCTCTGTTCATATCTGAGTTAACCATGTTTTTCGATATTTAGGAAAGGTTATTTCCAGGAGGGAAAGCGAGTTTACGAAAGACTAGAAGTGAAAGAAGCTTACACAAAAGCTCTGCATACATGGGCTGATTGGGTTGATTCCAATATCAACAGTACTAAAACAAGAGTCTTCTTCGTCGGTTACTCCTCTTCACATTTTAGGTAGAGAATAGTTTCCTTTCAGCACAAGAAACCTCTGTTAGGGTATAGAAATTTGGTTTTGACTCTTGAGTTTTTAACTGCAGGAAAGGGGCGTGGAACAACGGAGGACAATGTGACGGAGAAACAAAGCCGATACAGAACGAGACGTACACAGGAGCGTATCCATGGATGATGAAAGTGGTCGAATCAGTAATCTCTGATATGAAAACGCCTGTGTTTTACATGAACATAACGAAGATGACTTGGTACAGAACGGACGGTCATCCGTCGGTTTATAGACAGCCTGTGGATGTCCGTGGAAGTTCTCCTGCAGCCAGAATGTTTCAAGATTGTAGCCACTGGTGCCTACCTGGAGTTCCTGATTCATGGAACCAGCTTCTCTATGCTACTCTGCTAGTTTCATATAGTTCCTTGCGTGACAAGTCACTTGGAAGTCTCTTGTAGTTCTTATCTTTGTATATTAGGTTTTACCGTTAATGCAAGAACTCCTTCGTACTGTATTTAAAGCCTAATTAGTCATTAGAAATGGGTAAAAGATCCAACTTTTGTACGGCTTTTAATGTTCATATGGTCGTGATGTGGCTTGACAGCTATACTGATTACCGACATCTCTCTATCACTCTCACTCTTTTTTTGGTTTGTGACGTAAATTGTATTAACGGTGTGCTTATTTTTCTAACTATTTGTGCTAGCCATTTTGTGGGGAAATAACACTTTTTCCTCATTTCTTTTATTTAGATATAACATAACACCTAATTAAATAACGAAAACTTACAGATTTAAGTTCCACAAAGTAAAAAAATATTTTCACAAAGCATAATCATTTGAATAGTGGTTCGTTCCCCGTGATATGCATATCTGATTTTACATTTTATAATCAATAAGAAAAACTTCAAAATCTGCAAAAAGAAAGAGAAGAAAGGCATGTGTGTTCCTTGGCTTCTAAACTGGAGGCTTAAATTTTCAACTTCAAAATCTAAAAACGGCCGTGAATGAAGGTAGAGTAGTGAACTGGTTGGTATTTATGGGCCAGGTCCATACATTTCTGCTTTCTTAAGCCTATATCTAGGCCCAATCTTATATAAACGGCAACAATAGACTAGGTAGGCGGTATGATCTTTCTTTCTCTCTACTTGCTTTACACGCACCAGACTTCATCAGTCTCTCTTCTCTCTGCTTGTTTTACACGAACCATTCTCTCTATGTCGTTGATCAAGCAATCTATCTCTTCCTCTCTGCTTACGCGCACCAGGTTCAGTCTCTTCTCCCTTGCTTCGTTCATCGATGCAATCAATCGTTTCTCTCGGTAAAACTCCAAAATTTGCCCCTTTTAGATATATGTAACGAGATTGAAGTTTCCAATAACTATCGTGGATAACTAGAAGCGGCTTATACTATAGGAGAATGCTGAATGATGTATTAAGGTAAATAATTACAGAGTATATATACAGCTAAGTATAGTAGAGTTTAGCTTAATACTAATTACAAGTATACCCTCATTATATACATATCCTAATATATACATCTCTAGCGGATAACAATCATGGCAAATTCAAGATGGGTTCAAAGTGTGGGTTCAACTACAAGATGCATGAGAATAATAGTGTTGTCACCATTTTCAGCAAAACTGGCCCATGAATAAGTTGTCTTTGCAACAATGATCTCCTATGGTTCAGCGAACGTGATCCAAGAGATCAGTGCCGTGATCACACTTATGGAGGCCTAGGGCTATTTTTTTTTTTTTTTGTAATGTTTAATAAAAAATTATCTTAATATTAAATAAAAATAAAATGATAATTATAAAAGCCAATATTATAAAATTAAAATCATTTTTGTTAAGTCAAAACGTTCAATAGTAATTTTCTACATAGACTACTATTAGTTATTCTTTTTTTTTACTATTATTTTGACTTTGTTATTATATATTAGTAGGGAATATGTTTTCTAGATAAGAAAATCTTAATGAAATTTCTAGTATTTTCAAAAATATAATTTCTAATGTAAAGTTTACAATATAAAAACACATTATATCAAATTAACTAAATATATAAGCTTACATTTTATATAAAAATGTGGTCTAAAATTTTAATATATTTTTTTGTGGCCTAGGGCATTTGCCCTTTTTGCCCAAGGGAAGGCACGGCACTGAAGAGATGATAAATCTGGTTTTCTAGGGAAGGTATGTTTTATTTGAATTTTTGTTAGTTTGTTTTAAAAAGATATGGGAATGATCTGATTTTGCTGTTAGTTTGTTGGGTATGTGGTATTCACTTGATGTCTCAACCTTGTTGATTCTTAGGTGGATTATTGCATACGTGATGATTCTACAAAAAACATTCACATACCAGGTACGTTTGGATTCTCCAAACGCGACGAGGCTCTTGAAACATAAGGTTTGGAATGTTAATCGGATTCTAGACCTTACCACTAATATAAGAGAGGTGGAATCGTTGTTAGTCATTAGAGATCTTCCCTTACTTGAATATATCTTAGGAAGTCAGCATGGTTCTGATATCGACACATTTAATCTGCCTTCACTATCTAATGGTTTCGAGAAATGCCTCAATTATCGGTGCTATCGGTGGATTACTTGCAAGCAGATCTGGTTGTAGGGTGTTGGTCCCTACTCATTCCAATGTTGCAATCGATGAAATTGTCTCACGGCTCTGTAGTTGCCAGATTTATGGCATGGATAGGAAGCAACGCCGACCTACGTACTCTTGTGAGTGTTGGAAAGAATTGAAGTACAGAGGGTGTCTCTCTTGACGATCTTGGTAATTTACGTATATTTTTATAAATTTACAGACATAGTTGGATAAAAAGAAATAATGGTATTAACAAAATCCTTTTAATTACTTGATGGGAATGCTAATATATTTTAGTTTCTGTTTTATTAAATATAGTTTGGCTCAATGAAATAAGTTTTAGATGAGTTAAAATAAGGGTAATATTAGTAACTACCACTACAATAAAAAAGAATTGAGAAAATACCATTGAGTCATAAAATTTTGTAAACTACCATTTTTTAGTGATGTGAAAAATCAAAATTGGCCTCAAACAAAAGACAAAAGATGTATCAACATATTGTATTCTATGAAAAATACGTCATTTAATAAAAATAGCATATCATAGGAAAATTATAAATGTATTATTTAGAGAATCATGTATTTCGAAATATCATAGGAAAATTATAAATGTATCAACATATTGTTTTTGACACAAAAATCATGTATTTCGAAAAAATTACGTGTGATCTTAATAAATAACGTGTAATACAAAAAATATACATGCTACAAAAACAAAAAACGACCGAGATTCCAAGAAAATTTGAGATTTGGTGAAATAAAAATGAAAACTTTTAGTTGTTAAAGAGTTAGAATGACACTACTGTTTTTGGCCTGAAAGAGGTAAAGAATGTGGAGAATCAAGACCAGTTGGAGAATGAAGAGAGAGGAAGTGATGGTGGTGTTGGTTTTCATGACTGTAGTTCAAGGTTATTAAAGTTTTTGAATTAATGGTGAAAAACAGAGAAGAAAAAAGGTAAAGGATGGAGATGAACAGAAATGGAAGTTGTTGTATCCTTGAACCCAAAAAGAAAAAGGGTATTATGGAGAAGGTGAAGGCAAATATACTGTATAGTTTGACTACTATTTGGTCAAATGGTAGTTTCTTAATTTCTCAATAGAATTGTGCTATCTAGTACATATACCCTTAAAATAATAGGTAATATTAGTAACTACCACTATACTCAAAAAGAATTGAGAAGATAGCATTGAGTCATAAAATTTTGGAAACTACCATTTTTCAGTGATGTGAAAAATCAAAACTGCCCTAAAAAAGACAAATGATATAGCAGCGTACTGTATTCTACGAAAAATACGTCATTTAAAAAAAATAGCAAATCATAGTAAAAGAATAAAACATATTATTTAGAGAAATCATGTGTTTTGACACAAAAATCATGTATTTAAAAATTTATGTGTGATCTTAATAAATAAGGTATAATACAAAAAGATGCATGTTACAAAAACAAAAGATGACAGAGATTCCAAGAAAATTTGAAATTCGATGAAATAAAAATGGAGATCTTTGGCTGTTGAAGGGAGAACGTACACATAAATATGCAGAGAGTTAGGATGACATTAGTGTTGATGGCATGAGAGAGGTAAAGAAGGTGGAGAATCAAGAGCAGTTGGAGAATGAGGAGAGAGGAAGTGATGGTGGTGTTGGTTTTGATGACTGTAATTTAAGGTTAATTAAAGTCTTTGAGTTAATGGTGAGAAAGAGATAAAGAAAAAGGTAAGGGATGAAGATGGAGAGGAGTGAGAGTCATTGTATCCTTGAACTCAAAGGAAAAAAAAAGGTATTATAGAGAAGATGAAGGCAAATATACTATTTGAATACTATTTGGTCAAATGGTAGTTCCTTAATTTCTCTATAAAATTGTGTTATCTAGTACATATATCCTATAATAATTACTTACTCCCTCCGTTTCATAATATCTAATGTTTTAGAGTATTATTTTTTTTCAAAATATAAGATGTTTTCAACTTTTTATGCAACTTTAAAATTAATTTAATATTTGATTATTATTTATATTATACAGTATTGATTGGTTGAACTTTTAAAAAATAAATATTTTTTAATATGTATGCTATTAGTTAAAACATCTTATATTTTGAAACGGAGGAAGTATAAGATTACATCATATAGAATAAAAAACATTTAAAATACTCTTAGTATTCAAAATTTGTTGTTGATTTTTTTGTAATTATTATGATTTGTTAGCTGTTTCTTTGCTTCACTGATATTCCTCAGAATTTGTTCCGGAAAGTATCAACTCAAGATTGTGTGCTGTAGTGTTTTGGAAGCATTTGGGTCTAAAGCAGTAGAAGTTAATACAATTAATGAATTTCAAGCCAGAGAATTGAACATAATCATCCTATCAACCGTAAGATCTTCACCTACTCATGGGATATGTTTTCTTGCGGATTCGAGACACGATTAAATTGGTTTAGTTATGATTTCATTATGCAGACATGATTAAGATTTGCTGAAAAAAGATTTGATTTTTCACATAAAAAAGAGGAAAAAACTAAAGAAGAAGAAGATTTGCTGAAAAACATATGACATTGATTAAAGGGAGGGAGTAGAATATGAGTCATATGTTCATCATAACTTTTTCTTCTTTTCCATATTCACATTTTTCCACAATCGAGTGAGTTCCGAAAGCGAGTAATTCCCATATTGAGTAAACTCTACAAATTAAATTGGGACGCCGGTTTTTTCACCCCTGTACACATCGTATTCTCAGCTTTCCACCCTGTACTTTTAGGCTCTGATAATAACAACGTAAACAAACAATTTCTACACAAAACAACATAAATTTTTTTTTTACACAATTAACTACACATCCCCTTAAACCATGTAATCACGATGTATAAACCAGATTTTCCCATGAAATCGCGTTTAATGTATCGCGTTTAGATTGACCCGATGATAATAATCAAACCCGGCTTTAAACAACGTCGTTTCTTTTTTTGGGTTTAACCTTACCTTAAAAAACACAAAGTCGATTTTGATCAAAAAAAAAAAAAAAAA
>NC_025702.1:9214609-9258919 GCF_000633955.1 Camelina sativa | reverse complement strand
AAAAAAAAAAAAAAAAAGAACAAAGTCGATTTGGGGATAAAGGCAAAATCGATTTTAGGTTTTGTTCTTCGATGAATCACCAAATTTCCAGAAAACCATGAGCTGTTCGAATTCAAACCGCAATCATCGACATGTTTATCCTCTTGGAGTTCTGACAAAATGCTGGTGTGGCGAAGATGTTATAACATTCACGTCCAAGACAAAGGAATTCCATACAGGAGATTCTACCGTTGCTCAATTGCTTTGCAGGTACAATAGTGTGAAGTAACAGCTACAATGACGAAGAATATGGAGAAAGAGATGATTAACAAGATTGACAAGGCTATGGAAGAAGAGATGGTTAAGAAGATTGAGAAGATGTTCATGTGAAGCTGTTGTTGTTTAGATATGGTGTTTGTTGTGCAAGACATGTTTTAGTTGAATTGAAACTGAGAATAAAAATATGAAAATTTTAAAATTCGAAAACAGAGAGAAAGCATCAAGTGTACAACATCCAAAATGAGAGAGAAACCAAAACAGAATTCTGAATATCATCCAAAGAAAAAAACAACAACACTTGTTTCACATGCTTCCCTGTGTTAGTGTGAGTGTCTCTGGCTGAGATTTTTGTGTCAATGTGTCTGGTGGCTGAGATGTTTGTGTGACAGTCTCGGGTCCCTCAATAGTAGATTCACCAGCCTGAAACACAAAGAAAATATATGACCAAAGAAACATCATAGAAACTTGACCAAATAACTCAACCAAATAACGCCTCATTTGAATACTTACCTCATCTTTACTCTTTTTGCTCTTCTTCTCCTTAGGAAAATTCTTACATCCTGCTGCATTGTGCTCTGCTTCACCACATGAACGACAATGCATTATCCTTCCTTTTCTAGAAAGTTTGAGTATCTTTGGTTCTTCTTTTCCGTTCTTCCCCTTCTTCTTCTTTGGGGACTCTAGCTTACCCTTGATCCGATCATATTTCTTCTTCGATCCTTTCTTTCTACCAGGTAGGATTGGTTCTGGAGGTGCTTTTAACAAGACATAGTTGTTAGTCATCCAGAACCGTTGACCTCTCACTGGATAAGGACCTATTTCGTATTGTTGTAGCCATATATCAGTAGTAAAGTATGGAGATACAAAATCTTCAACATCCTTACCAACATCTATGATTGCTGCATAAGCATGCATGCATAGAATCCCGGTAACTTGCCACTTGCAACATGAACATTCCCATTTCTCTGATGTCAAGTTCAGAGGATTTGAATTCCCATCAACCCATACCTCAAAGGTACCGTGGGTTCCTTTTGTGACTTCACATCTAAGAGCGTCTTCCTCCTCCTTTGCCAGAATATCTGAAACGTATTCAGATATTTTTTTTCTTCCATTTAAGTATTATATCCTTTCTCTTGGTTATACGGGCCATCGCTTGCCTTCTTATTGTCTCCATCATTGGAACCAATGCTTTTGCCTTTGCTTTGACAATAGTGGCGTTAAAGGACTCTGTTGCATTGTTGTCTACATCCTCACAACAACTGCCAATCTTGAAATAAGGTCTACACCATGTCTTTGTTTCCTCCTTCATGACATCTTCATACAAAGATAAACTGTATGCTCTCATTGCATTCAAGTTAATCTTATATTCAGCTTCACTATAACTCCAAGCTAAGTTCCACACATGCTTCTTCAAATAGTCTTTATTGGCATGTTTCTTCTTCAAGTTTTCAACAATATGCTTCACACACGGTCTGTGCTCAGCATTTGGTAATACACTTTTAACCGCACTAATGATTCCCTACATAAACCAAACAAATAAGAAAAAAACTTGAATTCTAAATGTTTAGTTCCCTCACCAAAACAAAAGAAATAAGGGACTAAAAGCTTACCTTGCAACGATCTGATAGGACTACATAATCACTCCCATCTTTTAAATTCAAGTCGGCCTTTAGCTGATTCAAAAACCATAGCCAATTGTCTGTATTTTCAGATTGCACAGTTGCCCAAGCAACAGGGTAAATCTGGTTATTAGCATCATGCCCAATAGCAGTCAGTAGACACCCTTTAACAGCGTGCTTCAAGAAGGTTCCAGCAATCCCAATGATTGGTCTACAATAGTAGAATGCATTTTTCATTGCTCCAAGACATACATATATCCTGTCGAATACATCTTCTCCAGCAGCATTAGAAATGGTGTCAACAAATGCAGTTGAGTATTGGTTGGACTCTTTGAGTTCAGCAACATATCCTCGTAGGTGAGCAAATTGTTGATCATATTCATCCTTCAGCCATTGCAGTCCTAGAAGTCTTCCTCTCTGAACTTGTCCAATAGTACTTACTACTTTCCATTGCTCCTTTATATGGCGTTGAATATCAAGAGGCATGAAGTTAGGCTGCAATCTTAGTTTGTCCATGTACAACCTGCCAATAACTGCACTCTTCAGAAGCTTGCATTTCCCATTAGAGCTACATGTATGATCAGTGCATCTAGTTCTCAAAACCCAGAGTTGCCTCGATGCATCGAATGCCAAGTATACCCTCCAATCACATTTCTTCTTTACAGCACAATTAAAGCTGATTTTGTTCTTTTCCCACCTATTCTGTTTCAGGTTTTCTCTATTCTTCAACGCATATTGCAACATAGTCTCTTTGATTTCAAAAGCAGTGAAAAATGTTCTACCAATAGCCAACTTATCATGCGTTCCCAACCTAATTTTCCTCTCTCTAGTAATTATCGGATCCTCATCCTCATCAGAGCTATTTGGGATCTGGTTTTGGTGAATCTGATATTCATCAATCCAATGTTCTACAACTTCCTCTACTTCATACTCAAACCTCTCTAATATGTCTTCTTCACTTTGCACTTCCTCATTGGCTTCAACATCTCCATCATCTCCATTATTCTCTCGCTCATCAGTTCCAACATCTTTCACCGGAGATTTCTTCTTTTCCCTCTTTCTAGGATTCTCCACAGTCGCTTTATTTTGTTTCCTCTTTCTTGGATTTACCGCAGTCACTGTCGCTTCAACCTCTCTATCAACGTCTCCATCATTCTCTCGCTCGGCTCCTCCATCC
This sequence comes from Camelina sativa, assembly GCF_000633955.1. Classification (NCBI taxonomy): domain Eukaryota; kingdom Viridiplantae; phylum Streptophyta; class Magnoliopsida; order Brassicales; family Brassicaceae; genus Camelina; species Camelina sativa. Next base: position 9,255,865 of record NC_025702.1, on the reverse strand, counting down.
TCTTTTACCAGAGACTTCGTTTTTTCATCATTCTTCGACTTCCCATAGATGCTTTACCATCTCTTTTGTTATCTCCGTCGTCTCCGTCGGCCACCTTCGCAATAGATTTCACCGGAGATTTTTTTTAACTGTTTAAAAAGCTCTTGCATAAACATTATCTCTTTTCTTGACAATTCTGTATCAGAAACCTAAATTCCCAATTTGAGAACCCTAATCTCTTTGAGAATTACACTCTGTTCGAATTTTTTGGGACAAAGAGGATTTGTTTTCTCGATTTCGTGTTTCTTACAGTTAAACCCAAAAACAAAAACGACGTCGGTTATAAAGGCATGTGTAGTTAATTATCTTTCCGGGTTTGCTTATTATCATAGGGTTAATCTAAACGCGATACATTAAACGCGATTTCATGGGGAAATCCGGTTGATACATCGTAATTACATGGTTTAAGGGGATATGTAGTTAATTGTGTAAAAAAAAAGGTTTATGTTGTTTGGTGTAGAAATTCTTTGTTTACATTGTTATTATCAGAGCCTAAAAGTATAGGGTGGAAAGCTGAGAATACGATGTGTACAGGGTGAAAAAACCGACGTCCCAATTAAATTAGTTAAAAAACTATTGTCAGAGAATTTATATATCCTACAGAAATTCAACAATATCCCTTAAAGTTAGTTTTGCCATTCAGTTTAAAACTGAAAACCTATATATCTACTACTGATCGTACATCAAAGATTTGTCTAATCATTTTTTCTGGCAATAATTTTTCTATTTATTCAACATTCTGGCATAAAGTGAATTTTTGTTTAAAATGTATGTAGTCATTGCATATTAAAACTGACCAAAAAGATTTGAAAAGAATTATTATCGTAGTTTTTTTGCTAATATTTATAGATTTTTTTTTTTTTGGGTGCTAAGAATATTTCGAAGGCATATTCATTCGTAAGGCTTTGTATATTAGGTTTTACCGTTAATGCATGAACTCCTTCGTACTGTATTGAAAGTAAGTCCTTACAAATGGGTAAAAGATCCACTTGACAGCTATATTGATCATTACCGACTTGTTCACTCTATCTCTCTCACTCTCACTCTTTTTTTTTTGTTTGTGAGGTAAATCGTATTAACGGTGTTTCTGTTTTCTACTATTTGCGTTAACACATTTTTGTGGGGAAATAACATTTTTTCCTAAGTTTCTCTTATTTACATATAACATAAGAACAAAAACAATTCAAAGATTTGAGTAAACATTTGAATATTGGTGGCTATTATTGGAAATTTCATTTTCAAATTTTAATAGAAAAAAAATTCATATACCCTATTAAAAGAAGACAATATACAAATATGAACGCTAAAATATATCTAAAAGAAAAAGTCATTTTGAAGAAAATATCTTTTTTTTTTTTTTTTTTAAAGAAAATATCATTTTGATTTCTAGAGATAGTAGACAAGTGTACATGTATATGGGTTACATGCAGGACATGTCAAAGAGATCGGTTGGGTAATTTATTACTCAAGTGCTCATATGCAAAACAAAAGCGTATTTATACCAAAGGTCAGATTTATGTAGGTTGGTGAGAGGATCGCAGGATCCATATGGACCTGCATGGCCATTATAACCTGCGTATTTATACCAACGTCCCCTTACGCGTGGACCCAAAATACAAACATTTTTTCAACGAATTTTATATACAACTAAGTTCTATATATATGTGCCAATGCGATTACACCAATATATAGAATAAAGAGGACTAAAAACATATATGGCTTCATGAAATTATAAATCGAGAGATACTTTCTTCTTTCACTGAAATATATTTGTATATGCATCTGATTTTAAAAGTTTCTCTATAGTGTTTTCTACTAAAGTTATCGATCGTTGTGTGTTATCACTTGTACTTTGGATTTTCTCTTTTAAGAAACATATACAAGATAATGCATATTTATTTTAATGATTTAGTGTCGGTGTACATTCAATAGATTTGATTGTTGTATGAATTTTACGATGAATACAGGCGTATGGGGAAATAGAGAGAGAGAGAGAGAGAGAGAGAGAGAGAGAGAGAGAGAGAGAGAGAGAGAGAGAGAGAGAGAGAGATAGAGAGAGGGGAGTATAAGGAACCCATAGGCGAAGAGACAAGGACAAAAAGAATTTAGAGCAATGGCTTTAATGGCAAAGCTTTTGCTCGTTGTAACTAAAGAGACTCGTGATGTCTACGTGACTGGTTCATACATAATGTCATCATACTTTTTCTATTCACTCTGTCTAGAATGTCACCCATACCTTAATAAGTTACGGTCGTATTTTATTTTATTTTCTTAAATGATGCCTATGAAAAAGCAATAGCTATATAATTATTATGAGTTGACAGAAAAATAAAATAAAAATGAAATCTATAACTACATTAAGATTATTAAATGAGCTACTCGATTAAACTATGCAAATAATACATTATATAAAAAGTTCATGTTGAAATGTATTGGCAAAGTAATTAGACATAGAATTTATTATTTGTTTATAGTTTACAATCTGTTCTATAATGAAACGACGACGTAATTTTTGTTTTGAAGTACATTGTTCTGCATGGATGTTTAAAATCTACTAGAAAATTAAATTTGTTCGTCGTGCAGCCAAAGGTTGGTGTTGATGGATTTACTGGTGACTGGTGAGGATAGTGTACGCAGTCATTGGAGAACGAACTCGACTCGATCCTACGTGATGCATGATTCTTCTAACTAACGTTTTATTTGCATCATGCTTTAGTTCTTTTGAGCTTAATCAATAATATAAATCGAAAACATTTTTGAACCTTAATATTTTCTTCTTCTCTTTTTGAGTTATAAGAATCGTCAGCCTTGTTTCCATCATTTGTTCACAGTGGTTCCCAGATCCATCCGTCACGATCAGTTCCTTCTTGACCACCAGTAAACATGATTCTTGATATGAGACATGATCAAATATTTACTTCTGGAATCACTCGTCAACCAAATTACCTACCAATCTTGATTAATACAACTCTTTTGACCATTGTGGTTGTTCATGAGATTCCAAACGATGTGGTACACCATTGTGGTTATATTAAACTAGCCTTGTCATGATATATACATATTGTATCAATGTCCATAACAAGGGATCCTTCTTTGGTATCCGAATCCGACCATGCACATTACTCAATATCAGCTTCCTTTAATAATTTCATTTTATCTACTCTTGATCGTCTTGCGGTTACGGATCAGGCAAATTTGTACATATATATATATATATATATACATATTTGTTTTTCTTCGTTTTGAATGATGCCTTGTGCAAGAATGACTCTCTTTCGAAGAAAATAATTTATTTTCTATTAACCTCCTACCTTCAATATAGATTTATTATTGGACGCATTAGCTTGTAATTGACATCCAAACAAAAAAAAAAACTGCCAAATTAATTGCTCCAATCTTATCGGTGTGTTGAATGAAAATGTAAATTAATTATATTCCAAGAATATAGCAACAATCCCAATATGAAACTATTTGGTGCCAATCTTTAATGATATTTTTGATACGACAAGACCAACATCCGTAATGGTAAACAAAAAATCCCCCCAACATTTTCCAACATTTTAAGATTGATGATACACGTACTATATATACTTTTAAAGTTCATAAAATCGTCGCACCAAGTTATTGAGATTATGTTGTCCTGATAACTAATAATATTATAGAATTTCTAAAAGAGTATATTGTCTCCCTTTTTAAAATATAAGTACCAAGTTTAGCACAACATATTTATTTTTTAGTCTCTGAAACATAAACACACCTGCCAAAGCTTTTATGTGGCCTAAAGGTAGAAAGAAATATATATATATATATATATGCTAATCGTTTTCTAACCTTGTTTGTACTTTGCATTGTATTATTTGTTTTCTAAATTATAAATAATAATGCTAATCGTTTTAGAAACAATAATTTTAACGTTAAACCACACTTATTTCTTTTTTAAAATAGAGTAATAAAAGTGTAATTCCCTTAATAAGTAATAACTATAGTAAAATCTCAAATAAATATATATATGAATCAATTGAAAATTTATTTATAACAATTAAGTGAAATACAATAATGCTTGCTATTGTAACGATAGAGAGTAGTCCATCCATTTCAAAATATAGCATGTTTTGAGTAAAAACACGTATATTAAGAAGGCCAATTGTCATAAATACCACTAAAATAGGTTTTTATTCCAAAAATACTACAATTTAGTTTTTTTCCAAAAATATCACTAAAATGTAAAATTTTCCAAAAATACCACATAATTGAATTAAAATTCTAATACTAAAAACTAATTCTTAAATTCTAAATACTAAACCCTACCCCTAAAAACTATACCCTAAAACTAAATGTGTCAACCCAAACCTAAAAAAAAAAAAATTCTACATCCTTAAAAATCAATTTTTTTTTGTGTTTGTGGTAATTTTGGAAAAAAATCTTTTGTGGTATTTTTGGAAAAAAAAACTAAAATGTGGTATTTTTAGAAAAAACCTTTTTAGTGGTATTTAAAAGAATTTCTCTATTAAGAAAATACTACTTCAAAAATAGTTCAACCAATTATAAACAAGACTGTATAATATAAAATATTAAACAAATCTAAAAGTTACATAGAAACTTGAAAATATCCTATATTATGAAACAAAATAACTTCTCTAAAACATTCTATATCATATCATGATACATGATAAGCTCAAATTGTAATACCCTAATGGTACTAACAGCCTTGTAGATGTAAAACTCTAGGGGTCGAATCCACGGAGACTCAAGATCAAACACAATAGATTATAGAGTTTTATGATTACGCTAAACAGAATAGTTTAAATCAATAAAAGCAATGCAAAATATTAGACTAAACTTGTTGTGAATTCAGGAAATCAAAAGGTTAGGTCTAGGGAATTTCTCAGAAAATTATGAAATATTAAATCAATAAAATAATTAGGATTCAATCAATTAAAATCAGATCAAGAACTCTAAACAATTTTGTAAAATAAATCAGTTCTCACTGCAAATATTATCTAAATTTAAAACCAGAAAATCCAAATCTCTTTGTAAAATTCTAGGTTAAAAATCAGCTTTAAAAACAAGTTTAGATTGTTCACAAAATTACTAAATCAAATCTCTTTGCAAGAAGTAATTTTGCTCATCAAACGGTTTTATCAGGAAAATCAATTATATTCTCATATCAATTTATTTTCCTAGGTTACTAATTCTAGATGGCCAATCAAGGATTAATATGAAGAACAACCTATGATGAAGATCTAGAAAGATAATGAATCATAAATAAACAGATCTAATAAATCATAAAATCCCTGTGAAAAACCCTGAACCTAACAAACAAACTACTCAGACATATTCAATAAAGAACAAAACATAATTCTGAATAATAAGCAATTGAGATTAAAAGAGTAAGGAAGGAGTTTAAGAATTTTTCTCTCAAATCAGTTTAGATTTCTCTTCCAAAGGCTCTCAAAATCTCACAGGGTTGCAGAAAATAAAACTTGCTAAAATAAAACTTCAGGGTTTTCTAATACCCCAAAACAATATATATATATATATATGTCCTAAAACACGTCTAGGGACTAATGATGCAAATATGGAAAACTTCGGGCAACTTTGTAACACTTCCAAATTTGAAGACTTGTCTCGACTTGCATGGGTGTCGATTGATGCTCATGTGGTGTCGGTCGACGCTTTTCGTAGAATCAGACTCCAAATTGATTTCCTCCGGTTAAATGTTCCAAAACGATCCAAATTGACCCATTTCGTCCCATCCGTGCCAAAATCCTAGAAAACCTGTCAAGACTCAAAAACATCCTAGAAAACAAATCATAAGACTCAAAAAGCACACTTATATCATGGTTAAAAACCGTAAAAACTATGATATATCAAAACATAAAGAATAATTTAAGAGATATATGCACTTGCATGTTGTTGCATCTTGAGACTTGGGAGAGAGGACGTTGTGAATAAGTTTTTTTTCTTTTAACCTTAAGAAAAAGTTGTAAAACAAATATCGAATAGAATTAATATTTAGGTTTTGTTTGTTATTATAATATAATAAAATGACGTAATAAAATAGAAATTCAAAATAAAAGACAATAAAAAAGGTCAGTTGTAAAAGAGAGAGAAAAATATATACCCAACAAATCTTGGGTTTAAAACTAAAGAAAAGAAGATAGATCATGTATTTAAAATCCATGTTTTAAGGCTTCACTAGCTTAGTAAAAATTGGTGTCGATTGACACTGACTTCGCAGACACGTTCATCTCGAAGTCAAAAGTCGAATCTCCATTTTTCTCCATCTCTAATCTATCCAAAACTAGACCAAAAGTCACAGGAAATCATATGAACCATGTAGCAACCATATCAAGAAAGAAAAACACCATAAACAACATAAAACAAGCAAACCAAAAGATCTGAGGCTTAGATCAGCCATGGTCATGCACACACTTCTTGTAGAAAGTTCTGATCCAAAAATGACGAATCAAACACCTTAGAAAGCTTCTCGTTCGTTCCTAGCACTAGATCTCCACTCCACAATAACAGATCTCCCAAAATAAACCAAAAAAACTCACATATAGCTTTAAACTCTCAAGCGCTATCTTTTGTTTCCTCTGCTTCTCTCTAAATTCGGCAAAAAGCGGTCTTCCCAAACCCTCAAGTCGAATTTTACTTTAAATACATCGGTTATGGATTTCCAATTGAACCAAACCAAACCAAACCAAAACAAAATTTAAATCAACCCGGTCGGACAGGAAAAAATAGTGGTATCGATCGACACCCCCTCCCAAAACCGCCACTTTTGTTCGCGGATGGTACATAAGATATATGACCTAATAACCTTAGACGCTACATAAATATAGGAAATACTATATATACTCACTCAATTTGTTTCTGCTATATAAAGACATATAAGTCTAGGAAGAGAGTTTTTGCCACACAAAAAAAGTCTAGGAAGAGAGCCAATTTTTTCGTTATATCGTTTCATTTGTTTCAAACATTATAATAACTTAAAGACTCAGATCCCCATGATATCGTGGGAAATTATTACAAGAAGAATTAAATTAAATTTCAAATTTAGAATTATATATTATAAAATTATTTGAAAATTATAAAATAGTTTGAATATATGCTAAGAGTAAAATTAAAAATTATTTAAAAAGAAGAAAAATAATATGTAGAACTAAAACTACATATATATTGAACATATATAACCATGAGTTAAGAAAATTATTATCAAAATAAAAACTTATAAAAAAAAAGCATATTATAGCATAAAAACCCAACTCTAAGTTAAAAATTATTAAATGGAAAGTCATAATGAGTGGAAGTAACCTTGTAATTTTTTTTTGTATTTGTTATAAGTATAAGATATTTTATGAAGAATGTTATAGTAAAGAGTAACAAGCATTATAACATTTATTGATATTTATATCACTTATAAAAAATATTATGACAAAGTGATTCTAAGTGAGAATATAAAACAAAAGATTATATAATAAGTAAATGCAATTTCTGATAAAAATAATTTTAAAATTAAAAATATTTCATTTTAGGTGAAAATTTATCGACCAATAATTATAATAAAAATTATTGAATAGTTAAATCTTACAAAACACATAATTTATAAAGAGTTACGATTAATAAAAGCAATTGTAAGTTACATATTGAAAGTTGATTAAATTTCTATATTACTATAATTATTTTTAAAAAATTTAGTTTGATTATAGAATAATGTTAGATAATAAATATTAAAATTCATATTATTTAGATTCAATATGAAATAAAATATTTGTGTCAGCAAACAATGATTTGTTAGTGATTGAAAAAGAGATATATACATATAAAGAGTTCAAAAGACATAAAGATTAAGATAAAAATAATTAATTATTGGAACGGAAGAAAAAAGATCGGAGAAACATATGAAACACCAAAATGAAAAGTATTTAACAAAAAAAAAAAACACCAAAATGAAAAGTATATGCAGCACATATGGACCAAGAGCACAAGAGAGTCGTTAGAATATTCCGCCTACCTTCTGGATAGTAACCGATACTGATCCATGTAACTTTTTGTTATGGCCTACCACAAGACAATGCTTGCCCACTGTGCACTTACAAATATGGTCCCTGATCTTCCACATAAGCCAACATAGCCATTGTGACCGACTCTAATACTCATTAGACGTGTTCGTTTTATAGACTATTGTTGTGATTTTTTTTGTACGCTGTGTATCGTCATTAATGTTGTTTGTCTTAATTAGCCATTTCTGATTTTTATACGGATACATAACGGGTTTATTTATACTCTTATGCCTCAATAAAATATCTTATAACTAACGAATATTAATTAATATGAAACCTGGTTCAAAGAAATTAAAACAATAATTAATTAATATGTACTACGGAGAATGTATATCTTTTGAGTTTTGAAAACTATTTTAAACACCATTCAACTTAGAAAAAATACCAATCCACCACTTGGGGGATTTTTACATGTTTCTTCTCCCAGGTTGAATGGTGGATTGGGGTTCAAGTTAGTTATTTTTGTTTTTACAGAAAAAACAAAACTGTATACCAATTCACCATTCAACTTAGGAAAAATATTTTTAAACACCCACTTGAACATCAATCCACCATTCAACTTAGGAATTTCTTTTTGAACATTAAAAAACTTAAACACCAATCCAACATTCAACTTAGGAAAAACATGCAAAAAAACCCCAAAGTAACAAATATGCAAGACCAACCTCGTGCGATCTAATAAAATTACGGGTCAGATTGACGTTAGTTTTGATATAATCGAGGTCTTTTTTAATGCACTTCTTTTACCACTTGGAAGTTTCTTTGTTCATTTTTCACCCCAACTAAATTTAAGAAGTGAATAAATATACCTATTGAAGAGGTGAACATAAGAATGTTGTAGACATACTCATTGAATGCATATACAAGTAGGTATATGCATATAGCTGCATACACATGTACATCTATGCAAGTACGTGTTTAGGTATATAAAGTATACATTGTAATAAATATCTTTTAATCACGGAAAAAGAGAAGAGAGGGATCAAAGGTTAGAAGGAGAGGTACGTGGAGTGTCTTATGTGCGATGGTTTTTGAAGAGGACAATACATAACTTTTAATCCCACCGCAACGTGGTTCATTCCTTCACCTAGACGATGTCGTTTTCAAACCTCACTCTCTCTTTCCCTTTTGTCCTCTCTATATTAATCACCTGGATGGTTTCTTCTATTCTCACTAACTCACTCTCTCACTCTCTCACTCAAGGGACCAAAAAGTGTTTTCTCTTTTTTGAGTTTCTCTTTCTCTTTTTTTGTCAAAGAAGAGATCGAGAAGCGATGGGAAGGGCTCCGTGTTGTGAGAAAATCGGGTTGAAGAGAGGAAGATGGACAGCCGAGGAAGATGAGATCCTCACCAACTATATTCAGACCAATGGTGAAGGTTCTTGGCGATCTTTGCCTAAGAAAGCTGGTACATATATCTTTATATCTCCAAAATTTACATTTTCTTATTGTCGAATTTCTTAGATTTTAACATTGGAAAAAGGACTAAACTTCTTCAAGCTGTTAATGCATGCATGTGTCAATATAAAAACAAAACTTGTAACGTAAATATATATAATTGTATATTAATAGAAGAATGCTTTCTATTAATATCTATATGTTCTAATATCTTACATAATTTTTTCTTTTTTTTGAAGGATTGTTGAGATGTGGAAAGAGCTGTAGACTAAGGTGGATAAACTATTTGAGAAGAGACTTGAAAAGAGGAAACATTACAGCCGACGAAGAAGAAATAATCGTCAAGTTGCATACCCTTCTCGGAAACAGGTACTATACCAAATTAATCCACGTCACATCCTTCATTTATATTTCGTGCACTGTCTAAATAGTGACTCTAAAGACTGGGGCCGTGCATACAATACAGTACAATTAATTTGCATGTCATGTCAACTTAAGAAACATTGAGAAATGGTCAGAGTCCAATCCAACCGTTCAAAAAAAAAGAAGACAAAAGTCATCAAATTTATTAGTTTTACAGCCATGATTTTGTGACCATCGTAAACATTTCAGCCGTCTGTTCGAATGGCCCAACCCTTTCAAAATAATATATATACGAGATTATCCAATTTGACTTTTTGTCAATAAAAAAAGCCTTGGCGTTATGTTGCTATAGATCTAACTGAATCGACCTCCCTAATTAATCTTTGTCTCATATATATGTGTTTTGTGTATGGTCCTAGTTGTAAAACAGGCTCTCCGACCTCTATAAAAACCTTGATAGTGATACGCATGTGTCCGTTAGCAAAGTGGTATTATTGAGTCTAGGTTTCATGCACTGTTATAACTACAAATTCGCTTTTATATGCTTGTTCATTTGAGTGTCAGTATTTTTTATTTGTGATAAATTTTTGGAAAATTCATAGACGGAACTCGAATATATTTCATTTCTACATGTTAAAAAAAAATGAGTGGTCGAGATCGTTGTTGGAACGGTCTAACCTTTTTCAAAGAAAAACTAAGTACAAATTAAGGAAAACATGCAGTTTTTAAAATAAAATTTAAAATTTATCGTCATCAATTTTCTTATACTCCATATATATTGGTATTGAATATTTGAACCAATGAAAAGCCAACTTGCGATAATAAGTTTTCTAAATGTAAATAGTCTCTCACGTGTGTGCATGTGACTATTTTTGTTTTAGGTGGTCACTTATTGCAACACATCTACCAGGAAGAACAGACAACGAAATTAAAAACTATTGGAACTCACATCTCAGGCGCAAAATCTACGCCTTCACTGCCGTTTCCGGAGACGAACACAATCTAGTCATCAACGACTTGGTCCTGAAGAAATCTTCTTCTTCTTCGCCTTCTGGAGCCAAGAACAATAAGAAGACCAAGAAGAAGAAGAAGGGAAGAACTAGTAGGTCATCCATGAAGAAACACAAGCAAATGGTAACGGCCTCCTCAAAATGTGTCCCACAACCGAAAGAGCCAGAGAGTGAGATCAGTGATGGAGGGCAAAATGGTAATTTCGAAGGAGATCAGTCTTTGGGGCCTTATGAGTGGTTGGATGGTGAGTTAGAACGGCTCTTGAGTAGTTGTGTATGGGAATGCACTAGTGAAGAGGCTGCGAATGGAGTAAATGATGAAAAGATGTGTGAGAGTGGGGACAATAGTAGTTGTTGTGTGGGTTTGTTTGAAGAAGAACAAGGAAGTGAGGCAAAGCTTGGTCACGTAGGAATTACAAAGGTTGATGGTGATCGTGATATGGAGATGGAGAAAGAAAGAGAGGGAAGTGTTTTGAGTTCGAATTCAAATGAAAATGATGATAAAGATTGGTGGCTTGGTCTATGTAATTCTTCAGAATTCGGGTTTGGGATTGATGATGAGTTGCTTGATTTGGAGTTTCAAGGTAATTTGACTTGTCATCAAAGTGAAGATCTCTGGGATCTCTCAGATATTGGAGAGATAACATTGGACTGATATTACCAAACAAGTGGATCGTACATGAGAAGGCGTATATATTAACCCGATAAAACATCGATCTTTTGATTGTAAAGTCTAGTGTTTTGTTTGGTTATTGTGGATCTTGTGATTATGTCGTAGCTTGTTGTAGCTAGTGTGTTACAAGAGTTAGGATAAACGTAGCGTCTAGTTTTAGACTAGTTTGAAGCACCTTATGCTCTCTCTCCTTTCGTTTGTTTCCTTTCTTCTTGTGATTCGTTCGCTCTATTTTGTAGCTAGTGTGTTTTTTTTCTTCCTACGTTTCATTATCAATGTTTTGTAATAATGATGAATATTTTGGGATCGTTTAGAAGTATATATGTTTATTTGTTTATTTGTTTATGTATTAATTAAAATTCTCAAATTTCAACCCAACTTCTAACCAATTTAAGGGTGGACATAATTCCCTTCTCATCCAATCGCGTGTCTTTCTTTCTCCAATCCATAACTTCCATATGGAATGGAAAGACAATTATTTTCTCTCTTTAAGTTGATATTTATTGGGATGAGATGATGATTTCAAGTTATATATACTCAGTAAAAATGACACAACGCCTTTCAGTAAAAATGAGCAGCTATCGTAATAGTCGTTTTACTTGAACATAGATGATGATTTTGTTTCTTTTTTGACTTCGAAAAACTTTATCTTCGTCGATGTCTTCAAATGATTTAATGTGATTGTTTTCATCTTAATAAATATAACATGATAGATTTCATCTCACGAATCAATTATTTTTATCTAAACATGAATAAAGAAGAATAAATATTATTCCTCATTTTTCCCCTAAATTATGTTTACCAATAATAGAAGTAGTCTATTTTTATTTCGAAACGATATATGAATGAGGCGAGCTGAGCATTTCCGCAAGTAAAACAATTTCATAAGAAAAAAAATTCCAATTCAAAATAAAATTGTAAACAACTTTTGAAAATTATATTTTTGACATTTACAGTAGAAATAGTGAAACAAAACAAACAAATACATATATATATATAATTCCATTAACTAAAATATTTAAATAATTTTCGTCACATAAAAAAATATTGTAAGTTTCCTCACACACAAAAAAAGAGTAATTTCATTACAATAAAAAATTATCTCTTATGAGTTAAAAAAGTGAATTGTATATTTAATCATTTTTAACTACATTTTATAGTAATAGGAAAATATGATTCCACAAGATCAATATATTGATGCAAGTATATATATATGTAGGTCTTACAGACAACATATGTTTTCATGACTAAGAGTACTTGTGAGAGACTCATTTGAGATATGTCTGAATATAATTGATTCTGTGTTTTATTTATAGTTTATATTTTAAATAAAAATATTAAATTATACAATATATTAAAATGATATATTTGAGAAATGAAAAGAGGTTCTCCTCACTGTAAATGCTCTTCTGAGTCTTATACTTGTATAGTCCTTAAAGTTAGATATCATATTGTGTAACAGATACGCTCAAGCGCAGTTTAATTTGAATTTCCAACCTCTTGGATGTAAAGATTCTTTTAGCCAATCAAATAGTTTCCTAAGTTTGATTATTTTTTAAAATTCCCACACTTAAAAAATAAAAATTTAAACTTTTGAATGCAATAACAATCTAGAACTTCTAATCATTTTGTTTTTTTGTCTTCTTTAAACTATTTTTTTACTGTTAATCTATATATAATAACAATCCCAATAAATGCCACCAAAAATTGTGTTTCTTCAATCGTACATTTTGAATAATTTTCCAAAAAAATTTGTAGAAAATTAAAATAGTGTGGTTTATAAAAAGTTGCGATTGTTCATTGTAACAGTTTTTTTTTTGTAAAGTTGCCACTGTTTATTGTAGAGTTGTGTTTGTTTGAATATTCATATCTTTTGAAATCTATATATATTTTTCTGTTTGAACTGTTTTCATTTTTTTTTCCATGACACAAAATAATAGAAAATCTCAATCTCAACGGTTTTTACAGTTTCGAAATTATTCTATAGGATTCATTCTTTTAAAAGTAAAGAAATTTCTTCAATTATTGATTTAACAAAATACTTCTCGAATGATAAATCTAGCTAATTTACAACTTTTAATTAATTTTAAATATAAAAAAATTTAATAAAAATATCTAGAGTTAGATGGATAATTATATAGTGAGTTTTTGGATTTGACTTTTCAATATGGTAATAAAGATGTCTTCTATTTAAAAACAGTTTATATGAGTTGTATTAATTCATTGTAGAGTTATGTGTTTTCACTATTACAACGCCTCGACCGCCACTTCTCAGTGGGCCCTATATCCAATCTCATTCCATGGACCCACATTTTTTAATGGGCCTCACGTCCTCTCACTAGGCCTGTGAGTCCATCCACACCGACGGTCAGTTTGCCATGTCTGGGAGGTTTTAAAGACTTGTTACTGTCCCTACTAATCACCACATGATTTTTCCATGTGTTTTGTCCTTACTCGCACTGTTCCGACAGTCACTTCCCGGAAGGTCACTCATCTTGAGACTACACCAACATAAGCACGCTTAACTGTGAAGTTCTCTCAGGACTCTTGACCGAAAAATAAGTGCACTTTGGTGACATAGGTGGCCAAATCAATTATTTTAAACTTCTCCGCAAGTCTTCGAAACCGGGATGTCATAATTCACCCCCACTAACAGATCGCAACGTCCTCGTTGCACACCAAGACCGTCACCCCGACGGTGTGTGCCCACTGGACTCCACACTCGTCTAGGTTCGGCTATGATACCACTTGTAACGTCCCGACCGCCACCTATCAGTGGGCCCTATGTCCAATTCCAGTCCATGGACCCACTTTTCTTAATGCGTCTCACGTCCTCTCACTAGGACCGTGAGCCCATCCATACCTGACGGTCAGTTTGCTATGTCAGGAAAGTTTTAAAGACTTGTTATTGTCCCTACAAATCACCACATGATCTTTCCCTGTGTTTTGTCCTCACTCGCACTGTTGCGACAGTCACTTCCCGGAAGATCATCCATCCTGAGACTACTTCAGCATAAGCACGCTGAACTGTTGAGTTCTCTCATGACCCTTGACCGAAAAGATAAGTGCACTTTGGTGACATAGGTCGCCAAACCAATTCTTTTAAACATCTCCGCAAGTTTCTGAAATCGGGATGTCACAACTATATTGTATTTATACTTTTTCAACAAAAACGTTCGTTCCAATATGTGTGCTATTTAAATAGTCATTTGTTTTGAACTTTCTTTATATTTGTCTCTTCATCAGTAACTAACACGTTCGTTGAAACAAATTTTCCATATTATGTTAAATCTAAGTAATTGAATATCAATATATAATATTCAATGTTATTCTATAATCTAACTAAAATTTTAGAAATGATTATAACAATAGAGAAATTTAATACAACTTAATATAGAATTTACAATTACGTCTATATATCATAACTTTTCATTAAAAGAAATATTTTAATATATAAAAATAATAATAACAATCTGATTATATGCGAATAACATTTGCAACTTTTCGTATTACATTGTTTGTAAAAATATTGTTTTTATTTGTTTTTTTTAAGCTCAAACAGTTGTATCTGTTCAGAGTTTTGTATTTTCACTATATTTTATTCATATTTTTTTGTCACAACTTTTCGTTCTAATAGGTGTCTATTTAAATAGTCATGTCTTTAGTTTTGAATTTTCTATATATTTGTCTCTTTGTCATTAACTAACAAATCATTGTTCATTAAAACAAATTTTTTGTTTAATGTTGAATCTAAATAATTTGAATATTAATATCTAATAGTCAACGTTGTTCTATAATATAACTAAAATTTTAGAAATGATTATAGAAATATAAAAATTTAATAAAAAATAATATAGAATTTACAGTTCCTATTATCGTAACTTTTTGTTAAAAACTATATTTATATTTAAAATTTATTTTGGTTTGTTAGAAAGTTTTGTATTTTAATTTTAATTTTTCATTGATATAGTTTCACTTATTATTAAATATTTTTTAATTATAATTATTTACTAGAAATTTACATTTACTCATTGCAACCATTAGTTCAATATTCTCAGTTAGGATCATTTTGTTATAATGATTTTTTTAATTGTAGTTCTTTACCATAATTGTTCATAAAATACTTTAAAATAATATTTTTTGCAAAGTTGCGTATATTCTACATAATATTTTTTTTTGTTATAAGTTTTCATTTTGATCATTATGTTTTTAGTAATAGTTTATGTTTAATGTTTATGTATTCAAACTATTTTATTCCATTCAAATTCAAATGATTTCATAATGTATAATTTTAAATTTATTTTTTTTTCTCTTTTTAAAATACTTCTCCGCGATGTCACGGTGGTATGAGACATAGTAGAACTAATACTAGATTTAAATAATTGGTGAAGAAGTATAACCAAAATAATAGAATATGCAATGGTATACAAAAAGGGCCAAAAGAAAACAAAGATAGAATCATAGAAGGATAAACTATTTTTATAGATTCACTTTGATACCGATCGATAGACGATAGTACGAGATAGACTCGAGACTACGTAGTCACATAAGAATTGGGTAATAAAATTCAAAACCAAGATTTGAGATATATTAAATCCAAAATCCAATACTTTTAGTATTTTACAACGAGACTACGAACATTGACATGAAAACACCACAAACAGAAGTTGAAAACTATTTTTTTTTTGTCGGCAACGAGACTATGTATTGACATAGATTTAGATTACATTGTTCCATGATATTACAAACTTTGATTTTTGTATTCTAGCACTCCTAGCTAGATTGTCAGCTACAACATGTAGATTTCGAGGGATCTTAACAAAAGCAATATCCTCATAGGATTCGACAATCTTCTTAACATCCTGCAGTTGGGTAACGATAGGAGAGTGCTCACTCTGGTGATAATACTGCTGACCAGTATAGATCTGTTTCAACTTCTTGTACAATATTTCTGCATCACCACAAAATGTAACATTACTGTATCCCAATCTGCTAACATGAAGAACCACCATTCTTAAAGCTTCAGCTTCCGCTTCGATGGGAGAATTAGTAGGAGTAATGGATGCCATACCTCGAAGAATAATCTGTGCATTTTTATTATATAAGATCCAACCAATTCCAGCACTCTCAACTGGAGAGTTCCATGATCCATCAACAAAGCAACAATGATCTTTCATTTGTTGTATGATGGAGCTACTGGAAGTTACTTGTAGTATGGACTGATGACTCCTACATTGCATTCCTTTGAAATTTTGCAGCTCTGGATCATTGGAAGTTGAGCTTTGTTTCCATTGCTGAAAATCGATTATAGCCTTTTTAATAGTATCCGGAATGGACCATTTTTTGCCAGCAAAGAGAAGATCATTCCTCATTTTCCAGATACGCCAACCAATGAAAGGGAAAAAACTTGCATCATTTCTATGATTATTATTAAAGCGCATCAGCATTTCAAAATTTTGTTCTATTGAGTTTGAAGAAAAGAGATAACCTGGAGATTGCGTCTGATTTATGGCAAGATTCCAGATCTCTTTATTGATTCTACAATGGAAAATGAGATGATTAACATTTTCTGAATCTTCACCGCATCTCTGGCATGTATCATCTGTCAATACCCTTTTCTTCTTCAGATTTGCTGCAATTGGCAAAGCATTATGAAGAAATTTCCACCAAAAATGTTTTAGCTTCGGAGGCAGTTTATAGGACCATAGCTTAGCAAAAAGCTCGTTAGAATGAGCAGCATTATTACTGTTCGAAGAATTTTTGTGAGAAAGCTTACATTGAAGGTGATATCCGGACTTAACTGAGTATTGCCCCTCCTTAGTATGGATCCAAGTGATTACATCACTTGCTCCTGTTATAGATGGCCAGATTTTTGTAATATATGGGATATCTTGAGGATCAATGATGTTGTGCAGTATGTCTTCATTCCATCTACCCTGACATAACAAATCACTTAACTTTTAAATTTGTGTATATATGCATTCCTGGGCCCCTAGCTGGTCGCGGAGGATCTAATGGAAGCCACTGATCATGCTAAACATTAATTTGTTCACCATTACCCACTATATATTTAACTCACTGAGAGAGAACCTCAATACCTTGGGAGATGCTTTTCCAAGCGTAACTTGAATTTGGCCTGACTGTGGAGTTTAACAGATCAGTCTTTGGAAAGTATTTAGCTGTGAAGACTCTGGCTATAAGTGAAGATGGTTGTTGAAGGATCCTCCAGCCCTGTTTTGCTAAAAGAGCCAAATTGAAGGCTTTCACGTTTCTGATCGCAAGTCCTCCTAACTTTTTTGGTTCGGTGATCTTGCTCCATGTTATTCACGGGATCTTGTGCCTTTCCTTAGAACTTGACCACCAAAACTGTCTCATAGCACAAGTGATTTGATTTATGATTTTGTTAGGTAGGAGGAAACAAGACATACTGTAAGAGGGGATCGCCGTTACAACCGCTTTAAGAAGCACCTCTTTCCCTGCAGGTGAGAGAAGCCTTGAGTACCAGTTTGTCATTTTTTGTTCTACTCTTTGTGCAAGGTAAGAGAATGCATTAGCTTTGTTTCTCCCAATAAATTCAGGCAATCCTAGATATCTGCCAAAACCTTGAATTTTTTGGATTCTCAATATACTACTAATTTCCTGCCTTTTATCTGGATCCAAACCTTTACCAAAAGTAATGGCAGATTTTTGAAAATTGACACTTTGACCTGAAGCTTTCTCATATTGTTGCAGAATATGGAGCATGACTGCACATTCCTCCATAGTTGTTTTGCAAAAAAGCAATGAGTCATCCGCAAACAACAAATGCGAGACTGTAGGTCCATTTCTGCTTGCCTTAAAGCCATGGAATCTTTTTGATCGAATGTTTTCCTGAATCAAAGAAGACAAAGCTTATGTACATAGCAGATAGAGATATGGAGATATAGGGTCACCTTGCCATTGATGAGTATAGAATAAGAAACTGTGGTGATACACTTCATGATCCACCTACACCATACCTCAGAGAAACCCATCTGCTTCATGATTGCTTCAATAAAAGACCATTCAACCTTATCAAACGCTTTACTGATATCCAATTTTAGAGCAATATAAGGTTGAACAAGCTTTTTTGTATTAAGAGAATGAAGTAGCTCATGGGCTATGAGAATATTATCTGTAATCATTCTCCCTGGGATAAAAGCAGATTGGTTTGCATATATGATAGTATTTAACCAAGGTTTTAGTCTCTCTGCCAGTACTTTTGACAAAACTTTATAAGCTACATTAGCAAGACTGATTGGCCTATAATCTTTAACCCCATTAGGTTGTCTCACTTTCGGTATCAAATAGATGTATGTCTTATTTATTTCCGGATCTAAACTGCATTCATCAAAAAATGTTTTAGCAAAATTATACACACTTGTTCGAATTGTGGACCAATGATCTTGATAGAATCCTGGATTGAAACCATCTGGTCTTGGCGCTTTCTCCCTTGCCATACTATTAACAGCCTTCAAGAGCTCCTCCTCTGTAATTGGTTTAATGAGATCTCTATTCATTTCAGTAGATACTCGAGGTCTGATATTCCTCACAACAGATTCAATATGGCTCATATTCTTACTCGAAACAAACAGAGACTCAAAATATTCTATGATCTTTTTACTGATACCTTCCTTAGAGGACCATACTTTGCCTTGTGCATCAGTAATTGCAGTGATTTTGTTATAACATCTTCTTTGCTTTGTTTTGGCATGAAAGAAATGCGTATTACGGTCTCCTGCTTGTAACCATTGGATCCTACTTTTCGTTCTCAAAAATTCCTCTTCCATCTTGTATTCGTGTGCTAAAGCTAACTTTAACTGACTGATTTGATTTAAATCAAGAGGGGTAGAATTATACTGTTTCTGTAATTGATGCTTGAGATCCTGAATTTTCTTCATCGAGTTGTTACTGTTCTTCGTTTTCCATCTTGAAAGGCATGATCGACATCTCTTATGAGCTTCATGGAACTGATAATCTGGAAGAAAATAACAGTCAGAATTCCAAGTTTTATTAGTTTCTTGCTTGATCTCCTTATTAAAGCGCCATTTGTTGTCATATCTGAAAAGTGGACATCCTTTCCATATCTTATCACTTGTGTGGATTAATAGTGGTTGGTGATCAGAACCGATCCAGTCCAGCAGTTGCACATATGCTGATGAAAAGTAATCTTGCCAATCGGCTGTAGCTACTGCTCTATCAATTCTTGATCTGATTGAGGAGGAGAATCTATTACCACACCAAGTGAATTTTCCCCCCATCACTTTTAAATCATGAAGACCACTAGAGTTTAGCATTCTACGGAAAGCTTTGAAAGAGTTTTCAGTTCGTAGCGGCTCTCCTAACTCTCCTCATTACTCTTAATGTCATTAAAATCCCCCAGAACTAAACGCGGTTTGCTTCTATACATTCCTGCTTCTGCCCACAAAGTCCTTTTGTCCCACATACTAGTATTATACTTTATATCCGGGTCCCCATATACATAAGTAAGACAAAAGATTGGTGAACTCGGTTCTGAAATATACATATCAGTATAATTTAAGGTAGGAGTATCAACAAAATCCACCTGCACCGTGTCATTCCAAAAAATAGCCAAACTACCACGAAGACCATCGGAAGGGAGAATAAAACTATTTGGAAAACTAAGTTCTTTACCTAAATTATTCACAAACTTAAAACCGTTTTTTGTTTCTATGAGGAACAAGATATTAGGTCTAGAAGACTTCCTGATATCTTTTAAATAAGAAATAGTCAGAGGGTTCCTCTTTAGCCCCTGAAAATTCCAATGCAGTATCCTCATTTTGGCTGGGGTGGTTTCGGGGTATCCACCCTCCCCTGAAGTTGAAATTCTCCTATGAATTTTGGTTTTGAGGTTGAAGCTTGGTCTTCTTCTAGAATATCTTCTCCCTTTCTCTTATGACCTCGATCTGTATTAATGATGGCTTCTCCTACTTCTTCATTTACAAATGGGACATGATGTAGAACAGCACTTGGGGGTTCTACTTCTCTTTGAACAACAAAATCCTCTGGTAACAGAGGGTGAGCGATTAACGAGGCTTCCTTGATGAGAGTTTCAGATAAATCATCGTCATGGTCAGCATCATTGTCAATATCCTTCTTGCTCTCTTTAGCTGGTTGCTTAGATGTTGCACCATACTCTTTGATAGTAAAAGGTATGAATTCTGGGGTGATAGACATGTCATCATCTTCCCATGGTCTATTAGCAATCTGATGCCTAATAGATCTATTAGCTTGAGATACGAAATCAGTATTTTCACTCATATTTTCAACCTCATTAAAAGCTTCCGGATGCAGAGGTTCTAAAGCTTGACAAATTGCTTCATCAGCAATTTGTGGATTTGGCATAGCATACTCACATACTGTTTGATCATGCCGTAAGGATCCACAGCGAAAGCAAAACTTTTTAAGCTTCAGAAAGATGAATCTTATCATTACTGGTGGTCTGGTGGGATCAAACTACTGACAAAGATGAGACGATCATTGATGTTCATCTTGACATGATCCAACACTTCTCCATTAGAATCATCAGTAGCTTCATGAAATCGTACTTCATCAATATGACCTAGAACTCCTCCAACTTCACGAACAACAACATCAGATCTAAAATCTTCTGGGATATTAAGAATTTTGACCCAAAAAGAGATTTCTGTTAAAAAGTTTGGCAGATATCTTCTTGTCCAACGGTCCATTGTTACCATCCAGAGATTATAGTGCCAAGGACCATTCTCGAGAAGTGTCATCAGGTGGTGTTCCGCTTGGAAGAAGAATTGAACTGTCCCATCATCATTTATCCTACTTGTTACTCGATTCTGTAAATTCCAGGCCTTTGGAAGAGCTCCCTTTAACCCAATCAGTTTTTGATGCTGAGGATTTAGACACTTAACAATTAAACTCAGACGATTACTGGCTTCACGATCTCTGATTGCCTGAGCAGACATCCGCAAGGGTTCTTTCCGAGCCTAGATTGAGATTTTGAAAGTTTTCCTATAAGTCCTTCGCCATCTTTCAGATTTGAAGCGAGGATGACAAAATTAGTATACTAAGATGACCGACAAGACTACCGGAAGCTAAGATCCATAATAGAATGGAAGGATTACACCGGAAATTTGAGTCGGTGAGAGTCGGTGGGAATCGCTTTTAGAATCGCCTAGAAAGAGAGAGAAAAGTCGTACTCGGTATCAGACTACTGATTATTATGGTGGGGGTGTGGAAAGCTTTAGTCTTTCTATTGATAATATATAAGTTAATAACACGTCCTCACATGATAATATTAATCAAATTCAAAGATATATATATATATAAACTAACACTCACGAAAAAATGAAAGGTACGATGTTCTTGTATGAACACAAAATCAAAAAAGAAGAAAACAAGGCTCTAGCTAGCATCATATATACGTGTCGATAGTATAAAAAGAATCATACAAGTAGCTCCATTATTTTAGTCAAAAATTAAGAAAGCTCATGGAGAACCGCTGGTTCCCTGATGGTCGTGCTTCTGCCCTGAATCCAAGTCTTGCCACCGCTGGTGGTATCCTTCCTCCTCCGCTCCTTCCTGCTGATCCCCTTGACCCAACTTACCCGTGTACCCTTTCCAATTTCCCTCCTCTCTTTCCTGTTGTAGCAAAAGCACCGAGAAAACCCTCATCGCACACTGCTAAATCTCAAAGGCCTGCTGTGATTGTTTCTCCTTTTGCTGTTGCTACTCCAGCTAACCAAACTGCCTCATTTTCTTCTGATGTGGAAATACAACTGATTGATGAAGACACCTCTGTTCCCATTAATCCAGACACTTCAAACCCTAAATCTGGTTGTACTGTAGCAAAACCACCCACTAATCAAGAACAGTTTACTGTACTTATCCCAGATTCATCTCCTTTACTCACTAACAAAGCCTCTACTTCCCTTATCCTACCCTGTCCAACACCCAAAGACCCTACCACAAACACTTCCCTACCCCTCCTCACAACCTGCTACTCAAATTCTGAAGAACCTGTCGGTTCCTTATCCTCAGCCTCTTGCTGCTACTCAATCTCTTACTCCTGATGATAAGAGCCCAGAATCAACCACTAAACAAGATATGCCCCCTCTACCCAAGCCAAAAACTCTGGTTGATAAACTAAGGAGATCAACTGACAGAACTCTTCGTCGAATTGCTCCAGCCACCTACACTGGTTCTGGTAGGCCTACAATTCATATTCCAGATGCCGTCTTCCAACGAGGCGCGAAGATGCACAAGGAATTCATTCTATGTTTCTTCAATGGTAGGCCCCCACTATTCCACCAAATCCAAAGTGTCTTTAACCACATGTGGGGTAAGGGAGTCGTCTGGAGATTCACGTGAATCATCATTCGAACTCAGTACTTGTGCGTATCCCAAATGATTATACTCATGCAAAGTTCCTGGAAAAATGTATTTGGTACATTGGGGACTCTATGTTCCATACAGCTCTGTGGGCACCCCAGTCCTCTTCAGCTACTCCCCCTCTGGACTCCATCCCCATTTGGATTCACATGCTGGACATTCCCTTAGACCTGCGCACTTCTAAAGGCATTAGTCTTATAGCGGGTCTCGTGGGTTAACCAAAGGAAACATATGATTTCACTCTTAACCTGGTAAGTTTACGGGTTGCTCATGCTAAAGTCCTTGTTGATCTCACCAAAAAATTGCCAAATATAGTGGAATTCACACAAGAGATAATGGTCAAGTTGTGGAAGTCCTGATAGAGTATCCTTGGCTCCCTCCCACCTGCTCCCACTGCCATGAACTTGGTCACATTGTGAAAAATTGCTACCAGGTGCCACCTCTACCCCCTGTTCCGTCTGAGTCTCGCTCAATGCCTAAAACATCTAGTAAAGATAAAGGTAAATCAATTGCTCAGACTACTTGGAAAGCAAAGGACTCTACTTTGCGAAAGGAGGATTCTCTACATCCTACTTATACACCTTCACCTAATGATGTGTTAGTCCTTGTTGGTGTGTCAGTCCCTACACCCACCCTTTCAATTATCCCCCCTTCCCAACCTGCCATACCCCTTACCTCTAACCAGTTTGCAGCCCTATCTAAACCAGTAACCTATCCCAAGGTGCAAACAATACCAGTAACCAATCCCAAGGTACAAACTATACCTCTTTCTTTGTCTCCCTCCCCCCTATTCCTAACCCTACGAACCCTCCTATCTCTTCTCCTGCCCTCCATGACCCTAAAAAAACCACACCATTTGAGACTCATACCATCATTGCACTCAATATCCCAGAATCTGATCATGACCTTCCTATGGTTATTGGTCTCCCAGCAGCTTTCTCTCAAAATGGCATCCCCTACCCTTACTCTCCCAAAAAGCTTCTAAATCGCTCTCGCTCCCACCCTTCTCTTTGCAGCCCCCCTTTACAACCTAGTTTGCTACCTGTGTCCCAGACCCCTAATCCTGTCCCTCTTTTGGATACTGCTCATGAGCTTTTGTTGGCTACCTCTCCCCAAGGAGAGCCTCCAGCTCATCATTAATGGATACAAAACAATTTTTTTGGAATATTCGAGGCCTAAATGACCCGGATAAGCATCAGCCCTTTTGTAATTGGCTTAGGCTATATCAGCCGCTTTTTGGTGCTATTTTGGAAACACATAAAAAAACTAGTTTGAACCGAATAATGGAGAAGGTGTGTAAAGGATGGAAGTTCACATCGAATCACTTATCTGATGAGGATGACCGTATCATAATAATCTGGAAGGAACCAGCAGCAGTGAGGGTTCTGCACCAATCGCGTCAAACCATTACCTATGAAGTCAACATTGCAAGTAAGATTCAGTTTGTTTTCACGACTGTCTATGCGTCTAACTTAAGAGAGGAAAGAATAGACCTTTGGGTGGAGCTATTGCGCTTACAACAAATGTTCTCCTTGGACATGTGCCCGTGGCTAGTAGGGGTGATTTTAACCAGATCATTCATCCACAAGACCATTCTCCCCTTTCTGTCAATGGTTTATCTACTTCCATGACAGAATTCCAAGACTGCTTATCACAAATGGATCGGTTTGACCTTAAATTTCAAGGACCTCTATATACTTGGAGCAATAACCAACCTGCGAGCCCTATAGCAAAGAAGTTAGACCGTGTGCTTGTCAAAGACTACTGGCTGACCATTTTCCCTGACAGCATAACTACTTTCCTGGCTCCTTTACCCTCTGATCACTCGCCCAACATAGTAGACCTTGCCTACCAACTCCCCAAAGCGTGTACTAGACCCTTTAAGTTCTTTAATTACCTCACCAAACATCCAAATTTTCACCAGTTGGTACTTGAGTCTTGGATTCAGGCCGGAAGCTTTGCGGATAACCTAAAAGATCTTTGTTGGAAGCAAAATATCATTAAGGTAGACTTGAAAACTATTAATCGAGAGAGCTTTTCCCAAATTCAAGAGAGAGTGAGTGAGGCTAACCGTTTGTTACTAGATGTGCAGGTACAGGCTTTGAGAGATCCATCCCCATTCACATTCCAGCATGAACGTGATCTGCATATGCAATGAAACTTTCTCAGGGGAATTGAAAAAGCTATTTCAAACAGAAATCCTGAGTAAATTGGCTAAAAGATGGAGATCTTAACACTTCATACTTTCACAAAGTTTGCCAGGCAAGAGTGAGTTACAATACTATCCGTTCATTCCTCCTAGACACTGGAGACTTACTTGTAGACCCACTGGAGATGAGTGAACTAACCATTGCACATTTCACATCCATCTTAGCACCTGAGAGATCACACTCCCATACTGTCTGGTCGTCTCAGGAATGGTTCACTACGCTATCTCCTTTTCGCTGCTCTCCAGAACAGTCCAGTGTTATGGTGCGGATCCCCTCTCCGGATGAGATAACTAAGAAATTATTCAGGATCAACCCCAACAAAGCTCTAGGCCCTGATGGTCTAACCTCAGGATTCTACAAAGCTTCTTGGGGGGTTCTTGGTGAGGAGGTCACTGCAGCTATTACAAACTTCTTCAGGACCTCCTTCTTACCAGCTTCAACCATTGCAACGATTCTAACCCTGGTGCCAAAGAGACTGGGAGCGTCAAAAATAGTGGACTACCGCCCTATTTCCTGCCTTAATACTTTGTACAAAGTTATCTCCAAGCTTCTTGTCTCCAAACTCAAGCCAATCCTTCCCTCGCTCATCCTGCCGAACCAAACTGTCTTTGTTAAGGATATATTTTTACTTGAAAACACTATCCTTGCAGCAGAACTCGTGAATGGTTACCACAAGGCCACTGGACGAGAACGCATTGTTATTAAAGTTGATATTGCTAAGGCGTTTGATACTCTCTCTTCGGACTTCCTATTCAACTGCTTGAAAGGTATCTCCATTCCTGATCAGTACTTGAGGTGGCTCCAAGCTTGTGTTTGCACCACCAACTTCACTGTTGGTTACAACAGAATGGTACATGGATACTTCAAGGGAAAACGAGGGCTTCGTCAAGGTGATCCCCTCTCACCTTACCTGTTTGTCATTGCAATGAATAATCTATCACTTTTGTTGAATAAAGCAGCCGAGGAGGGTAAGTTTGGATACCATCATAATTGTGTGGATGCAAAGCTTACTCACATGTGTTTCGCTGACGATCTTCTTATCTTTGTGGATGGAACCACCTCCTCAGTTCAGAATGTGCTTCCAGTGTTATATGAGTTTGAAGAGCGATCGGGTCTTGCCATTAGCCTCCAAAAATCTCCGTTCTTCACAGGAGGCCTAACTGATGAAGAAATCCAGTCAATTGTCAACACAACTGGTCTAACTCATGGTTGTCTCCCAGTTCGATACTTAGGTGTCCCACTCTGCACCAAGAAACTGACTCTACAAGATTGTGAACCGCTTCTACAACAAGTGAAAGGAAAAATAAACAATTGAACTGCAAAAAACTTATCATTTGCTGGTAGGAGACTGCTCATCAACGCGGTTATAGCAGGGATTGCTAATTTCTGGTGCTCCACCTTTCTACTTCCCAAAAAAAGCATTTCAAAAATCCATTCCCTCTGTAGTGCTTACCTGTGTAAAGGAAGTATAGAAGGTCATCATACGGCTAGAGTATCTTGGGATACTGTATGGGTTGCCTGGTTTCGGCTTTGGTTCTTGCGGGGATCTCTTAGTAACTACTGGCCAATGAAACAAAGGCAAGGTTATTCCTGGTTGGCAAACAAACTTGTAAAGATGAGGGAAACGGTTTACAGCTGGATAAAGTTAAAAATTGGTAATGGTGCTACCTGCAGATTTTGGTCGGATAATTGGTCTCCTTTTGGTAAAATCAAGGATTTTCTCTCTGCCCCGGCAGACTCTCGACTAGGAGTTCCTCCAAACACCTCTCCCAACCAACTATTTTCCCAAGGATGCTGGCTACTACCCCACGCTAGAACGAAAAAACAGGTTTCACTTTTCACATTCATAACCACTTTGAATCTTACTGAACAGGAAGACTACTATGAATGGGAAATTGAAGGTCGTACCTATGGCCGTTACTCTACTGGCCAAGTGTACAACCTGCTTCGTCCTGCATCTACTCCGGTTCCTTGGTATAAGGTGGTTTGGAACATGAGAGGCCTCCCTAAGCATAGCTTTCACTCTTGGCTGATGGTCTTGAATCGTTGTCCAACCCGAGATCGCATCCTCAACTGGGGTATTCAAACAAGCCCTACTTGTCTAATCTATAACTCCCATCCAGAGAATAGAGATCATTTGTACTTCTCCTACAGTTTCTCTTGGTCAATCTGGGCTCTAATAGTTGCAAAATGCAGGATTCAGCCTAACACTTCTTGGGATCTCACTCTAAGTGGCATGCAGTCCCTTCGAGGCTCTAAAGCAGAAAAGACAATCTCCTTATTAGCTTGGCATTGTGTTCTCTAGTTAATCTGGGAAGAACGTAACCATCGTCTCCACCGTCAAACCTTTCGTACTCCAGCGATTCTTCTCCGTTTGGTCGATTCCATCATTTGAAACAAAATTACCAGCATCTGTGCTTCAGATCCATCGGTTGCTCTTCTGATGCTCGACTTCTGATTCTCTCCACCATAAGTGACGCTTACCATTCCTGTAATGATCCTCACCAAGGAGTAAAATTCAAAATAAAAATCTCTGGCCAAAGGACTGGAGAGGACGTAAAGGGAAGGTAAGGAAGGAAGGTAGAAAAAAAACACGGAAGGAATTTCCGAGAAATTCTGGACAGATCGAAAGATGGCCGATGGTACCATGTACCATGTACTGTACCGGACGTATGTGCACCGGACGTACCTGCACCGGACGTACCAGACAAATGCCAAAGGGAATTCGAGAAAATAAGGACGGACCGAGAGATGGCCGAGTCAACCGAGACGTACTGGCCATGTTGACCGGGACGTACTGGCTGTGTTGTCCGAGACGTACTGCCCGAGTCGACCAAGACGTACTAAGCGGATAGTATCCGAGGAACCAAGAGAAATTGCCGAAAAGACCGATAGTACCCGAGGAGTCAAGAGAACTGTCCGAGTATTGCTGAGAGGGGAGTGTCCGGGCGAGACAAGAAATGTTGAGGACTGTCGAGGGCGCCGGACAAAGGGACGAGTTTTGTCGGACAAAAGGAGAAAACGTGTGCCTTTGCGAAACTGACCAATCGCATTGCATGCATTCATGCAGAGAGAATTTTGGTGTTTTAATTGGAGTGTCGCAAGCTGATTGGGCGGTGAGATACACGCGCCACATGCAGCCAAGAAGGAAGCCACTTGTCAAACCGCACTAATGAAGAAGAAGGAGGGGTCGCGCCTATAAAAAGAGGCTCGCGACTTCATTTTGCTCATTTTTATCCCTTTGCTCTCAAATTTCCCAAACACGAAAGTCTTGTTTTCTCCCAAAGTCGAGAGAGAGATCGAGAGAGAGATCTAGAGAGAGATCGAGAGAGAGATCGAGAGAGAGATCAAGAGAGAAAGAGAGATCATCGACGCTTGCGTCAAGAAAAGATCAAAAGGAGAAGTCGCTTGCGTCGAGAGGGAGCCGATAAAAGACGGTGTTGTGTCAAAGCGATCGAAGAAAATCGAGAATAGAGGCTGTTCGCGATCGAAGGAATCGAGAGGAGAAGCGGTTTGCGATCGGGAGAAAACTAAGAAGCGAGACGCACTTGTGATCGAAGAAAACCGAGAGCGAGTCGGCGGTTGCAGATCAAGAACGAGACGCGGTTTACGGTTGAGTAAAGACGAGAGCGAGAAGCTGTTGGACGTGAAGAGGGAGGAGTTTGTCTGATCGAGTGGTGCGGTGAAGTCCGGTAATCATCGACGGTAAAGGGTGAGTTCTGTGGTTTTGTGTGCGGTGCTGCATGGATCTTTAGATCCTTGTGGTCACCATTTGCATGTTGCATGTAGACTAGATTCATAANCAATATCCCAGAATCTGATCATGACCTTCCTATGGTTATTGGTCTCCCAGCAGCTTTCTCTCAAAATGGCATCCCCTACCCTTACTCTCCCAAAAAGCTTCTAAATCGCTCTCGCTCCCACCCTTCTCTTTGCAGCCCCCCTTTACAACCTAGTTTGCTACCTGTGTCCCAGACCCCTAATCCTGTCCCTCTTTTGGATACTGCTCATGAGCTTTTGTTGGCTACCTCTCCCCAAGGAGAGCCTCCAGCTCATCATTAATGGATACAAAACAATTTTTTTGGAATATTCGAGGCCTAAATGACCCGGATAAGCATCAGCCCTTTTGTAATTGGCTTAGGCTATATCAGCCGCTTTTTGGTGCTATTTTGGAAACACATAAAAAAACTAGTTTGAACCGAATAATGGAGAAGGTGTGTAAAGGATGGAAGTTCACATCGAATCACTTATCTGATGAGGATGACCGTATCATAATAATCTGGAAGGAACCAGCAGCAGTGAGGGTTCTGCACCAATCGCGTCAAACCATTACCTATGAAGTCAACATTGCAAGTAAGATTCAGTTTGTTTTCACGACTGTCTATGCGTCTAACTTAAGAGAGGAAAGAATAGACCTTTGGGTGGAGCTATTGCGCTTACAACAAATGTTCTCCTTGGACATGTGCCCGTGGCTAGTAGGGGTGATTTTAACCAGATCATTCATCCACAAGACCATTCTCCCCTTTCTGTCAATGGTTTATCTACTTCCATGACAGAATTCCAAGACTGCTTATCACAAATGGATCGGTTTGACCTTAAATTTCAAGGACCTCTATATACTTGGAGCAATAACCAACCTGCGAGCCCTATAGCAAAGAAGTTAGACCGTGTGCTTGTCAAAGACTACTGGCTGACCATTTTCCCTGACAGCATAACTACTTTCCTGGCTCCTTTACCCTCTGATCACTCGCCCAACATAGTAGACCTTGCCTACCAACTCCCCAAAGCGTGTACTAGACCCTTTAAGTTCTTTAATTACCTCACCAAACATCCAAATTTTCACCAGTTGGTACTTGAGTCTTGGATTCAGGCCGGAAGCTTTGCGGATAACCTAAAAGATCTTTGTTGGAAGCAAAATATCATTAAGGTAGACTTGAAAACTATTAATCGAGAGAGCTTTTCCCAAATTCAAGAGAGAGTGAGTGAGGCTAACCGTTTGTTACTAGATGTGCAGGTACAGGCTTTGAGAGATCCATCCCCATTCACATTCCAGCATGAACGTGATCTGCATATGCAATGAAACTTTCTCAGGGGAATTGAAAAAGCTATTTCAAACAGAAATCCTGAGTAAATTGGCTAAAAGATGGAGATCTTAACACTTCATACTTTCACAAAGTTTGCCAGGCAAGAGTGAGTTACAATACTATCCGTTCATTCCTCCTAGACACTGGAGACTTACTTGTAGACCCACTGGAGATGAGTGAACTAACCATTGCACATTTCACATCCATCTTAGCACCTGAGAGATCACACTCCCATACTGTCTGGTCGTCTCAGGAATGGTTCACTACGCTATCTCCTTTTCGCTGCTCTCCAGAACAGTCCAGTGTTATGGTGCGGATCCCCTCTCCGGATGAGATAACTAAGAAATTATTCAGGATCAACCCCAACAAAGCTCTAGGCCCTGATGGTCTAACCTCAGGATTCTACAAAGCTTCTTGGGGGGTTCTTGGTGAGGAGGTCACTGCAGCTATTACAAACTTCTTCAGGACCTCCTTCTTACCAGCTTCAACCATTGCAACGATTCTAACCCTGGTGCCAAAGAGACTGGGAGCGTCAAAAATAGTGGACTACCGCCCTATTTCCTGCCTTAATACTTTGTACAAAGTTATCTCCAAGCTTCTTGTCTCCAAACTCAAGCCAATCCTTCCCTCGCTCATCCTGCCGAACCAAACTGTCTTTGTTAAGGATATATTTTTACTTGAAAACACTATCCTTGCAGCAGAACTCGTGAATGGTTACCACAAGGCCACTGGACGAGAACGCATTGTTATTAAAGTTGATATTGCTAAGGCGTTTGATACTCTCTCTTCGGACTTCCTATTCAACTGCTTGAAAGGTATCTCCATTCCTGATCAGTACTTGAGGTGGCTCCAAGCTTGTGTTTGCACCACCAACTTCACTGTTGGTTACAACAGAATGGTACATGGATACTTCAAGGGAAAACGAGGGCTTCGTCAAGGTGATCCCCTCTCACCTTACCTGTTTGTCATTGCAATGAATAATCTATCACTTTTGTTGAATAAAGCAGCCGAGGAGGGTAAGTTTGGATACCATCATAATTGTGTGGATGCAAAGCTTACTCACATGTGTTTCGCTGACGATCTTCTTATCTTTGTGGATGGAACCACCTCCTCAGTTCAGAATGTGCTTCCAGTGTTATATGAGTTTGAAGAGCGATCGGGTCTTGCCATTAGCCTCCAAAAATCTCCGTTCTTCACAGGAGGCCTAACTGATGAAGAAATCCAGTCAATTGTCAACACAACTGGTCTAACTCATGGTTGTCTCCCAGTTCGATACTTAGGTGTCCCACTCTGCACCAAGAAACTGACTCTACAAGATTGTGAACCGCTTCTACAACAAGTGAAAGGAAAAATAAACAATTGAACTGCAAAAAACTTATCATTTGCTGGTAGGAGACTGCTCATCAACGCGGTTATAGCAGGGATTGCTAATTTCTGGTGCTCCACCTTTCTACTTCCCAAAAAAAGCATTTCAAAAATCCATTCCCTCTGTAGTGCTTACCTGTGTAAAGGAAGTATAGAAGGTCATCATACGGCTAGAGTATCTTGGGATACTGTATGGGTTGCCTGGTTTCGGCTTTGGTTCTTGCGGGGATCTCTTAGTAACTACTGGCCAATGAAACAAAGGCAAGGTTATTCCTGGTTGGCAAACAAACTTGTAAAGATGAGGGAAACGGTTTACAGCTGGATAAAGTTAAAAATTGGTAATGGTGCTACCTGCAGATTTTGGTCGGATAATTGGTCTCCTTTTGGTAAAATCAAGGATTTTCTCTCTGCCCCGGCAGACTCTCGACTAGGAGTTCCTCCAAACACCTCTCCCAACCAACTATTTTCCCAAGGATGCTGGCTACTACCCCACGCTAGAACGAAAAAACAGGTTTCACTTTTCACATTCATAACCACTTTGAATCTTACTGAACAGGAAGACTACTATGAATGGGAAATTGAAGGTCGTACCTATGGCCGTTACTCTACTGGCCAAGTGTACAACCTGCTTCGTCCTGCATCTACTCCGGTTCCTTGGTATAAGGTGGTTTGGAACATGAGAGGCCTCCCTAAGCATAGCTTTCACTCTTGGCTGATGGTCTTGAATCGTTGTCCAACCCGAGATCGCATCCTCAACTGGGGTATTCAAACAAGCCCTACTTGTCTAATCTATAACTCCCATCCAGAGAATAGAGATCATTTGTACTTCTCCTACAGTTTCTCTTGGTCAATCTGGGCTCTAATAGTTGCAAAATGCAGGATTCAGCCTAACACTTCTTGGGATCTCACTCTAAGTGGCATGCAGTCCCTTCGAGGCTCTAAAGCAGAAAAGACAATCTCCTTATTAGCTTGGCATTGTGTTCTCTAGTTAATCTGGGAAGAACGTAACCATCGTCTCCACCGTCAAACCTTTCGTACTCCAGCGATTCTTCTCCGTTTGGTCGATTCCATCATTTGAAACAAAATTACCAGCATCTGTGCTTCAGATCCATCGGTTGCTCTTCTGATGCTCGACTTCTGATTCTCTCCACCATAAGTGACGCTTACCATTCCTGTAATGATCCTCACCAAGGAGTAAAATTCAAAATAAAAATCTCTGGCCAAAGGACTGGAGAGGACGTAAAGGGAAGGTAAGGAAGGAAGGTAGAAAAAAAACACGGAAGGAATTTCCGAGAAATTCTGGACAGATCGAAAGATGGCCGATGGTACCATGTACCATGTACTGTACCGGACGTATGTGCACCGGACGTACCTGCACCGGACGTACCAGACAAATGCCAAAGGGAATTCGAGAAAATAAGGACGGACCGAGAGATGGCCGAGTCAACCGAGACGTACTGGCCATGTTGACCGGGACGTACTGGCTGTGTTGTCCGAGACGTACTGCCCGAGTCGACCAAGACGTACTAAGCGGATAGTATCCGAGGAACCAAGAGAAATTGCCGAAAAGACCGATAGTACCCGAGGAGTCAAGAGAACTGTCCGAGTATTGCTGAGAGGGGAGTGTCCGGGCGAGACAAGAAATGTTGAGGACTGTCGAGGGCGCCGGACAAAGGGACGAGTTTTGTCGGACAAAAGGAGAAAACGTGTGCCTTTGCNTGCATGCGTAATTTTGGACTTAAGGATTTAAAGCGGTTAAATCAAACGGATGCATGCGTATTAGGACTTGTTGCATTGNTGATTGGGCGGTGAGATACACGCGCCACATGCAGCCAAGAAGGAAGCCACTTGTCAAACCGCACTAATGAAAAAGAAGGAGGGGTCGCGCCTATAAAAAGAGGCTCGCGACTTCATTTTGCTCATTTTTATCCCTTTGCTCTCAAATTTCCCAAACACGAAAGTCTTGTTTTCTCCCAAAGTCGAGAGAGAGATCGAGAGAGAGATCTAGAGAGAGATCGAGAGAGAGATCGAGAGAGAGATCAAGAGAGAAAGAGAGATCATCGACGCTTGCGTCAAGAAAAGATCAAAAGGAGAAGTCGCTTGCGTCGAGAGGGAGCCGATAAAAGACGGTGTTGTGTCAAAGCGATCGAAGAAAATCGAGAATAAACGCTGTTCGCGATCGAAGGAATCGAGAGGAGAAGCGGTTTGCGATCGGGAGAAAACTAAGAAGCGAGACGCACTTGTGATCGAAGAAAACCGAGAGCGAGTCGGCGGTTGCAGATCAAGAACGAGACGCGGTTTACGGTTGAGTAAAGACGAGAGCGAGAAGCTGTTGGACGTGAAGAGGGGGGAGTTTGTCTGATCGAGTGGTGCGGTGAAGTCCGGTAATCATCGACGGTAAAGGGTGAGTTCTGTGGTTTTGTGTGCGGTGCTGCATGGATCTTTAGATCCTTGTGGTCACCATTTGCATGTTGCATGTAGACTAGATTCATAATAGAATCGGTTTAAATTGGATGCATGCGTAATATGGTAGGATTCATACTAGTGAAATGTTTAAATGCACATCTAACATGAATCACCATGCGAATGAATTTGGATGCATTTTAAGTAAGATGGTCACTTAAAATTTGGTTAAGAGGATTGCATGCATGATTAAATTGGTGAAGTTCATTTGATTTATTATTGCATAAATTCGTGGGAGGTTAGCTTAAATGCTTAAACGAATTTTAAAGGATTTAATTGGTTAACTCAAATGAACTTGCATGCTTCATTGGACTAAGAGGATTTAAGAGGTTAAATCAAAATGGCCTTGCATGCGTAATTTTGGACTTAAGGATTTAAAGCGGTTAAATCAAACGGATGCATGCGTATTAGGACTTGTTGCATTGATTTTGCTTAAGTTGCTTAATTTGGTTGCATGCATGTAGAATAATCTTAAGTTTCTTGATTTGTGTTTATTGCTCCTTGTTGATTATTGCATGTCGTAATTCTTGCTTGAGTTCATGCTTGTTTGCTTGATNAAACACGAAAGTCTTGTTTTCTCCCAAAGTCGAGAGAGAGATCGAGAGAGAGATCTAGAGAGAGATCGAGAGAGAGATCGAGAGAGAGATCAAGAGAGAAAGAGAGATCATCGACGCTTGCGTCAAGAAAAGATCAAAAGGAGAAGTCGCTTGCGTCGAGAGGGAGCCGATAAAAGACGGTGTTGTGTCAAAGCGATCGAAGAAAATCGAGAATAGAGGCTGTTCGCGATCGAAGGAATCGAGAGGAGAAGCGGTTTGCGATCGGGAGAAAACTAAGAAGCGAGACGCACTTGTGATCGAAGAAAACCGAGAGCGAGTCGGCGGTTGCAGATCAAGAACGAGACGCGGTTTACGGTTGAGTAAAGACGAGAGCGAGAAGCTGTTGGACGTGAAGAGGGANAGAGTCTAAAGTTTCTTTAGTCGTCTTTCTCTGTGAGTAGCGAGTCTAGATCATTCGAGTCGAGTCGTAGTGATCTAACATCTCTCGCTTGTGTGTGGTTTAATTTGCTTCCGCTATTGTTTCTGTTGCGTTGCTTTGATTACTTGCTTGCTTGCTTGTTTTATTTGCTTGCTGGGGTAGTCGGGTTGGGAAGTAGAATCCTGTTTAGGAGAAAGGGGTGCCCAGGCTCACTGAGTAATCTTAGATTACTCATGGTAATATTTTGTTTTGCAGGAAGCCTAAGTAAGTCTAGAGCTGGAGCAAACATTAGGGTACCGGATAGGGTTTTCTTGTGTTCTTTGTAAAATCTTATATTTTCATAAGTGATTTATGATAAATTATCCGACTATCTCTATATATTGCTTTAATGATTTATTTTAAATGTAATAAACTATTGAAGTAATATATTCGGTTTTCGGGAAAAGCATGGCAAGTTTGCAAATGGTACTCGGCCTTGTCCGGGTCAACACAACGCACCAGGCCACAAGGGTTGCAAAGCCTAAGTAGTCTCGGTTGCGGGTGGAATTGTGCTAGGGAGGACCGGTCGGGAAGTCTGCAGCTTCCGTCTCTTGACTGGATCACCTTGGTGCAGTTCCATCGTAGCGTCCCGTGGCTGTCCGATGGCCTGCGTGGTCATAGAACGGTTCGGGGGCGTTACAACTGTGGTATCAGAGCGGTGTTTTCGAACCCGCGAGCACTTGTGCATTTCAAAGTTTTATCGAGTAAATGTGTCGCAAAAACACAAAACTTTTATTCGGTTGTTTGCTTGTCTAGTTTTAAATTGAACCTTAGAATGGACTAAGCATCTTACCTTGTTTCTTGTGGGTTTTAGATGTCTTCAGGTGATTCAGGTTGCGGGGATGGTTCAGGAGATGAGGTGCCGAGACATGAGGGTTGTAATCATCACAATGGGTTCTTGTCGACGGAATCAGAAAACAGCCAAGGGCCAAATGATTCGAATGATTGGAATGAGGACGGGGTGTTTGACGCTGATGAAACCAACTTTTCTATTGAGACCGATCCGTCCGAGTGTTTAGAGGAAACGGAGGAGTTGGGAGCTGATCAAGATGACCAGACGATCGTGTTGGAGATTGGTGAACCAATTCACCTTCAAGTGCGAATGGATGCGCAAGGGAAGTTTGAAACTGTCCCTGTGGGAGATCATGGAGAGGCGGAGTTGGAGCTCGTCGACAAGTTACAGAAGTTATTGTTGGATCTTGTGGAGGATCAGGGCGAGGATATTACCCCTGAGAACTATGTGAGGGAGTACCAGGAGGTGATTGATAAGATTTTGGATTTCTTGACGGACGTGTATGTGCCGGAAGAAGAAGGAGCTGCAAGTGGTGCAAGAGTTGTACCCGAGATCGGAGGCTCTAAAGGAGAGCAACCTGCGGAGGAGAGGCCAGAGACGGTTGCGAGGATCCTTCTAATGCTAAATGAGTTGCGCTCACCGGAGAGAGAGAACGAAGACGATAGAGAAGTTATTGTGCCGGAAGCCAAGAAAGAAGAGAATCCAACCGAAGGAGACTCTAAGACCAATGAACCAACGACCAGAGAAGTGGAAGTGATCTACATTCTGTCGAGTGATGATGAGGGGATTCCAACATTTGCAGTGGAACCAAGGACTTATCAAGACCCGATACCAAGAGACCAAGCTCGAGAAGTTGAGACCAGAATAGAGTGTGGAGAGGACGTGAGACCAAGGGCTAGTTCGTGCCAAGTTGTGAGAGATCAAGGTGGACCAAGTCAAGTTGTTTCAAACCAAGCAGAGCCGAACCAGATTGTGCTAAGGCGCAATAGTCCTATTCGAGCTATACCATTGCAGATGGTGTTAGCTGATCAAGAGGAAGAACCAAGAGACTTAGAATGGAATAGGATGTCTGAGTTAAGAAGATTAAACCGAAGCCATGTAAGATTTTAGGAAGGAGAGAGTAGCTCGAGTTCGAAGAGGCCGAGGATGTCTTACCAAGAGTTTCAGGCAAGGGAGCAACTAGAGACGCGACCAGTGACCTATCAACCAAGAGGCCGGCTGAGAGTGAGAGCCACTGCCCGCAAGAGAGTGGTCTATCTGAACCAAGTTCATATGAGGAATCAACCATATTGTGAGTTGTGCGAAGGGATTGGACATTGGACGAGGAATTGTTGGAGGACGGAGCTAAGGCGTATGTGCGATCCAATGAACGTGGAGTGTGAGTGGTGCGGGATGCGAGGGCACTTTGCCTACCGCTGCCCAAACCCAGATCATATGAGATATGCGAAGCCGTGTGATTCATGCGGGATGTTAGGACACTTGAACAATCATTTTTGGAGAGCGAGACCAGACCGTCTATTGTTTCCAGAACCTAGCCGTTGTACCAAGTGTGGAAGAAGTGGGCATTTTCCTCCTAGCTGTCCGGAACGAGTTGTGCAAGAAAGATCGAACCCATCAAGCCAACTTGTGCATACGGGGGAGAACCCGTTAGACCGAGCTAGTCGAGATGAAGAAGGCCCGATGAATCAAGCTGGAACCTCATTGTCTGCTGCCTCTACCTCAACCGCATCTCCCGCTGAACCGCCACCTGATGAGCCAGCTAGAGAGTGTGTGTGCACTTGCGGAGCGTGCACTAGGCTCAGGAACCAGTAGAACTTTTGGGAGTAAGGGAAGTTCTTTTGGGGTTTATGTGTAAGGGTTGGATAGTTTTTCTTGTGTTTCTAGACCTAACCTTTGTTGTGTTTATCTAGGATCCGAACCCTTAAGTTTATCGGCTAAGTGGTGTAGAACCTTCGTATCTTTTGTTAAGTACTTTGTGTTTTTTAGCCGTGTTTGTTTGCTATTTAACTGCTTGCTAATCTTTGCTTGTTTAAATTACTTGCTTTGATTGTTGCTTGAGTTTTATAGGTTGCATAGTTAATTATTTGCATAATTAGCTTGCATTGCTTCAGCGCAATCGATGAGGATTCACGTAAGTCACCACAAAGCGCGATCAGACAAAAGAGAAGAAGCTCAAGAAAGTTCAAGAGAGTTCGACCAAGACAGAGCAGCCAGTTCGGGTTAAGAATCGAAAGAAGGAGAACAATGATGGAGGAGGATGAGGCGAATCCCAAGAAATCGAAAGAGCAAAAGAGCGGTGTAAATCAATCGAAAGTGGCGAAACAAAATGAGAAGGTCAGACCAAATATGACCAAGAAATTGCGAAAAGTAATGTGTGATCCAAGAGATAAGTGCGAAAGAAGATGCAAGAAGAAACCAGTAAGGATCTATCAAATCAAACCTGGTGGATGAGTAGAGAAGGCGTCGAAGTGTGGAAGACATGGATGACGAAGGAGATAAAGCGTTATGGTATTAAGTGGCGAGATAAGTGAGGTTATCCAACCAAACCTCATAAGCGAAAGAGTTAGATGAAGTGTGGGAGACGACCAAAGAAGTTTGGAGATGGAGACAAACATTGAAGTTGAAGAAGTTGATTGGTAGGAACCAAGATTACGTGATCAAAACCAATGATCAAAATAAATCAAGTATGTGGAAGTTCCAATATATGGAGTTGAGACCAAGTAGGTCGGAGAAGGTATTATATCGGACCAAGGTGTGGAGACAAAGAGAACCGAAGGAGTAAAGTTGTATGGAGTTCGAAACCATTGAAGGTGGAGAAGTCGTTAGCTTCTATCACGATCATTTGATCAAGTCTAATGATTAAATCAATCAAAGACATGGAGGTTATGAGATAAGAAGAGGGAAACCAAGAAGGACCGGAGCAGAAACTATGTGAAAGGTGAAACTAAAGGAGTTGAAGAAGTTGAAATCCTAAGGAGCGCGAAGCTAAAGGAATCGGAGAAATGAAAATGAGTGTAAGGTTAAAGGAGCCGGAGGAGCCGGAGGAGCAAAAACTTTGTGACCAACAAAGGAGAGAATACGAAGTCGTAGGATGAGCATATCAAGATGGTGGAGTGAACCAAGTTATAATACGGAGAAAAGAGAGGAGTCAAGAAAAGCTGAAGAAGGAGAAGTAAAGAATATAAAGTAGTGGACAAGTCATGGTGCAACAAGGCAAAAGCCTAGTATTCGAAGAACTTGAAGAATATAAGGAGCCAAGTGAATGCTGGAGATGAAGAAGCTTTTCCAAAAACATCAGCAAACTGTGATATAAGTATGAAGTGAGACTATGGAGACGAAATAACTAAGGAAAGGAGGATTTCGATAAAGGTGTCAATGTGATGATAACCACAAGACGGGGACGTAGATGTCATGAAGTATCGACGTCACAAGAAGAGACGGAGAAGGTTTGAGAATTCGGGGACGAATTCTTATAAGGGGGGGAGAATGTAATGACCCTCACCAAGGAGTAAAATTCAAAATAAAAATCCCTGGCCAAAGGACTGGAGAGGACGTAAAAGGAAGGTAAGGAAGGAAGGTAGAAAAAAAACACGTAAGGAATGTCCGAGAAATTCTGGACAGATCGAAAGATGGCTGATGGTACCATGTACCATGTACTGTACCGGACGTACGTGCACCGGACGTACCAGACGAACGTCGAAGGGGATTCGAGAAAATAAGGACGGACCGAGAGATGGCCGAGTCGACCGAGACATACTGGCCATGTTGATTGGGACGTACTGGCCGTGTTGTCCGAGACGTACTGCCCGAGTAGACCGAGACGTACTAAGCGGATAGTACCCGAGGAACCGAGAGAAATTGCCGAAAAGACCGATAGTACCCGAGGAGTCAAGAGAACTGTCCGAGTATTGCTGAGAGGAGAGTGTCCGGGCGAGACAAGAAATGTCGAGGACTGTCGAGGGCGCCGGACGAAGGGACGAGTTTTGTCGGAGAAAGGAGGAAACATGTGCCTTTGGGAAACTGACCAATCGCATTGCATGCATTCATGCAGAGAGAATTTTGGTGTTTTAATTGGAGTGTCGCAAGCTGATTGGGCGGTGAGATACACGCGCCACATGCAGCCAAGAAGGAAGCCACTTGTCAAACCGCACTAATGAAGAAGAAGGAGGGGTCGCGCCTATAAATAGAGGCTCGCGACTTCATTTGCTCATTTTTCTCCCTTTGCTCTCAAATTTCCCAAACACTAAAGTCTTGTTTTCTCTCAAAGTCGAGAAAGAGATCGAGAGAGAGATCGAGAGAGAGATCGAGAGAGAGATCAAGAGAGAAAGAGAGATCATCGACGCTTGTGTCAAGAAAAGATCGAAAGGAGAAGTCGCTTGCGTCGAGAGGGAGCCGATAAAAGACGGTGTTGTGTCGAAGCGATCGAAGAAAATCAAGAATAAACGCTGTTCGCGATCGAAGGAATCGAGAGGAGAAGCGGTTTGCGATCGGGAGAAAACCAAGAAGCGAGACGCACTTGTGATCGAAGAAAACCGAGAGCGAGTAGGCGGTTGCGGATCAAGAGCAAGATGCGGTTTACGGTTGAGTAAAGACGAGAGCGAGAAGCTGTTGGACGCGAAGAGGGGGGAGTTTGTCTGATCGAGTGGTGCGGTGAAGTCCGGTAATCATCGACGGTAAAGGGTGAGTTCTGTGGTTTTGTGTGCGGTGCTGCATGGATCTTTAGATCCTTGTGGTCACCATTTGCATGTTGCATGTAGACTAGATTCATAATAGAATCGGTTTAAATTGGATGCATGCGTAATATGGTAGGATTCATACTAGTGAAATGTTTAAATGCACATCTAACATGAATCACCATGCGAATGAATTTGGATGTATTTTAAGTAAGATGGACACTTAAAATTTGGTTAAGAGGATTGCATGCATGATTAAATTGGTGAAGTTCATTTGATTTATTATTGCATAAATTCGTGGGAGGTTAGCTTAAATGCTTAAACGAATTTTAAAGGATTTAATTGGTTAACTCAAATGAACTTGCATGCTTCATTGGACTAAGAGGATTTAAGAGGTTAAATCAAAATGGCCTTGCATGCGTAATTTTGGACTTAAGGATTTAAAGCGGTTAAATCAAACGGTTGCATGCGTATTAGGACTTGTTGCATTGATTTTGCTTAAGTTGATTAATTTGGTTGCATGCATGTAGAATAATCTTAAGTTTCTTGATTTGTTTTTCTTGCTCCTTGTTGATTATTGCATGTCGTAATTCTTGCTTGAGTTCATGCTTGTTTGCTTGATCTATCATTGCTTGAATTATTGTGTGTTTTATTTTAGCTTAGTCTCTTGAATCTGTTTCTCGAGTCTTAGCTAGAATAG
>NC_025702.1:9206919-9214444 GCF_000633955.1 Camelina sativa | reverse complement strand
TAGAATCGGTTTAAATTGGATGCATGCGTAATATGGTAGGATTCATACTAGTGAAATGTTTAAATGCACATCTAACATGAATCACCATGCGAATGAATTTGGATGCATTTTAAGTAAGATGGTCACTTAAAATTTGGTTAAGAGGATTGCATGCATGATTAAATTGGTGAAGTTCATTTGATTTATTATTGCATAAATTCGTGGGAGGTTAGCTTAAATGCTTAAACGAATTTTAAAGGATTTAATTGGTTAACTCAAATGAACTTGCATGCTTCATTGGACTAAGAGGATTTAAGAGGTTAAATCAAAATGGCCTTGCATGCGTAATTTTGGACTTAAGGATTTAAAGCGGTTAAATCAAACGGATGCATGCGTATTAGGACTTGTTGCATTGATTTTGCTTAAGTTGCTTAATTTGGTTGCATGCATGTAGAATAATCTTAAGTTTCTTGATTTGTGTTTATTGCTCCTTGTTGATTATTGCATGTCGTAATTCTTGCTTGAGTTCATGCTTGTTTGCTTGATCACTCACGCGGGACACTGTCACGGCTAGCTAGCTACTAGCGTGACCGCTACATGACGATGTAGCATAATTGTGGGCTCATTGCTGGTGACCTTTGTGGTCTCGGCATGGGGGATGGTATGGAACGGAACAGATTATCGAGGGCCCTTAGGTGAAAAGAGTCTAGAGTATTTCAAGCGATCCTTGTAGTATTCTAGATGTCTTTGTGTGGTGGAAAGGTTAAGGAGTCTAGGGTATTTCAAGTGTTTCTTGTTTATTCTAGTCGTCCTTGCGAGTTGTGTGGAGTTAAGAGTCTAAAGTTTCTTTAGTCGTCTTTCTCTGTGAGTAGCGAGTCTAGATCAGTCGAGTCGAGTCGTAGTGATCTAACATCTCTCGCTTGTGTGTGGTTTAATTTGCTTCCGCTATTGTTTCTGTTGCTTTGCTTTGATTACTTGCTTGCTTGCTTGTTTTATTTGCTTGCTGGGGTAGTCGGGTTGGGAAGTAGAATCCTGTTTAGGAGAAAGGGGTGCCCAGGCTCACTGAGTAATCTTAGATTACTCATGGTAATATTTTGTTTTGCAGGAAGCCTAAGTAAGTCTAGAGCTGGAGCAAACATTAGGGTACCGGATAGGGTTTTCTTGTGTTTTTTGTAAAATCTTATATTTTCATAAGTGATTTATGATAAATTATCCGACTATCTCTATATATTGCTTTAATGATTAAATGTAATAAATTATTGAAGTAATATATTCGGTTTTCGGGAAAAGCATGGCAAGTTTGCAAATGGTACTCGGCCTTGTCCGGATCAACACAACGCACCAGGCCACAAGGGTTGCAACGCCTAAGTAGTCTCGGTTGCGGGTGGAATTATGCTAGGGAG
Organism: Camelina sativa; assembly: GCF_000633955.1. Taxonomy (NCBI): domain Eukaryota; kingdom Viridiplantae; phylum Streptophyta; class Magnoliopsida; order Brassicales; family Brassicaceae; genus Camelina; species Camelina sativa. The sequence goes on along the minus strand of NC_025702.1, from coordinate 9,213,062 downwards.
GACCGGTCGGGAAGTCTGCAGCTTCCGTCCCTCGACTGGATCTCCTTGGTGCAGTTCCCATCGTAGCGTCCCGTGGCTGTCCGATGGCCTGCGTGGTCATAGAACGGTTCGGGAGCGTTACAATTCCACCTACCAACTTCTAACTGGTTCAATCTTAGTTTCTCTTATTGTGTTTAGTGGGCTTAGCTGTTTTTAACTGGACTTTCCCAATTAACTCTAAAGTTGAGCTGCTTTTGTAATATTTTATTTTCTCTTCAATTTAAATAGAAAGCCTTTTTCAGAAAAACTAGCTCCATTAACGAACTCTCATCACATTATATAATTTACATATCATATTTTAAAGGACACCATACGAAAATAGTATAGTATTTTAAAAAGAACCTTCGAATCTTTGGCCTTTAAGCAACCTTTGTCCGAAGCAATTCTTCTATTCTCCTCTCTCTTTTTTTTTTTTTTTAATTTATTTATCAAATATATTAACTTTATTCTTTTCCTCTAACTTTCAATGCCTTTCTTATATAAGTGTAAAACAAATCAAAGTATAATAACTTTCAAAACATGTAGCATCGATTCATATCTATTGATGAGAGACATGTCGAGAACAAGAGTGCGAGCTGTGACCCATCAAGATCTTGTTCCGAACCCCAAAACCACCGATCTCAGAAGCAAAACCGGTATTTTCGTTGTGGTTTTGACCATAATCTTTGGCCTCTCCTGCTTTGTTCTTTGCCTATATGCCGAAGCCACAAGATCTCAGGTACCTTATTATGGATGTATATAATAAGATTATTCATATGTTTTGATCATATCTTCAAGATAAATCAGTAATCTATTTTAGGTTCATATATATATATATATATATGGATTACATGTAAAAGTAACAATAGGAAAAAAGTAACTCACAACCTCATGTGAATCATGTCGGTCCAAAATATGTTGTAAATGATTCCCAATTTGAATGTAGTCTATATGGGGAAGCAAAACGTGCGTGTACAACAGTAGCGGGAAAACACCATTGTTGTGTGGTGCAATTGCGTTCGTGGGACTAGCTGTTGCGATGGTAGGCTTGCACATGTACTTACTTATCGCAGTCACGGCATCGCCGCCACTACTTCTGGTTGAGTGGGATCCTGACTCTGTTCCTGCAAAGAGGCTCACGTTTCAAGCTGCCTTCTTTTTCGTCTCAACGTGGTAAGAAGACTTATTCAAATGCAACGATTAATGTCATGTTTGAAAATAACAACAAAAATCCTACCTATAAGCTCTGGATGATAAGCTGAAACATTGTGGAATAATATGTTTTACCGTTATTTGTCTCTATAAGGGTTTGCTTTGGTGTTGGAGAGGTTCTATTGTTGGTGGCACTTAGCGTGGAATCAGGACATCTAAAGAACTGGTCTAATCCAAAACCTAGTTGTCTAGTAATCCGGCAAGGCTTGTTTTCAGCAGCTGGAGTGTTCTCCCTGCTAACTGTCTTTCTAGCCACGGGACTATACCTAACCGCTCTACAAGNCCCAAAACCACCGATCTCAGAAGCAAAACCGGTATTTTCGTTGTGGTTTTGACCATAATCTTTGGCCTCTCCTGCTTTGTTCTTTGCCTATATGCCGAAGCCACAAGATCTCAGGTACCTTATTATGGATGTATATAATAAGATTATTCATATGTTTTGATCATATCTTCAAGATAAATCAGTAATCTATTTTAGGTTCATATATATATATATATATATGGATTACATGTAAAAGTAACAATAGGAAAAAAGTAACTCACAACCTCATGTGAATCATGTCGGTCCAAAATATGTTGTAAATGATTCCCAATTTGAATGTAGTCTATATGGGGAAGCAAAACGTGCGTGTACAACAGTAGCGGGAAAACACCATTGTTGTGTGGTGCAATTGCGTTCGTGGGACTAGCTGTTGCGATGGTAGGCTTGCACATGTACTTACTTATCGCAGTCACGGCATCGCCGCCACTACTTCTGGTTGAGTGGGATCCTGACTCTGTTCCTGCAAAGAGGCTCACGTTTCAAGCTGCCTTCTTTTTCGTCTCAACGTGGTAAGAAGACTTATTCAAATGCAACGATTAATGTCATGTTTGAAAATAACAACAAAAATCCTACCTATAAGCTCTGGATGATAAGCTGAAACATTGTGGAATAATATGTTTTACCGTTATTTGTCTCTATAAGGGTTTGCTTTGGTGTTGGAGAGGTTCTATTGTTGGTGGCACTTAGCGTGGAATCAGGACATCTAAAGAACTGGTCTAATCCAAAACCTAGTTGTCTAGTAATCCGGCAAGGCTTGTTTTCAGCAGCTGGAGTGTTCTCCCTGCTAACTGTCTTTCTAGCCACGGGACTATACCTAACCGCTCTACAAGCACATAGAATCTCTAAAGATCTTGAAAATACACATAGAGATATTCTTGAGGCATCAATTCTTTATGCATCTCCTCCAAGATCACCCACAAATCGGATGGCTACAGTAGCTCGAGAAGGTCCTGCAACGGTTAGAGATGAGTCGACGTCTCTAGAATATCTTGTTTCTTTAAAGCAACTTGCATATATAGTGTAGTGTACAATATATAGTAGATAAGATATACTAGGTAACAATGTTACTTCAGCAGACAAAAAGATCAAAGACATTAATACTTACACATTCGATTAATGCATCAAGGCCAAATGTGTGCTAAATGTTTTTATCCTCGCTTCTCATAAATCCTAAGTTTCCCATAAACTCAAACCAGACCAAACGAAAATCAATGTAAAATCAGTTAGCAAACGTTACCATCTTCATGATTTAGTTCGGTTTGGTTCAGATTCAGTCTGATCCTCAGGCCTGTTTCTGACCATTGGATCGTTTTCCGCCTACTACCAACTTACTCGTAGTTGTGTTGTTGCGCGATAGCTCTGTTTTCACTGGACAGACAACTGATGGCGGACGAGTTCCAGGAGGAAAGGAACTTCAGAAGCTTCTGGCCAATCAGAGACTCCCGGAAGCGGATTAAAAGCAGCTGCGTAACCTCGAAGAGAACTCTCTGTGTTGTAGTAGTCATTTATATACTGCAAATGGTCACTGATCATCCTCCTGCATTCTGCTATCACGTGTGAACACGGGTATTTGCAAAGTTGCCATATCCCACACGTGCATACCCGGTTGCTGAAATGAACAACAAATCTCTTCTTTCCAACTTGCATCATTTCTGTGACCTGAAACCTCTCTCCGGTATGTTCTAATGGCAATACATCATGTGTTTGAGAAGCTACCTTGTATTCTTCAAGATTTGTTATCACATGTTTAGCGTACTGGTCTATTCCGTTCGGTGAATCCGCGGGAAGACAATGTCGAGATTTGAAAAGCTCTGCCAGGTGATCAAAGATTAGGAAGATGCAGGTTGTCATTCGAAGATTGTTTATGAAACCATAAGTCTTAAAGATTGTGTTTGCAGTCATGATCCCGAATCTAATCCCACCATCATCGTAAGCCAGAGCCCATAGATGCAGAGGCATTTTTTCTAACCATTTTCGAGACTCTGGGTCCATCTTTTCGATTTTCTTCAAGTAGTATTCGAAACTTGATTTGTCCCTCGTGGATCCAGCCTTGTAAACTAACTCTGTCATGAGATTGTTATGGAGTCTCTGATTGGCCAGAAGCTTCTGAAGTTTCTCAGGTGTTGTGCCCATAGACACTCAGGTTCGTTAACAACTTCAACTATGTCAGGACTCAGACTTGTTATAAGACAAAGGCCTTCCCTTTGCGTTACTTTATCTCTGATGCACGTAAAGAACCAACGCCAGGTATCAGCCGACAAACTTTCTTGGGTAGCAGTCGCAAACGCAAGTGGAAAAAACCTGTTTTCTGCATCAAACCCCGCTGCAACCAACAGTTTCCCAGGGTAATTACCGCTCAAGTTTACTGTATCCACTATGATCAAAGGTCTGAAGTGAGGAAACCCTTCAATTGACTGTTGAAACGCCCAAAACACGGAACGAAAGGATGCATATTTGGGATCAGGATAAAGATCATATTGCCATTCCAAGACCATCTTGTTAGATGAGCTAAGGGCATCCATGAACTTGGGAAATCTGTTAAAACTATTGTCCAAATCTCGCAAGATTGCATTGAAAGCTTTCTTTTTAAAATATCGCATATTAGTACACGAGACTATGCAGCCAAATTCTTCTTTCACCCACATGTTTAGCTCTGCAACTGAGAGCGAGGGTTGACCCTTGATTAGACCTTTGAGCTCACCTGCCAGAAAATCTGAGCTCACATTTGCTGGCTTACAACTATGTGGACCTATATATTCTTTTATCTTAATGCCATTGTTGTTCGTTTTAGCAGCCTTGACAGTCCATACGCAGTAAGTCTTGCACTTATATTCAATGATACCTGAACGGTCACTTTCGTATTTAGTGTACATTCGTTGTCTTCGAATAGAGTACAGTTTCACTGCTTTCTCCAACTCATCTTTATCTCGAAAAACCATCCCAAGATGCAACTCACGTTCATCAAGCCATTCACTAGAGAAAATCATCTGCTCTGAGTCCTTTTCTATGAGGCTTATTGTTGGACCTGGATTTTTCAAATTTGAATCCTTCTGTGCAGTCCCACTTTTACCACCATCTCCACAGTTACACTTACCGCCATCCATACTTTCTTCTTCTTCAATCCACCCGTTACTGTTACCCTCCTGAGGAGTTCTTAATGTTTTATCTCTCACACTCACATTTACTTCTGCTTCGATATCACCATCCTCTTGCCGAGAACGCTTCCGCGTCCCCTGATTCGCCAAGGAACTAGCAACAAGACCGACGATACCTTCATCAAGAACCGGTTTGACCTCTAAATACAACTCCACACTGTTAATAGAAGGATGATAACTTGGAACCTCAAGCATAGTCTCTAAACTACAACCATCCACGATAGGCAAACGCACATACTTCACCATAGACTTCTGAACAATGTAAGGATACCTACAAATCAATTCAATCTGAAACTTCCCCTTTTCAAATCCAGTAACTCGATGCAGATGATCCAACAATTTGGGTAAGTCAATGTTGCCTTCAACTCTAATAACTCTTGGAACTGATCCTTCATAGAATGGACCATCAGGACCATCTTTTATACAACCATTCCAATAACACAACACTGGTATCTTTCTTGTATTCATTAGTAGAGCACCACAAAAACCTTCTTAAAAAAAATAAGAGAAACAATAGTAAAGGTGAATACTTTCTAAGGAATCGAAAAACCCAAAACTGTATTCGTGAATTCAGAAACCCCAAAGCTCAATTTCATGAGATAATCATAATAACACGCCATGGTGGAAGAGCTATAAAGGTGAATGCTTTCTAAAGTAATCTAAAAACACAAAAACCACATAATAAGTGAATTCAGAAACCCCTAAAGCACAATTTCATGAGGCAATGTAAGACTGATAAAGGCGAATGCTTTCTGATAGAGAATGTGATTTTGATTAGATACTAGTCAGATAGACACAGGAGAACCCCAGAAAAAAAATTGAGACATTTTTTACTCTGCAATCTGGTCCGAAATTTCTTCTTTTTATCGTCGGTAACGAGTACAGTAGATAAACCTCGGTTTAGTTCGGTTTAGGTTCTGAGATTTATTAGAAAAATGAACGCTTTTGTTGTTTTAGTATGGGGTTTAAGTATACATAATTGTTTAATTACGGCTAATGAGAAAACCCTCCCGCTTCTTTAAATTGAAACTGTTGTCGCTTCTTCTTCGAATTCACCATTCTTGCCTTCTCCTCAATTCCAAATCTTTTCAGTTCTTGCGTTCTCTTCACTTTACAAATCCCTTTTTCAGTACAGATTTCTAGGGTTTCTCTCCAAGTTTGCGAAGAAGAGAGAGATAGCCATGTCGCTGCGACCGAGTGCGAAGACAGAGATCCGTCGAACCCGTTACAAGTTATCTGTTGATGCGGAAGAAGGAAGGAGAAGAAGAGAAGACTTTTTAGTCGAGATTCGTAAAAACAAACGCGAGGAAAGCTTAATGAAGCGACGCCGCGACGGTGTTAAAGATTTGTCTCCTGATCACGATGAACCCTTTCAGAGTTTGGTAAAAAGCCCCCCCGCCCGATCTCTGATTTTGGATTAGTAAAGTTTAGGTCTT
>NC_025702.1:9187327-9206424 GCF_000633955.1 Camelina sativa | reverse complement strand
TTAATTTGATTTTGAGTTAATTTGATTCATGGTTGTGTAGTTGGAGGTTTCGGATATGATTGCTGGGGTTTTCTCGGATGATCCTTCGTTGCAGCTTGAATCCACGACTCGGTTCAGGAGGGTTCTATCATTAGGTAAAAGTCTTCAACTTTTTCTTGATCTCGATTTGAAAAGGTGCGACCTTTTTATCATTTACTCGAGTGGTTTCTCTTGTATATTGTTCAGAAAGAACTCCACCTATCGATAGCGTGATAAAATGTGGAGTTGTGCCACGTTTTGTTGAGTTTCTTAAGAAGGATGATTACCCTAGGATTCAGGTTTGAAGAGAAAAGTTTCCATCTTTTGATGATTTAGTGTTGTAATCTTTGGTTCTGAAATTTTTCATCTTTTTATAGTTTGAGGCGGCTTGGGCTTTAACAAATATTGCTTCTGGAACATCTGAGCATACCAAGGTCGTGATTGATCTTGGTGCTGTTCCACTCTTTGTTCAGCTTCTTGCTTCCCCTGATGATGATGTCCGTGAGCAGGTATAGTTAGTGCTTTTGTTAATATCAATGCTTATGATCTTGTATATGAGTTCAAATTCTGAAATTTACAGTTACTTATTTAGGCTTTATGGGGACTGGGTAATGTTGCTGGTGATTCAGTACATTGCCGTGACTTTGTTCTTAACTTTGGGGCATTGACTCCACTGTTGCATCAGCTGAATAAGAATGCTACCCTGCCCATACTTAGAGTTGCCACTTGGACTTTATCAAACTTCTTCCGTGGCAAGCCTTTGCCGCCCTTTGACCTGGTATTCTTACTTATCTCTCTCTATCTATAGGCTCTGTTCCCTCATTTTATATAAGTGAAACACTTGACTTATGAAACATGATTAACAGGTGAAACCTGCTCTCCCTGCTCTTGAACGACTTGTTCATTCGAATGATGAAGAAGTCTTGGTAGATGCTTGCTGGGCACTTTCGAATCTGTCTGATGGTTCAAATGAAAAAATCCAAGGCCTGATCGAGGCTGGTGTTGTCCCAAGACTAGTTGAACTTATCAAGTTAGTTGTTCTCCAGTAAAAATAACTTTAACCTGATGTTGCTACTTGCTACAGGTTCGGATTATGAAGGTTGACAATTTTTTCTTTTGCAGACACCTTTCTCCTTTTGTACTTATTCCTGCACTTCGTACCATTGGGAATATAGCTTCTGGAAATCATCAGCAGACCCAGGTATGTAATTCATATTCTATTTATGGAACCTTCAAGAAAACTTGTGTTGTCCTCCGTGTGAATGTAGTGTTTTTCAAAGCAATATCACAGCTTATTTTTTTATCCTATATCTTGGATGATTATATTACTATAGTAATATTAATAGATAGAATCCAGAGCCTGGAGAACACTTCATTATATGTTGCTTGAGTACAATGTTGAGATCAGAATTTGTAACCAAAGTACAAAGTGGAAGAAGTCTTCGCTTGAGATCTGAAATAACTCTTTGAAATTATTTCTTCAGTGTGTGATCAAGTGTGGCGTTGTACCCGTTCTTGCGGACCTGATTCGCCAAAACCATACGAAAGGCATAATGAGGGAAGCTTGCTGGACGATTTCAAACATCACTGCAGGCATTGGAGACCAAATTCAGGTGAGAGAAGTTTGTGTTACTTTATCACTGCAGGCATTAGTTTTTGATTATTTAATACTGTGCAGTACTAGCCATTCTGTTTCTATCACTAATTATATTCTGTTTTGTCTTTCTTTTTAAACAGTCAGTTATTGATGCAAATTTGATTCCAAGGTTGGTCAGCCTGGCTCCAAAAGCTGAGTTTGACATAAAGAAAGAAGTTGTATGGGCACTTTCAAATGCCTCAGTGTGTGGTTCTCCTAATCAAATAAAGTACTTCCCTGTCTCCTCTATTTTACCACTTTTTCCATGCCTTATTGATCATCAATTCAGAAAATCTCTATTGGTGTGATCCAGATACTTGGTGGAGCAGGGTTGCATAAAACCTTTATGTGACATCCTGGTGTGTCCAGATCTTAGAATCATCTCAGTGAGTCTAGATGGATTGGAAAAGATTTTGAACGCTGGAGAGGTTGAGAAGAAGAAGACAGGAGACGTGAATTCATATTGTCAAATGATTGAAGATGAGGAAGGGCTAGAAAAGATTGAGAACCTGCAGCACCATGACAACAATGAAATCTACGAGAAGGCAGTGAAGATTCTGGAAACATACTGGCTTGAAGAGGAAGGTGAAGGGTTAGTGGACATGCTGAAACCTCAAGGACAAGGTGATGATGTATTGCAGACTTCAAGTTCAAGTTCTCATCCGGGCTTCCAGTTTGAATTCTTCTCGTTAAGATGATGATCCCACACAATCTGATATTAGATTTGATGTAAAAAAAAATAGCCTCTGACAGTGACAGTGAACAAACCGTGTGCACATATGGTAGGTCAAACTGAAAGAGTGAGTTAAGTGTCAGTTTCTTGATGACATTAGGCTTTACCTGAGATAATAGAGTTGTTTCTTGTGATAAGTTTTGTTTGCTGCAGCATCTGGTGTTTTAGAGTATCCCTGATCACACACCACTCTCGCTTTCTCTCTGACACTCTTCTTTACTCTCTTCTCTGCATCTTTTCTCTAAAACCTTAACCAGATTGATTCTTACTTATGCTTGATCTCTGTTTACAAACCTTAGATTCCCCAATCGAGATTGAACCGACTCTAACCTATACGCCTAACTAATTGAAATTTGGATTTGATTAAACCGGAGTTAATCCCATAATTAAATCAAACCAAACCGGTATTTAATTACATTAATTGAAACTAAATGAAACCAAACCGTTTTCTCATAACGATTCCCATTCATCTCTTTATATCGGCCCTTTGACCATTTTTGTTTGCATTCTTGCTCTCAATTGCAAAATTTCTCTACCTCTTTCACTTCTGAGTTGAGATTTCTAGGGTTTCTTTTCAAGTTTCGTGAATCGCTTGGAAGAGAGGTGGTCAAAGAAGAGAGAAAGCCATGTCGCTGAACCCCAAAGGCAAGACCGAGGTTCGTCTAAACGTGTCTCACAAGTAATCAATCAATATCTGGTTTGGGTTTGGGTTTTTGATTGTATTGATTCGTGTAGGTGGACGAAGAGATGATTCAAGGTGTTTACTCAGATGATCCTTTAATACAATCTGAAAACGCTTCCAAGTTCAGAAAGATTCTATCACATGGTACAAAACTACTTCCTCTGTTCTTGATCTCGATCTGAGTGTTTCTTTAAGTTTCTTCTTCTTCTTATATATTCCAGAGGAAAACCCTCCTATTGGTAAGATAATAGAGTCTGGATTTGTGCCTCGTTTCGTTGAGTTTCTTAAGAAGGACGATGACATCGAGCTTCAGGTTTGAAGAAAAAAGTTGCCCATCAATTTGATTTTTGTAATGATTTTGGTTATTTAGTTTGTCCACTAATTCTGATATTCTATGATCGTTAGTTGGATGCTGCTACCGTTCTAAGAATCATTTCTAAAGAGAACACCAAAGTGCTAATAGATCACGGTGCTATTCAAATCTTTTTCCATCTTCTTGCTACTGCTGCTGCTACTGATAGGCTTCGTCTCCTTCTTCTCCATATGGAGGTATTTTACTTCTTGAGATACAAATGCGAGATATGATTTGAAAGTTTTATGTTATTTTACCATAATCTGCAGGCAACAAGGGCACTAGGTAATGTTGCTCATGCTTCAGTAGAATCCCGTGACTATGTTCTACGGTGTGGTGCATTGAGTCCTCTGTTGGCTCAGCTGCATGAGAATACTGACATGTGGATGCTTAGAACCGCCGCTTTTACTTTGTCAGACTTCTGCTTTGGCCAGCCTCGGCCTCCCTTTCGCCAGGTCTTCTATCTTCGATCTCTCTCTCTCTCTCTCTCTCTCTCTCCAGGCTGTTGTTTCCTCAGTTTTTTTTACATTAATAACACATGGAAACATGATTAACAGATGGAACCTGCACTCTCTGCACTTCAGAGAGTTCTACACAGAAATGATGAACAATTCTTGTCAGCTGCTTGTTGGGCACTTTATTTTCTATCTCATGGTCCAAAAGAATATATCCAGAGTTTTATCGATGCTGGTCTTGTCCCAAGACTAGTTCAACTTCTCGGGTTAGTACTTACTCCCAAAACAAAGATTTCAAGCCTTATATTAAGATAATAAAGGCTGACAATTTTTTTTTCTTTTGCAGAAACGATTCTCCATCTGTGGTTGATCGTGCATTAGGTACCATTATGTATCTAACTACTGGAGATAATCAGCAGACAAAAGTATGCTACCTTTAAAAGCACTTCCTGTTGAGTTATCGTAATGTATCTTGAATGATCAAATATATCACTATATATACCGGATACTAGTTGAGAGGATGCAGTGCTTGGCTGCTTGCATTTGTTATATATTGCGTGTGTACAATGTTACGATTGGATTTTGTAACCAAAAGGATCTGGATAGAGAAGTACCTCTTTGAACATTTTTTTTTTCTCAGGTTGTGATAGAGTGTGGTGTTTTACCTCTTCTTGCCAACCTGCTTACTCAAGACTATGCTATAAGATGCAAAAACATAAAGAGGGACGCTTGCTGGGCGATTTCAAACATCACTGCTGGCAGAGAACAAATTCAGGTGACAAGTCTTGGGATTGTGAATGTTGCAGATAACATAAAAACAAATTTACCCTTTTGTTGCTATCACTCACTAATTGTTTTCTATGTGTCTCTCTTTACCCTAATGACAGTCAGTTATTGATGCAAACCTGATTCCAAAGTTGGTCAATTTGGCTCAAAATGCTGAATTTGACATAAAGGAAAAAGCTGTAACGGCAATTTCGCATGCAGCCTTAGGTGGTTCTGATGATCAAATCAGGTACGTCCATGTTTTCTTTCACTTTTTAACATGCTCTTATTATTGATCATCACAAGTCACAGTTTCTATTGATGTGTTTCAGATACTTGGTGGAGCAGGGTTGCATAAAGCCTTTATGTGATCTCCTGGTATGTCCAGAAACAGTAGTCATCTTTAAGTGTCTGTATGGACTGGAGAACATTTTGAGGGCCGGAGAGGCAGAGAGGAACCTAGGAGGCGTGAACTAATACTCTCAGCAGATTGAAGATGCGGAAGGGCTAAGAAAGATTAAGAACCTGAAACATCAAGGAAACAATGTGATCTATATTAAGGCTATGCAGATTCTGATGACATACTGGGCAGAAGAGGATGATGAGCAGACACAACAACCTCCAAGGTAATGATCTCTGTCTCTCAGTTGTGAGAGAACCAAGTTCCAGTTCTTTCTAGCGGATTCAACTTCAGTTACACCAAAAACAAAAACAAAAAATTTTCAACCTGTCGAAAATATCTTTATCTACCTCAAAGAGTGAGTCAATTTCTTTGGTGGACTAATCTTTGGCTCCATTGTTACTTTATACCATACCGTTATATAGCAATATCCTCTAGGGTTTAATTCCGAATCATTTTTTTTTTTTTTTGGCATACGTCTCAAAACGTAAACGCTAATAATCAAATTCTGATCCTTTTCTTGATCACTTTGTTTTCAAATCATGAAAATAAGAGCTGCAGAAATGATCGAACAGAACAAAATTAGTGCTAGTAATAAGAAGACTTGTGCTGATGATTGTCGTACAAGCAAAACCCACCATTGGAAGACCTCATGAACCCTGATTTGGGGAATTCGTCTGATCGTTAAACCAATACGCCTAACAAATTGAAATCTGGGTTTCGGTAAACTTGGATGATTATATTACTATAGCAATATTAATAGATAGAATCCAGAGCCTGGAGAACACTTCATTATATGTTGCTTGAGTATAGTGTTGAGATCAGAATTTGTAACCAAAGTATAAAGTGGAAGAAGTCTTTGTTTGTGTTGTACCCGTTCTTACTTCTTGCCGACCTGCTTCGTCAAAACAATACGAAAGGCATAATGAGGGAAGCTTGCTGGACGATTTCAAACATCACTGCAGGCACTGGAGACCAAATTCAGGTGAGAGAAGTTGGATTTTTTTAACATTTCAAACATTTTTAGATTTTTTAGATATATTGAATTATTAAAAATATAATTTTTAAAAAATTGGATTAACTGTAAAAATGTTTATACAATGATAAGATAAAAAATGCATAAATAAAATAAATATAGAGAAATCTCAAATTTAAGATGACTTATAAATATTTACATTTAAATCGGATAGACTTAAATACTTAATTGTATAAATAGCCTAACTAAACCTAATGTATGTTCTGTTTATTTTCTTTACCTTTTGTGGGAAATATATTGATATAGTTTGAATTTGTGGTGTATTTTTTGTAGTTTATACAAATTTAATCACATATTTGTTATATAGTTTTTTTTATGGTTAAAATTTTATTATTAAGCATAATAAATACATTGATTTAGCATTTTTAAACTTAAACTGCAATCTCAAAAACAAACCTTCCAAAAACTTAATTCCAGATAAAGAAAAACAAAAGCAACTATGCCGTGAATATGAGCTCATATATTCAATTCGATATCAAACTGCAGTTTAGTTCATAAAATTACTCAGTAATAGTTCTTAAGCAAACACTTTTGACCTAAATCCTATAGTTCCATACCAATTTGGACAATGCTCACAAGCTAGAATTTGTTTACATTATAAAGCTGCCGACTTTATTCATAATCTTCAATCATCTAATAAAGAAATACTCTGAAAGTGTCAAATTTCCCTTCTATGCTCGAATCAGCGCGAATACCAAATTCGTAACGAGATTCAGTCGAGACAAATCAAAACTTTTCTTCTACCCAAAATGACGAACACAAAGGTAAATCAGAAAAAAAAAAAAAAAACTTACAAAAAAAGTTTTAGATTCAGAGATATATGGCGAGACATTTTATTTTCCACATGATCTAGGTCTTGGCTTTTGCTTAACTCATGGAATTTGAATCGAAAACATGAAAAGAGGCAGCTGCTAGAAGGAGAATTATTTTATTTAGGTTTATTATGTCTTTTTCTTTTAATTATTTGAGAAGATAGACAAACTTAAAAAATATACGGTTTTGTTTTTTAGTTGGGTTGTGGACAAACTTAAAAAATATACGGTTTTGTTTTTTAGTTGGGTTGTGGGCTGGGCTGGACATGTATGTTTTATATGTTTTAATTAAAAGAGCAGGCTTGTAAACCAAAAATATGAGAGAGACATACACATGACTATTGCTAATTCAATTTCTATTGGTAGTATATGATGATTTGTATTAATTATTATATTTTGATTGGTTAACTTGATGTGTCACCAAAAGTTAAAGCTGAATTGTCAAACACTTCTACTTTTATTGTATTGACTAAATCAAACCAAACCAAACCGGTATTTAATTACATTAATTGAAACTTAATCAAACCAAACCGGTTTCTCATACCGATCATTAAAAGAGAGGTGGTCAAAGAAAGAGAGATTTCTAGGGTTTCTCTTCAAGTTTTGTGTATCGCTTAGAAGAGAGGTCAAAGAAGAGAGAAAGCCATGTCGCTGATTCTGAACCCCAAAGCCAAGAAAGAGGTTCGTCTAAACGTTCGTATCACAAGTGATCAAATCAATCTCTGGTTTGGGTTTTGATTGTTAATTCCTGTAGGTGGACAAAGAGATGATTGATGGTGTTCTGTCAGATGATCCTTCAATGCAGTCTGAATACGCTTTCAAGTTCCGAAAGTTTCTTGAACATGGTACAAAATCTGTTTACTTTTTCTTGATCTCCATATCTGAATGGTTCTTTAAGTTTCTTCTTCTTCTTCTTATATATTCCCAGAGGAAAACCCTCCAATTGATAAGATAATAGAGTTTGGAGTTGTGCCTCGTTTCGTTGAGTTTTTTTAAGAAGGAAGATGACATCGAGCTTCAGGTTTGAAGGAAAAAGTTGCCCATCATTAATTGATTTTTGTAATGATTTTGGTTATTTAATTTATCCACTAGTTCTGATATTCGATGATCGTTAGTTGGATGCTGCTACCGTTCTAAGAATCATTTCTGAAGAGAACACCAAAGTGCTAATAGATCACGGTGCTATTCAAATCTTTTTCCACCTTCTTGCTACTGCTGCTGCTACTGATAGGCTTCGTCTCCTTCTTCTCCATATGGAGGTATTTTACTTCTTGTAGATACAAATGCATGCGAGAGATATGAGTTGAAATTTTTATGTTATTTTACCATAATCTGCAGGCTACAATGGCACTAGGTAATGTTGCTTGTGCTTCAGTAGAATCCCGTTACTATGTTCTACTATGTCAGCCTTCTGCTCTGTCCACCCTCCGCCTCCCTTTCGCCAGGTATTCTAGCTACTCTCTCTCTCTCTCTCTCTCTCTCTCTCTCTCTCTCTCTCTCTCTCTCTCTCCAGGACTTTGTTTCCTCAGTTTATATACATTAATAACACACATGGAAACATGATTAACAGATGGAACCTGCACTCTCTGCACTTCAGAGAGTTCTTCACAGAAATGATGAACAATTCCTGCACTTTATTTTCTATCTCATAGTCCAAAAGAATATATCCAGAGTTTTATCGATGCTGGTCTGTTCAACTTCTCGGGTTAATACTTACTCCCAAAACAAAGATTTCAAGCCTTATGTTTAGGTAATAAAGGCTGACCATTTTTTTTCCTTTTGCAGAAACGCTTCTCCATCTGTGATTCATCATGCATTAGGTACCATTATGTATCTAACTACTGGAGATAATCAGCAGACAAAAGTATGTTACCTTTAAAAGCACTTCTTGTTGAGTTATCGTAATGTATCTTGAATGATCAAATATATTACTATATATACCGGATATCACTCTATCACTGATATGCTTGCATTTGTTACGATTGGATATTGTAACCAAAAGGCTCTGGATAGAGAAGTACCTCTTTGAACATTTTTTTCTTTCTCAGGTTGTGATAGAGTGTGGTGTTTTACCTCTTCTTGCCAACCTGCTTACTCAAGACTATGCTATAAGATTCAAAAACATAAATAGGGACGCTTGCTGGGCGATTTCAAACATCACTGCTGGCAGAGAACAAATTCAGGTGACAAGTCTTGGGATTGTGAATGTTGCAGATAACATAAAAACAAATTTACCCTTTTGTTGCTATCACTCACTAATTGTTTTCTATGTGTCTCTCTTTACCCTAATGACAGTCAGTTATTGATGCAAACCTGATTCCAAAGTTGGTCAATTTGGCTCAAAATGCTGAATTTGACATAAAGGAAAAAGCTGTAAGGGCAATTTCACATGCAGCCTTAGGTGGTTCTGATGATCAAATCAAGTACGTCCATGTCTTCTTTCACTTCTTAACATGCTCTTATTGTTGATCATTACAAGTCACAGTTTCTATTGATGTGTTTCAGATACTTGGTGGAGCAGGGTTGCATAAAGCCTTTATGTGATTTCCTGGTATGTCCAGAAACAGCAGTCATTTTTAAGTGTCTGTATGGACTGGAAAACATTTTGATGGCCGGAGAAGCAGAGAGGAACATAGGAGGCGTGAACTATTACTCTCAGCAGATTGAAGATGCGGAAGGGCTAGAAAAGATTAAGAACCTGAAACATCACGGAAGCAATGTGATCAACATTAAGGCTATGCAGATTCTGGAGACATACTGGGCAGAAGATGATGATGAGCAGACACAACAAACTCCGAAGTGATGATCTCTGGTCTCTCAGTTGTGAGAGAACCAAGTTACAAATCTTTCTAGCGGATTTAACTTCAGTTGAAATGTATAATTAGAAATGTACACCAAAAACAAAAACAAAAAACTTTCAAACTGTTGGAAAATCTGTATCTACTTATGAGTTCCCGACACAATCTTGGAATGGAACCAAAAACTCAAGAGTGAGTCAAGTTCTTTGGTGGAAATCTTTGGCTCCATTGTTACTTTATACCGTACCGTTATTTAGCAATAGGATTTAAATCCTAACCAATTTTTTTCTTTTTGTTTTTTTGTTGGCACTATCCTATGGTGTTTTCTCAGATGATCATTCAATGTCTACATACGCTACCATGTTCAGAGATTTTCTGAAACATGGTACAAAAACTTCCTCCTCTGTTTAAGCTGTGGTGCATTGAGTCCACTGTTGGCTCAGCTGCATGAGAATACTCGAATGCCCATGCTTAAAATCGCCACTCCCACTTTGTCAAACTTCTGCTCTGGCCAGCCTCGGCCTCCCATCGCCAGGTCTTACAGCTTCTCTCTCTCTCTCTCTCTCTCGAGGGTTTGTTTCTCAGTTTGTGTACATATATATTAACACACATGGAAACATGATTAACAGATGGAACCTGCACTCTCTGCACTTCAGAGAGTTCTTCATAGAAATGATGAAGAACTTTTATTCTTGGCACTTTTATTCTCTATCTGATGGTTGAAAAGAAAATATCCAGAGTTTTATCGACGCTGCTGGTCTTGTCCCAACACTAGTTCAACTTCTCGGGTTAGTAATCTTACTCCTCCAAAACAAAAATTTTAAGCCTTCGCTACATGTTTTGATAATGAAGGCTGACCATTTTGTTTCGTTTGTAGATACGGTGCTCCATGTATGACTAATCCGGCATTAGGTACCATTATGAATCTAACTAACGGAGACAATCAGCAGACCGAAGTATGTACTCTTATACTCAATATATGTTTCCTTTTAAAACACATTTTTTCGTTGAGTTATCATAATGTCTCTTAAATGATTAAATATATCACTATATATACTGATAAATTTAGAGGATACAGTGCTTGCATTGTTATATATGGCTTGTGTACAATGTTACGATTAGATTTTGTAACCAAACTACAAAATGCCTAGGCTCTGGATAAACCTCTTTGAACTTAATTTTTCTCAGGTTGTGATAGAGAGTGTGGTGTTTTACCTGCTCTTGCCAACCTGCTTATTCTAAATTATGTTCTAATATGGAAAGACATAAAGAAGGACACTTGCAGGACGATATCAAACATCACTGCAGGCACTGAAGAACATATTCAGGTGACAATTTGTTTATTTAAGAATGTTGCAGATAACATAAAAAGCAAATTTACCCCTTCTGTAGCTATAAATAATTGTTTTCTATCTCTGTCTTTCTTTACCCCTAATGTATTAACAGTCAGTTATTGATGAAAATTTGATCCAAACATTGGTCAATATGGCTCAAAATGCTGAATTTGACATAAAGGAAGAAGTCGTATGGGAATTTCAAATGCAACTTCAGGTTGTTCTCATGATCAAATAAAGTACGTATCCCTATGATCTTCTCTCTTTTTTCACTTTTTAACATGCTTATTGATCATCAAGTCAGAGTGTCCGATCCATTGGTGTGATTCAGATACTTGGTGGAGCAGGGTTGCATCAGACCTTTATGTGATCTCCTGGTATGTCCAGATCCAGTGATCATCTCAGTATGTCTGGATGAATTGGAAATCATTTTGAAGGCCGGAGAGGCAGAGAGGAACATAGGAGACGTGAACTATCACTCTGTGCTGATTGAAGATGAGAAAGGGCTAGAAAAGATTCAGAACCTGCAACACCACGAAAGCAATGAGATGAGAAAGGGCTAAAAAAGATTCAGAACCTGCAACATCTTTGATGGATGGTCAAAACTCCAAGAGTTAGTCAAGTACTTGGTGTAAGCTTTGGCTCCATTGTTCAAGTTTCTTGGAGTCTGCTTTGAGTTGTTATCTGTGCTATAAACCAAAGCAGAACCTTTGCTGATCAAAGAACAATGTTAACGTATTTTTATTAATATTGTCACTTCTGACTAGGAGATTGACAAATTCAACATTACACACAACACAAGCTCACTATCTCATTTGGAACCATGCAGAATAAATAGTATATGGTCTGAATCCTATACATTTCTACTTAGGGATATAATAACCAAATGCATCTGATCTAATATTGACAAACAAACATTTTTATATATACCATAAATATATCAAGCTTCCATTATCTACAAGTTTAAAAGCTTATAATTTGTATCTCTATATACTAAATTAGAAAGAGAAAATGGATATCCAGCATCAATGCAAATGTAAGATTTGATTTACAAACTTTTAAATTTTGTTAAATGCCATATACTGACTCGTACTGATTGTGCTAATACTAGTAGCAAACCCCCTTTTTGGCCTGGTGGTAGACGACTCTTTGTTAAACCCTAATTTCACTTCCCAATAAGGGTTCTGATCTCAGCTTAATTAATTGAAATTTGGGTTTGATAAAACCGGCATTGAACCCAAAACCAAATTTGAATCGATTTAATTGGAGTTAAACCAGATTTAAATCCCAATTCAATCAAACCAAACCGGTTTTCTGATAACGATCATTAGAAAACCGTCTTTTTTTTCTTGTTCGCTTCTTTGAATTCATCTGTTGATTTTATTCTTTTTCCGCTCCTTCACCATTTTTGTTTGTCAATTGCAAAATTTCTCTGCCTCTTTCACATTTCAGTTGAGTTTTCTTTAAGTTTCGTAAACTGTTTTTGGAGAGGTCGAAGAAGGGAGAGAGAGAAAGCCACGTCGCTAGTAGAACCCCCAAGCTTTGTCGTCTCTTAAACGATCCCACACGATGTTCTCAGAATCACAGAGTTTGCTCGAGGGGCTTTTCTCAGCTGTTCCTTCAAGACAGTTTAAATCCGCTGCCAAGATCAACACGATTCTAGCAAAGAGTAATACTTATCTCTGTTTACTTTTCTTGGAAAGATTCGTCCTTTAATCATCAAACTCGAATGTCGTTTCTTTAAGTTTTTGTGCTCTTCTTATCATATCTCTGTCCCAGGTTTTTCAGAAATAGGGCCTCTTGATACCGAACAGCTGATACGATCTGGAGTTATACCTCGTTTGGTTCACTTTCTTGGCGTGAAAGATTTCCCTGAGCTTCATGTTAGAAGAAATTACAAAACCCTAATCAAATTGTTCTTTTTTACGATCTCAGTGTACTCTTTGATTCCGATATTTTTCAACGATCTTTTAATAGTATGAGGCAGCTTGCGGTCTAACAAGCATTGCTGCTTTTTTTTTGTTTTTTTTTTTTTTTTTGTCAACAAGCATTGCTGCTTATAGACCGGATCTGTTAGTTGCTCACAATGCTGTTCCAATCTTAGTCGAGCTTATTATTGCTTCAAATAGAGATTATGTCCGCGAGCAGGTAAGCATTGTACTTCTTCTTTTTTTTTTGGTTAGATATGATTGCTTTTGTCACAGATATGTATTTTTAACATTTGTCTTTGCAGGCTATATGGGCGTTGTGTAATGTTGCTGGTCATCCAAGACACCGTGACTATGTTCTTTACTGTGGGGCTTTGTTGCCGCTGTTGCATCTGCTGTCCAAGGATACTACTAACTTGTCGATGCTCAGATTTGCTACTCTGACTTTGTGTCACTTGTGTCGTGGCATGCCTCCGCCTACCTTCGACCAGGTCTTCTTACCTCTCTCTCTCTCTCTCTGTTTCTTCTGTTTGTATACGCCCAATACTCTTTAAGATCTGAATGCATTGATTAACAGGTGAAACATGCACTTGAACTACATCTTCATTCAAATAATGAAAGAGTCTTGGGAAATGTTTGCTCGGGCATTCAGTATGTGTGCGATGGTTCAGAAGATGGAATCCAGAGTGTGAACGATGCTGGTTTTGTCCCAAAACTAGTTGAATGATACGATTGTACAATGCCACGTCAAGAGGACTCAAGTTGGTTGTTGATGACGTGGACAAAAAGAGAGGAAAGACTCTGATTGTGGAGGAGGGTGGCCGTTACGGGATCAGCTTAAAAGAGCTGTGAAGCTCTTCTTCTTCATGATGCTGAATGTTGAATATTGTGAAGATTGGTCAAGCGATGTGCTTGTGGTTGGAGAGGTGAGCTAGAGATGTGCTAGTATCTCTCTTATGGTGTGTTGGGAGCTGAGCTAGTGATGTGCTAGTCTCTCTCTGTTCTTATCAGTTAGTTTTAATTGTGTGTTCGTGTAATCAGAGCTTACGGTATCGTAAATCTAACATTGAACTTCTCCGGTTAGTACTTGTCATGATTAACCCTTTTGTGACATGTTTGGATACTCAAGGCTGACAATTTTTTTGTTTCTTTTGCAGACATCCTTCCCCAGCATCTGTGCTTACTCCTGTACTGCATACCATTGGCACTATAGTTAACAAATGTGATCACCAGATCCAAGTATGTAATTCATATTCCATTTATTTTGTCCAATCTTGTGGAGTTATCGTTTATCGAAAGCGTATTATTTTCATGATGTCTCTAGAATGTTTATGTAACTACACCACTGTTAGTAGAGAGGACTCAGTGCTTGCTTTGTTAATGTTATGATTAGATTTTGTCGTCCTTTTCTTGTCACTTTTTGTAGTTTTCTTTTGCTTATTGATCAATCAATTTACAAATCTCCATTGGTGTGATTCAGATACTTGGTGGAGCAGGGTTGCAGAAAACCTTTATGTGATCTCCTGTTACATCCAGATCCATTGACCATCTCAGCGTGTCTGAATGGATTGGAAAATATTTTGAAGGTTGGAGAGGCAGAGATGAACATAGGAGACGTGAACAATTACACTCTACAGATTGAATACGCGGAAGGTCTAGAAAATCTTGAGAACCTGCAACGCCACGAAAACAACGAGATCTACGAGAAGGCTTTGAAGATTCTGGAGATATACCGGGGTGTATAGGATAATGAGAAGACACAACAGCCTCCAAGGTGATGGTTCTCGGCGACATTTTGGTCTCTCTAGTACATAACTGGTTCCGTCAATTGAAAGTAGTAACAGAGTCGATAGAAGAGCTTTGGCTCCATTTGTAAAGGTTTCATGGAATATATTGATTGGCTTCAAGAAATCTGTAATCAACTACTTATTGAAACAAACAAAACAACTTAGCTTTCTATGTGATCACATAAGATTTTTTTTTTTAAACGGTAGAACCATATAAGAGAGAGTGAGGTTAATAATTAAATTTTCCCAATCCTTTTGGAATGTCTCCTGATAAGCCCATTTGCGCAAACAGAGCTATAGAGAGACATTTTTAGGTACATTCATGTCTCGTCTCTTTATCACTTTTTTTCATGCCTTATTGATCATCTTGGAGGAGCAGGGTTGCATAAAACCTTTATGTGACATCATAGTGTGTCCAGATCTAAGAATCATCTCAGTGTGTCTAGAAGGCTTGAAGAGGAAGGTGAAGGGTTAGTGGACATACTGAAACCTCAAGGAAAAGGTGATGAGGTATATCAGACTTCATGTTCAAGTCCAAGTTCAAGTTCTCATCCGGGCTTCCAGTTTGAAATTTACTCGTTAAGATGATGATCCCACACAATCTGATATTAAATCATTTGATATAGAAAACAATAGCCTCTGACATTGGAACCAAAAGCATATACATATGGTAGGTCAAACTCAAAAGAGTGAGTCATGTGTCAGTTTCTTGATGACATTAGGCTTTTACTTGGTTTGTTACTTGCGAGAGTACAGAGATGATAATTATATAAAAGCTTTGCCTCCATATTTCACTGCGTATTCATATAATAAAATCATAAAAAATGAACGGCTAAGATTATAATCTTTTCTCAAACATCATTGACCACCCGAAGTAACCGTAGTCTGTTCCGTATCTGATCAAACACACCACTCTCGCTCTCTCTCTATCTGACACTCTTCTTCACTCTCTTCTGTGGATGTTTTCTCTAAAACCCTAACCAGATTGATTCTTACTTTGCTTGATCTCTGTTTTCAAACAGAGAAATTCCTCGATCGTCCGGCGCCAAGCTTCGATTAAACTCTTAAAAAATCATCTCTATTTGACGATCAGGTCTTAGTAACCATGAAAACAAGAGCTGAAGATATGATCGAACAGAACAACAACAAGAACTGTGCTGATGATTGTGGCACAAGCAAAATTCATCATTGGCGTTGGCGTCGTTATCCTAAGGTTAGGCCTATAAACCCTAATTTCACTCCGATTTGGGCAAAATCGAGATTGATCCGATCCGATCCTAACCAATACGCCCAACGAATTGAAAATTGGGTTTGATTAAACCGGAGTAAAACCTATAAACCAAACTGAATGGCTTAAATTAATCGTAATTATATTAAACGAAACCGGTTTTTAATTAAATTGAAATTGAATCAAACCAAACCGGTTTTCTGATCACGAATATTCGAAAACTGTTTTTTTTTTTCGCTTCTTTACAAGTTCATTCATCTGTTTATAGCCCCTTGACCATTTTTGTTTGCATTCTTTCTTGCTCTGTTCTTTGCCTCTTTCACTTTTCTCCAGCTGAGATTTTTGTTTCTCTTTCAAGTTTTGTAAATCGCTTAGAAGAGAGGTGAAAGAAGAGAGGAAGCCATGTCGCTGAACCCCCAACCCCTGACACAGGTTCGTCTAAACGTGTCTCACAAGTAATCAAATCACTCTCTTGTTTGGGTTTTTATTGTATTGATTCGAAAACGCTTCCAAGTTCAGAAAGATTCTATCACATGGTACAAAACTCTTTCCTCTGTTCTTTACTTTCTTTACTTTTCTTGATCTCGATCTGAGTGTTTCTTCTTATATACTCCAGAGGAAAACCCTCCTATTGATAAGATCATAGAGTCTGGAGTTGTGCCTCGTTTCGATGAGTTTCTTAAGAAGGACGATGACATCGAGCTTCAGGTTTGAAGATAATGTTTCCCATCAATTGATACTGTTATGATTTGTAATTTGTACTGTAATTCTGATATTTCCATGATCGATCGTTAGTATGGTGCTGCTTCCGTTCTACGATTTCTGAAGAGAGCACTGATATGCTCAAATTTACCCTAGAGCTACTCTCTCAAATTAAGAGGTCACTGTAATACTTAGGGGTCGAATTCCACAAGGACTCAAGATTACACAATAAATTATAGAGTTTTACGATTAGGCTAAACAAGATGATTTAAATGAAATAGGCAATGCAAAATATTAAAATAAAACTGTTGTAAATTCAGAAGATCAAAAAGCTAGGTCCAGGGAATTTCTCAGGAAATTACAAAATATTAAATCAATAATTAAATAGGATTCAAGCAATTAAAAATCAAATCTAGAACTTTAAACTCTTTTGTAAAATAAATCAGTTCTCACTGCAAATATTATCTAAATTTAAAACCAGAAAATCCAAATCTCTTTGTAAAATTCTAGGTTAAAAATCAGCTTTAAAAACAAGTTTAGATTGTTCACAAAATTACTAAATCAAATATCTTTGCAAGAATTAATTTTGCTCATCAAAAGGTTTTTGTCAGGAAAATCAATTATATTCTCATATCAATCAATAATCCTAAAATCTAAATCCAGATGGCTAATCAAAGATCTAACATTAAGAACAACCTATGATGAAGATCTAGAAAGATAAAGAATCCTAAATAAACAGATCTAATAACTCATAAAATCCCTGTGAAAAACCCTGAACCTACAAGCAAACTACTCAGCCATATTCAATGAAGAACAAAACATAATTCTGAATAATAAGCAATTGAAATTAAAAGAGTAAAGAGGGAGTTCAAGAATTCTTCTCTCAAAGCAGTTCAGATCTCTCTCCCAAAAGCTCTCAAAATCTCACAGGATTGCTGAAAAATAAAACTTGCTTGAATAAAACTTCAGGGTTTTCTAATACCCCAAAACAATATATATATGTCCTAAAACACGTCAGAGACTTGTGTTGCAATTTAGGAAAACTTTGGGTAAAATTGTAAAACTTCCAATTTTGTGATTCTTCATCGGCTGAAGAGGGTGTCGACCGATGCTCCTAAGTGGTGTCGATCGATGCCCTTGTTTTGATCCGAGTCCATATTGATTCTTCGAGATTTATGCTCCAAAATGATCCAAATTGCTCCACTTTGCTCCTTCTGTGCCAAAGTCCTAGAAAACCTGCAAAGGCTCGAAAACATCCTAGAAAACAACTCAAAAACTCTAAAAAAGACTCATTATATCATGGTTGAAAACTACAAAAACCCTGATATATCAAGCACCAAAGTGCTGATTGATCACGGTGTTATGGAAATCTTTGTCCATCTTCTTGGTAGTGCTACTTCTGATGTTCATCTCCGGTTTCAGGTATTTTACTTCTTGTAGATACGAATGCTTAGGTATGAGTTGAGATTTTGATGTTATTTACCGTAAATGTGCAGGCAACAAGGGCACTAGGTAATGTTGCTCGTGCTTCAGTAGAATCCCGTAACTATGCTCTACGGCGTGGTGCATTGAAACCAGTGTTGGCTCTGCTGAATGAGAATACTCAGATGTGGATGCTTAGAACCGCCACTTGGACTTTGTCAAAATTATTCTCTGGCCAACTTCAGCTTCTCCTTCGCCAGGTCTTCTAGCTTCTATCTCTCTCTCAGCAGGCTTTGTTTCCTCATTTTGTACACATTAACAGATATGGAAACGTGATTAACAGGTGGAGCCTGCACTCTACGCAGTTCAGGAAGTTTTTCATAGAGATGATGAATTTTTTTTGTCAAGTGCTTGTTGGGCACTTTATTTTCTATCTAATGATTCAAAAGAAAGTATCGAGAGATTTATTAACGCTGGTCTTGTCCCAAGACTAGTTCAACTTCTCGGGTTAGTAATCTTACTCCAAAACACAAATTTAAAGCCTTTGCTACATGTTTATAAGATAATGAAGGCTAACAATTTTTTTCTTTTCTTTTGCAGACACGTTTGTCCATCTGTGATTGATCCTGCAGTAGGTACCATTATGATTCTAACTAATGGAGTTAAGCAGCAGACCAAGTATGTTACCTTTAAAACACTTCTTGTTGATTTTATTATAATGTATCTTGAATGATTCAATATATCACTATATATACCGGATATTAGTTGAGAGGATGCACTGCTTGCATTGTTAGATATTGCTTGCGTACAATGTTACGATTGGATTTTGTAACCAAAAGGCTCTGGATATATAAAGTACCTCTTTTGAACATTTGTCTCAGTTTTTGATACATCATGGTGTTTTACCTCCTCTTGCCAACCTGCTTACAAAAGACTATGGTACAACATGGAAAAAAATAAAGAAGGACGCTTGCTGGGCGATTTCAAACATCACTGTAGGCACTGAAGA
>NC_025702.1:9183627-9185872 GCF_000633955.1 Camelina sativa | reverse complement strand
ACAATTTTTTTCTTTTCTTTTGCAGACACGTTTGTCCATCTGTGATTGATCCTGCAGTAGGTACCATTATGATTCTAACTAATGGAGTTAAGCAGCAGACCAAGTATGTTACCTTTAAAACACTTCTTGTTGATTTTATTATAATGTATCTTGAATGATTCAATATATCACTATATATACCGGATATTAGTTGAGAGGATGCACTGCTTGCATTGTTAGATATTGCTTGCGTACAATGTTACGATTGGATTTTGTAACCAAAAGGCTCTGGATATATAAAGTACCTCTTTTGAACATTTGTCTCAGTTTTTGATACATCATGGTGTTTTACCTCCTCTTGCCAACCTGCTTACAAAAGACTATGGTACAACATGGAAAAAAATAAAGAAGGACGCTTGCTGGGCGATTTCAAACATCACTGCAGGCACTGAAGAACAAATTCAGGTGATCAGTCTGTTAATTGTGAATGTTGCAGATAACATAAAAACAAAAAAAAAACAAATTTACCCATTTAGTTTTAAGTAATTGTTTTCTATTTGTGTGTCTTTACCCTAATGTATAACAGGCAATTATTGATGAAAATCTGATCCCAACGTTGGTAAATTTGGCTCAAAGTGCTGAATTTGACATAAAGGAAAAAGCTATAAGGGCAATTTCAAATGCAGCCTTAGGTGGTTCTCATGATTAAATCAGGTACGTCCATGTCTTCTTTCACTTTTGTAACATGCTCTTATTGATCATCACAAGTCACAGTTTCTATTGGTGTGATTCAGATACTTGGTGGAGCAGGGTTGCATAAAGCCTTTATGTGATCTCCTGGTATGTCCAGATCTAAGAGCCATCTTAAAGTGTCTGAATGGATTGGAGAACATTTTGAGGGCCGGAGAGGTAAAAAACTATTACACTCAGCTGATTGAAGATGCGGAAGGGCTAGAAAAGATTGAGAACCTGCAACACCACCAAAACAATGTGATCAACGAGAAGGCTTTGAAGATTCTGAAGACATACTGGGAGGAAGAGGATGGTGAGGAGACACAACAGCCTCCAAAAAAAAAACCTTTCAAACTATAGAAACATCTTTATCTACTTGATGAGATCCCACACAACCTGGTATTAGTGTAAAAAATCATTTACTTGTGAATGGAACCAAAACTCAAAGAGTGAGTCAAGTTCTATGGTGGATTAATCTTTTGTTCTACTGTTACTTTATATCGTTTTGAGGCTGCTAGAGTTGTTTTGGATATCGTTCGAATTTGTAATGCAAGATTGATTTGGTGTGCGTGAGTGAACTCACAAAATGATTTAAAGAATAAAAGGGTATTACCGTCATTTACACCAAATCCCAAAAGGGTTTTTTAATTCCGAAACCAATTATTTTTTGTTGGCGAATTAAGAAAAAAAAAATCTCGTTTCTTTCTAATAACAGCAGAGTCTTTCAGAACCAATTTGTTTTTTTTTTTGGCGTGTTTTGTGAAGAAGAGACGTGATCTTCTCAAAACGTTGAACGCTAATTACAAGCTTCTGATCCTTTTTTTTTAATCTCTGTTTTCAAATCATGAAAATGAGAGTTGGAGAAATGATCGAACAGAACAAAATTAGTGTTAGTGATAAGAATACTTGTGCTGATGATTGTCGTACAAGCAACACCCACCATTGGCCTTGGCGTCTGCGTCTGCGTTTGCGTTTGCGTTGGCGTTGGTGGTCGTAAGGTTAGAAGACCTCATGAACCCTAGTTTCACTCCGATTTGGGGGAGAATCGTTTGATCCTTAACAGATTGAAATCTGGGTTTCAGTAAACCGGCGTTAAACCCAAAACTAAATTGAATTAGATTGAACCGGATTTAAATTCAAATTAACTTAAACCAAACCGGTTTTGTGACAACGATAACTAGGAAAACCGTTTTTTTCGTTCTCTTCTTTAAAGTTTCTTCTTTTTTTCGCTCCTTAACCATCTTTGTTTGTAATCTTGCTCTGCTCAATTGCTAAAGTTCTCTGCCTCTTTCACACATTTCAGTTGAGAATTCTAGGGCTTATCTTCAAGTTTCGTAAACTGCTTTTGGAGAGGTCGAAGAAGAAGAGCGAAAAAAAAAGCCAACGTCGCTAGAAAACCCAAGCTTCGTCGTTCGTCACACGATGTTCTCAGAAATTGCGTGTTTCCTTGATGGGTTTTACTCAAATGATCGTTCAAGACAGCTTGAATCCGCTGCCAAGATCAAGGAGTTTCTCTTAAAGAGTAAAACTTTCT
>NC_025702.1:9154762-9179511 GCF_000633955.1 Camelina sativa | reverse complement strand
ACCATCTTTGTTTGTAATCTTGCTCTGCTCAATTGCTAAAGTTCTCTGCCTCTTTCACACATTTCAGTTGAGAATTCTAGGGCTTATCTTCAAGTTTCGTAAACTGCTTTTGGAGAGGTCGAAGAAGAAGAGCGAAAAAAAAAGCCAACGTCGCTAGAAAACCCAAGCTTCGTCGTTCGTCACACGATGTTCTCAGAAATTGCGTGTTTCCTTGATGGGTTTTACTCAAATGATCGTTCAAGACAGCTTGAATCCGCTGCCAAGATCAAGGAGTTTCTCTTAAAGAGTAAAACTTTCTTCTTCTTTTTTACGTTTCTTGAAGAGATTCGTCTTTTTATCAATAAACTCGAATGTTTCTTTTAAGTTTTTGTGCTCTCTCTGTCCAGATATGCCAGGAATAGGGCCTTTTGGTACTCAAAGGCTGACATATTATGGAGTTATACGTCGTTTTGTTGGATTTCTTCACATGAAAGATTCCCCTGAGCTTCCCGTACGTTAGAAAATTTCCCATAATCCATGATTTGATATTTATGAATTATGATGATGATCAGTGTAATCTTTGATTCTGATGTATTCAATGATCTTTTTCTAGTGTCTGGCAGCTGAGGCTCTATCAATCGTTGCTGCTATTAAACCGGATCTGGTTGTTGATCAAGATCCTGGTCCAAAGCTAGTCAAGCTTATTGCTTCACCTTATATCCGTGATCCGGTAATCATTATATTGTATACTACTTCTCTAGTTAGAATATGATTTCTCTTTGGCACAGATTATGAGTTTTTGACATTTTTATTCTTGCAGGCTTTACTGGCACTGGCTAATGTTGCTGCTGATCCAGTACACCATGACTATCTTCTTAAGTCTGGTGCATTGATGCCACTGTTGAATCTGCTGTCCAAGGATACTACTACCTTGTCGACGCTCAGAGCTGCCACTCTTACTTTGTGTAACTTGTGTCGTGGCAACCCTCCACCCACCTTCGAACAGGTCTTTTTACCTATCTCTCTGTTTCCTCTGTTTGTATACATCCAAAACTTGAATTTCAACATTTGAATGCATTGATTAACAGGTGCTACATGCACTTGAACTACATCTTCATTCAAATGATGAAAGAGTCTTGGAAAATGTTTGCTCGGCCATTCAGTATCTGTGTAATGGTTCAGAAGATGGAATCCAGAGTGTGATCGATGCTGGTTTTGTCCCAAAACTAGTTGAACTTCTCCAGTTAGTACTAGTACTTCTCCTTTTGTGACATGTTTGAATACTCAAAAGGCTGACAATTATGTTTGTTTCTTTTACAGACACCCTTCCCCATCTGTGCTTATTCCTGTACCGCGTCTCATTGAAACTATAGTTAGTAAACATAAGGACCAGATCCAAGTATGTAACGTTAAAACTTTTCGAAATTTCAGTGTCTTTAGTACGTTTATACCACTATTAGTAGAGAGGAGATTCATTGCTTGTGTTTTTATATGTTCAGTGTGTGATCGATTGTGGTGCTTTACGCATTATTTCTGACCTGTTTAATCGAGACTATGACGAACAAGTAAAGACAGCCACCTTCTTGGCGGTTATAAGCATCACCTCAGGCTTTAGAGAACATATTCAGGTGAGAACTGACAAGTTATTTGTTGCTTTCTCATGTGCATCAGTTTTTTTATTGTTGTAGTTGCAGAACATATACAAACTTTACACTTGTGTTGCTGTCGTTAATTCCTTTCCCCTGGTGATAACAGGCAGTTATTGATGAAAATTTAATTCCAAAGTTGGTCAGTCTGGCTCAAAATGATAAATTGGGAATGAAGAAGGTAGCTGTATGGGCAATTTCAAATGCAACCTTAAGTGGTTCTCATGAGCAAATCATGTACGTCCCTGTCTTCTCTCTTTTTTCACTTAAACAAGCTTACTTAATCATTAATTCACTATCTCCATTGGTTTGATTCAGGTTCTTGGTGGAGCAGGGTTGCATAAAACCTTTATGTGATCTCCTGTTACATCCAGATCCAATTATCATCTCAGCGTGTCTGAATGGAATGGAAAAGATTTTGGAGGTTGGAAAGGCAGTGATGATGAACATAGGAGGAAACGTGAACAATTACACTCAACAGATCGAAGACGCGGAAGGTCTAGGAAAGATTGAGAACATGCAACACCACGAAAACAACGAGATCTCCGAGAAGGCTTCCAATATTCTAAAGACATACTGGGAGGAAGACGATGGTGAGAATTGAGAAGACACAAACAACCTCCAAGGTGATGATCTCGTTTTGCAGTTGTGAGAGAACCAGATCTTCATCTACCTTTCAAACTGTTTAAAAATCTTCATCTACACTATGAGATTCCACACAATCTAATCGAAAAAATGACTCTCTAGATATTAAGAGATTCGGTTGATTTAGGAAAGATGACTGTTGATACGTTTATCCATTAAGAGATTAGGCTGAAATGTACAGTATTTGGCATATTAGATGAATGTCAGAGAAGGTGATCTTTGGACATATTGGTAACGTTGTAGGTGTTGTTCAACTTTTACTAACAACATATTTTTCAGCCAGGAGATGAGTTCAAAGGTTTTTAACTTCATACTATAAATCGCTCTCATCTTTCAACACTAAGTTCCTGATGAACTCGATCAGGGATGGATCGTTGATTAAGGCAATTATCGTTGAACAGTTGTAGATACATAGATTGAAAAAAAGTGTTACGCATAATAAACACACTTATTGAACTGGCCATGCATCTTGTAAAGAAAAGAAAGCTGATCAAACAGATTAGTCAGATTGTTTGGTTCCAGAGAATTATTGATTGGCTTCAAGAACTCTGTAATCATCCAAACCAAACAAAACAACTTAGCTTTCTATGTGATCACATAAGATAAACAAAGAAAACAGTAGAACCATACAAGAGTGTGAGGTTAATAAATTTTCTCAATCATTTTGGAGTATGTCTCTTGTTAAGCGATTTGCGTAAACATGGCTACAGAGAGACAAAATCAGGTAAATTCAGAAGCATTTATAACTTCCTTAATAAACAAGAAATCAAAGACTTACATATATTTTAGGTAAGGCAGTGACGCACATTCCATAGGGCTTGAACCAAAAAGGTAATTTGGCACAAGTCACTGCAAAAACAAGCAAAAGGTTCCCCCATTTTATAAATTTTGTCAACTAGGACAGTAAAAAAATAGAGGAAACTGAACAAAAAGAACACTCCTCACGTAAATTCAAGATACCGAAGCTTGGGAAAACTCTGGTGAAAGTCTACCTGGAAGACTGAATCTCTTTAAGGGACACTGCAAATGAAGCAACATTAGCTACATAGAGTTAAAAACCATAGATTTCCTCCGGCTACTTTCTTACAAGTGTGTGATATGACAAGTGTTCCTTTGGCTCCAGTGTTCGTAGAGTCTACATTGTTTTGTTTTGTTTTGTTGAAGTTTAATGTCGTCTAGTTGAAAAGAGGCTTAGTAAAAAGTTGCTCAAATCATGAAATATTGCTGGTTAATAGAGCAAAAAAAAAAGAGGTTTTGTAATCACATTCATTTTTTACTCAACCAACAGTTTTAGTATTTTAACACCATTTAGAAAAGAGAGAGAGACAGACGGAGAGGTGATCAAGATAAAATGTAAGTACTGTATGTGGTTCAAGTGGGAGACAAACCAGTCGCTTTCTTTTCTTCTCAATCAATTTTAAACCTCAAAATGAATATCCTCCCAACCAATACACTGTCCAAAAAGCACAAAATCTTGTTTTTTTCAACATTTTAAGATAAGTCTTTATCATCATAACCTATTTCAAGTATTGTCACTTTGACCCATGACATTGTTAAGTCAACATTACACACCAAGCACACAATCTTATTTGGTAACCATTTGCAAATATATGGTCTGAATCCTATCTACATGGCTTCATTCCCTACCACTCTTGTTTCTTTTCTCCTTTATAATCAACCACTCTAACATATTAGTAGTATCTCAACTTTTCACTATATACATTTTTTCCCCCAAAAATTTGGAAGGTAAGATTGAATGAACGGCTACGATCAAAAAGTACAAGTGAATCATCATGATTGACCCACTCGAAGAAACCGTACACCGTTCCGTATGTGATCAAACACACCGGTCAAAGTGGCGCCCTTTTTCTTTTCACCAAAATCAACTCACAATAATAATAAGCGAACTTGTGTTTGGCGGGTGGCTTCATCTGATAATAGAGAAGAAACAAAAGGGTGTTTTCGTCATTTTAAAATCAAAATCCTAGGGTTTAATTCCATAACCAATTTTTATAAAATCGCGTTTAGTTTTTTTTTTTCGTATCATTGTGATTTGTGTCTGTCGGTTAGGTTCTCTCTCTCTGACACTCACTTATTCACTCTTTCCAAGTTCTCTTGCACATGTTCTATGAAGAGAGACGTGATCTTCTCTAAACCCTAGATTGATTCCTGATCCTTCCTTTCTCATCTCTGTTTTCAAACCCTAGCTTTCTTGATCCCGATCGCGCGGCGCCAATCTTCGAATTCAACTGATCGAGAATGTTGGATCACAGTGAAGAGGTTAAATGATGATCTGCTTCTTCTTCTTCTTTTGATTCTGATGATGATTGATGATTTAGTAGTTAGCTGATCGCTATGTGTGTTCCAGGTTTTGGTTGATTCGGAAACCATGAAAGGAAGAGTTGGAGATGTTATGATCGAACAGAGCAACAACAAGAAGACTTGTGCTGATTGTGGTACAAGCAAAACCCCTCTTTGGCGTGGTGGTCCTTCTGGTCCCAATGTTAAGACATAAACCCTAATTTCACTCCGATTTGGGTGAAGCAATCGAGTTTGATCCTTCGATCTTGTCTCTGATCTGATATGTTTTTTTTTGGTTGTGTTCTATGTAGTCATTGTGTAACGCGTGTGGGATCAGAAACACGAAGAAGAGAAGAGGAACAGAGGATGACAATAACAAGAAACCGAAGAAATCGAGTCCCGGCGGCGGAAACCCTAGATTTAGTGAATCACTAAAACAGAGGTTGATTGATTTGGGGATGACGAAGAGTCATCGATCAACGGTGGAGAAGCAACGACGGAAGCTTGGTGAGGAAGAACAAGCCGCTGTGTTACTCATGGCTCTATCTTATGGCTCTGTGTACACTTAAGTGGTTCCTACACCATGATTAGGGTTTTAATTCTTGTGTTTGGGGAGCAATGATGATGATGATTAGTGATGATGACTAACAAAAAAATTGGGTGTGAAATTTTGTGTTTTTTCCAATTCAATTTGTTTTGGATTTTTGTGGGTATCTCTATGTTGTGATTTTTGGAAATCACAAAAAAAAAGTTTTGGAAATTGTTCGAAGATTAATGAAAGAAACAAAAGATATTCGGTGGTAGAAGTAGTAGTATTATTTAATTTCGAACATTCGTTTTAAATTATTGTTCTCTGTGTTGAAATTTTGTCTTTATTAAGACATGAATGGGGCTTGCCTATCTGTTAAGCACAAATCTTGTCCAGTCCCAAAACTATAATACAGTATAATTTTGAATTTTTTAAATGACAAATAAATTTAAATTTTCTCATAATTGTATGTTCTGAGTTTCCTCACTATTTTTCATTATGCTGTCACTTTTTAGGTTCAATTCTCTCATTAATCGTATATATAAAAAGAGAATTTTACACCCACTTTCTCCCATTCTATTAACACCCACTTTTAACTCTTGCTATACTTTTTGTTTGTGTAGTTACTCCAATACCTTCTAGCAAAAAAAATTATTATCAACACTACCATCTAACTACTACTTTTCTGTTTTTCTCTATTTTTTATGTCTCTCTCTCATCTTCCAAATAACATCTCTCTCAAGTTCCACAAACCTCAATTATATAGTAGCACTCATCATTCATCTCTTTTTCTTAACTCCAGACTCTTCCACCGAAAGAAAAAAAACTCATTATACGGTTCCAGTCGTATTTGGGTGCATCTTCATCATCATCAATCAATGGGTAGCAGCTGGAAAATACCAATTGGAAAAGATCTATAATTTTTTTTTCTGGGTTGTCTCTCTTGCTTAATTCTTTCTAATGGCGACATGATGAGAGAGTAAACATTACCTTTACAAGATGTCTGAGTTTGTGTCCTTTGAATCTAATTCTTATGAGATAAATTGTCTGTTTTACAATTATGAAATATTTAAAATTTATCACTTTAGATTATATGAAATTCGATATGGGTTTTCTTGGTTTTATTGTGATTTTGTGATTTTACTGATTAATTGTGGTCTTGTGAGCTTTTTAATATTGAATTTGTTTTAGTTCGATCTGGGAAAATGTTTGAGTTTTGTTTTGTGAATGTTATCCATTACTTATATTGTATCCACAAATAGTTATCCATTTAGATAAGTTTGACTAATAATGTATCCACAAATATTGTATCCACAAATAGTTATCTATGTGGACAAATATCGTATCCACAAATTGCATTATAACCTCATATGTTTCCATATGGACACGCTGTCATAGACACCTGAATTGATAGGTATTACTTCTATTTTGTATGAATAAACACAATTAACTATTTATTAACAATACTGCAATTGACTATCCACTTATCATTTGAACAAATGTTCAACGACAAATGGATACCTTATAATCTAAAAATTCATAAAAAAATATAGAAATATGTATCTTAAAATGTTGAAAATATATAATCATAACATATTTTATATAAATAAATAGAGAATTTGTTTTATGATAACCATTTAAAGTGTTAACAAAAAAAAAAATAGAGAAAACAAGGAGAGAGACAAAATTGTCCAAAAAACAAGGACACCTAACATCAAATTTAAGAAAGTATAGTGAGTTTGTAAAGTAGGTTTCTGTGAAACAACTTCAACCTAAAGTGGGTGTGGGTGCAATAAACCCTATATAAAATTACTTCCAAATTTCTTTTCCATCAGTTTCGTGGGAATCAAACAATTATAAAAGTACGGAATGGTCATTTTTGTTACATACTAATAACAAATATTATGATGTGTCAACATTAAAACCCATATCATTAATTGCATGTCCCGAAGTTAGGTAACACAGATCTGGGTCTGGCTGCATGGAAAATGTTTTTCTTTATACACGTCTACTAGACCTAGTTAAAAATGTGTATAGTATGCTTAGTTGTAAAATCAACTCGAGTCGCTATTTAGTAGGAGTACTAAACTTAACTGTAAACTTTTGCATATTTTAAATAATTTAACATTATTAAATACTGTATTTGATTATTAACAAAAACATAGATAAATCTTATGAAACAGAGACAACCTGCATTACATTCCTCTGTCACACCAAGACACCAACACTTAAATTTCTTGCTCCTAAATTAAAATGTTAAATACCCAAAACTTTGTTTATTACATGGTGTGTGTGTGTGGAGATCTCAACATTTCAACTCATTGTCCAGAGAGATTCAATCCATCGTCTAGAAACCCCGTACATATACATGTAAGTAAAAGCCAAAGCACATGTACTTAACCAAAAAAAAAACAGAGGATTGAAGCTTGTTTTGCTGGATAAAGAAAATCCAAGAACTGTGCTGAAATGGTTTTAAGACAACTTACGTTTCACAGAGGCGATGAAGGCATCGACAAGGCAAAGCCATGCTCGACGCCAAGAACAATCGACATACATAAGTACAAGAATGCCTATCAGTGCAGTCACATAAGTTGCAGTTGTACTCCAATAGAAGACCAACATGTCAATAACAACTTCATTATCATCTTCTTCTCCTTCATTATTTGTTTCCTCTGAGTTCTTAGCTCCACAGCTTCTATCGGTTGGCCGTCCACAGAGACGAGGATTGCCTATGTAGCTGGTCTCGTCGAAGGTGTTAAATTGCCTACATTGGGGAATGATGTCTGATAAATTGTTGTAAGAGACGTTGAAGACAGCAAGAGAAGTTAGGTTGGTTAATTGGTGAGGAATGCTTCCTTGTAACATGTTATATGAAAGATCAAGGCTCTCAATGTCCTCCAATTTGGAGAAACTATCTGGTATATGACTCGACAAGAAATTGCGAGACAGATTCAAGGCTCTTAGTTTAGAGAGATCTCCAAGCTCTGCTGGGATAACACCACTTAATTCATTGCTTGACAGATCCAAGCCATACATATAATCAAGTGTTCCTTCGCTGAACTCAGATCCCCCAGTATAAGAATCATACCTATGCTTTGCTGCAAATTTGATTTCAATTTTCAGATGAGTTAAGTAGTCCAACCTGAAAGACTCAACCACAAATGTTGATTTGTATAATCCCAAGTATAAGTTTTCCAAAGAGGAAACTGCACCAATGTAGTCAAATTGATTATCGTTCCCTCCCAGTCCAAATGATAAATTACTGAGACACAAAGGTATAACGCCATTGAGCTTGTTATTTGAAAGATCTAAAAGTCTGATGCTTCTCCATTCACACAGCATCCTTGGAATACTTCCAGTTAAGTTGTTACCCCTCAGCAAAAGAATACTCATGTCGTGGGCATTTACAAACTGCGGGATACTCCCAGAGAGATGATTGTTCCGTAAATCAAGTATTTGGACATTTTCGAACCATGTGTCCGGAATTGGCCCTGTGAAGTTGTTGTTGTGTAGGAAAAAGCTTGGCCAAAGTACACTACCAACATGTGATGGTAAGGCTCCAGTTAAAAGGTTTGCAGAGAGGTCTAGAAAATAAAGATTTTCATAGACCAGAAGCGAAGGTGGTATTGCACCTTCTAAAAAATTGTTGGACATGTTAAGTAAAAACAAACTAACCCCGATCTTCCAGGTAAATAAGTTGTTATCGATTCTTAGCACCAACAATAAAGTGAAGTTTGTACGTCTTTGAAGGAAATGGCCGCTAAATTTGTTGTGAGACAGCTGCAGGAATCCTAATGAAAAGCAACCTGTGCCAAAGCTTCTAGGTAGCTCTCATGATAAATTATTATAAGACAGGTCCAAGAATGAAATGTTTTTCGTTTCACCCATAGACGATGGAAAATTCCCTTGGAACACATTATTCGAGCCATTCATATGTACCATATTCCGAAGCACACGACCAATATTATCAGGTACCTGCCCACCAATATCATTTTCTGATATATCCAAAACCTTCAAATTATGCATGACTAGTGTAGGCATTTGAAAGACAGTGAATGAATTGTTCTTCAACTGTAAGACTTCAAGTTCTGGATTATTCTCCAACAGCCATGTAGGAACGTTTCCAAATAATCTATTGCCGGATAGATCAACTAGACGCAAGTTCTTCTGGTACATGTGAAAGTTGGGGATTTTCTCCAAGCCGCAAAATCGTAATACAACAACACTTAGTTGAAATTTTGGCTGCCAAGTATTATCTGTCTCCACTTGTACCATATCAGATGCTGATGAAATTATGAGCACCTTGAGCTTTGTGAGGTTAGCAAGTGGATCAAGAGAGAAGAAGCCTTCAAAGCTATTATCTGACAATGATAGATATTCGAGGGACTCAAGGCTACTGTAACTAGATGGTATATTTCCACTTAATTGGTTTGATGAGAGGTCAAGAAGCCGTAGCTTGATCAAGCTACCAAAACACAGAGGAAGCTGACCTACAAGATTATTTCCTCTCAGATCTAGTTCCCGCAGATTCTTCATTTCGCAAAAAGCTGCAAACAAGGATAGTTTGGAAAACAACAAGATGATGAGGAATAATAAGAGTAGTTGTATTCCTCTCAAGAATTCGTAAGAAACTTCTCAGACGTAATATGTTATGTTGTTTAATTAGATAATCTTGGAGGTGAAGCAAAGACGGATTACCTTCTATTTGTATCGGTCCTTTGAAACCATTTCGAGCAAGACTCAGAACTTCCAAGTTATTTAAATTCTTTAATTCTGAAATAAAGTAGACAAACGTTATACTTTGAAAAAAATGATCTTTTTGGGAAAAGATAAGCTAGATTCACATCAAATCTTAATATTTAAATTAGTAAAGCTTGAGCAAACTTGCCTTTCCATTCCATTGAGCTATAAATTCCATTTTCACTTAGATCTAGAGCTTTCAGCTTCTTTAAATAAGGGAACTCTGCCATAAAACAAAGAAACAAAAATCAAAGATCCCTACAAATAATATGGACATGATGTACTTAAAATGGCATAAACTAGCATCAGCAATTATGTGAGAGTTAAACCTGTTAAAGTTCTACTACAGCGAAAGAAAGACAAATATTTTACTATATGGACAGTCACTATTGATGAAAATGTTACCTCTTACAGGCATTGAGCCGTTAAATGAGTTTCCCCTCAGATTCAACAGTTCCAAGTTTGTCAAGTTTTTGAGTTCTGAAAGAGAGTCCAATAGAATACTCTTTCCATAAGAACTAAAATAAAGACAAGGTATATTGTATCGATTACTACAGAAAAGATAAACAATCTAACCAATGATACACCAGCAATAAGTTGCTTGTTCTAGAAGGAGAAACATACCTTTAATAGGAAAATGGCCATCCACTAAGTTATACCGAAGAAAAAGATTTTTAAGTGATGTAGCAGCATTAAGAAAGGGAAGGATATTGTTGTTGAAATCATTTGAAGATAAATTCAGATTCTCGAGGTTTCTCAATTTCCTTAGGCTTTTATAACCTGCAAAATAAAATCTCGTTAACAAAGTATACAAAACTAACATAGCTCCTTCTAATCACTTGGATAAGTTCCATGATAAATTGATAATAGTCTAGTACTTTGCATGCAAATGGAGATAGTGTGAGTTGAACTGTACGGTGTTTGGAAGGAACATGAGTGAATGTGCTACATGGCATAGACATCAACTTTCTTTTCATGCTGGAAATAATCTAAGGTACTATAGTTTTAAATGGTATCAACTTTCAAGAATTTATGAAAAAATTTAGTGCAGGGAAAAATGTTTTGAAATAGAGATCACAAGTGGTAAGAAGAAAGAAACATTGGGAGAAACCTGATATACCTTCCACATCATCAACCAATCTGTTTAACCTGGACTCGGATAAGTCCAGAATTCGAACCTCTTCAAAAGGATGCAGCAAAGAAAGATTTAGAGGAGAACTCTTTAAATACATCGATTTATAAAGGGAAAGCTCCATAACTCGCCTGCTTGTACGATTGCACTTAACTTCCTCCCACAGGCAGCAATCGCTATTTGTATCATTAGTCCAAGTAGGGAGAAACAAAGTCATGATTCCATCCTTGGCTCTTTGAAATGACAAATTTTTTGAGCTCCAACAAAGCTTTCCTTTCTTTCATGATACAGCTTTTATATCCATGTAGTTGCCCCAACATTATCATCATCCATATCAGCTTTTGACCCAAGAATACCTTCGCTTCCATTTGTTTGAGCCAAAACAAAAATTCAGAGGTTTAACAAAATTGGATTGTAGGTTTGATGTTGTCCAGATATGTCCATGTTTACAAGCATTAAAAACTTCTGTTTGATATTGAAGAATTAAAAAAACAAAGTTGCATCAGAAAATATATATATATATATGTATAGTTTACAAAGTTAATATATTATGTGGCAAAAACTCCATATTATAGAATATGACATACTTTGTGACGTGCTTTAGCATTGTCAACTTCAACTAAGCTATATGCTCAACTAAACAAAGACAGGTTGTATGCATAAGCCACGACAGTTCCCTCATCCTAAAGAATAAAAAAGCTAAGTCATAATTATATAATTTGCAACATTTAGTTACTAGGAATGATTCAAGAGCAAGCAAAA
The DNA here is from genome assembly GCF_000633955.1 of Camelina sativa. NCBI lineage: Eukaryota > Viridiplantae > Streptophyta > Magnoliopsida > Brassicales > Brassicaceae > Camelina > Camelina sativa. The sequence continues at coordinate 9,167,777 of NC_025702.1, read as the reverse complement.
AACTATGGTCAGCTTACAAAACTATACTTAAATATCCCCCAAGAGTCCAAGACGCTTTCTTTAGCCTATAATATATCATCTTTGAGCAATGTACGCTAGTTGAATTATTCAGATAAAAACTCAGCCAAATAAATTACCAAAAAAAAAAACACTCAAAACGGTAAACTGGAGCGAGTTGCTGCTAAACCACCAAACACAAACCCTCTCGTTTCAGCGTAAACTCTAAATTTCCATCGCCAATTCGGCGACATAAGAATTGGGGAATGATTGATTCGCCCTAGGACGGTAACTCAAAGTCAGGTCAATGGAGAACACAATGGTAAAAGAAGAAGAAGATTGAAATAGTAGACGGCCATGGATCTATCGTGCAAGCAAGCTTCTGAATTTCAAACTGTTGGTTGATTCTTATTACTGTAGTTACTAGTGTTCTTAAATTTTGGATCTCCGATACGCTTGTTGGGTTTTGTTTTGGGCTAGAAAAGAATTGGCCCAATTAAATAGAAGTAATGCACTCATAAGAGTCCTACCGAAGGCAAACACCACAGACGACGTTACTCTACAAAACATGGAGCCTTAAAATGTTGCCCATTGCTTGTAATGGTGTTGATTTACAATTATTTTCCTTATGTCTTTCATCAGAAAATTAAGAAGATTGATAGATATGCATGGCCAAATGAGTAACTCGTGACAGCGACGTCGTGGCGGTTCAACGCAACACGATTGTCCATACAATATTATTGATCCTTGGGCACATGTCACAGTGTGAATTATGGGTTTATTTGAATATCTGATCAGTGTCAAGATGATGTGTTTTCACTTTTAGAGATTGTCACGTTTATACGTTATACTTGAAAATAATGGAGCATGTCAAAAAGAAAGAAAGTCGTACGTGTTTCTGCGTTTTGTTTAATTTTGCATTAACTAGGACTCACACCCCGCAATGTCGCGGGGAAAATATTTTAAAAAAAAGTAAATCAAATTTAAAATTTAAAATTATGCATTATAAAATCATTTAAATGTAATATAATAGTTTGAATTATGCATTATAAAATCATTTAAATGTAATATAATAGTTTGAATACATAATCATTAAACATAAACTGTTACCAATCATCAAAATGAAAACTTATAACAAAAAAAATATTATGTAGAATAGACGCAACTTTGCAAAAAACATTGTTTAAAGTATAATAAATATAGAAGATATTTTATGAAGAATTATGATAAAGAGCTACAATCAAAAAATCATTATGACAAAGTGATCCTAAATGAGAATATTGAACTAATGGTTGTAATGAGCAAATATAATTTTCTATTAAATAATTATAATTAAAAATATATTTAACAGTGAGTGAAACTGTATCAACGAAAAATTAAAATTAAAATACACAACTTTTGAAAACAAAATAAAATAAATGAAAATAGTTTTTAACGAAAGTTACGATAAATAGACGCAACTGTAAATTCTATATTAAGTTTTATTAAATTTCTATATTGCTATAATCCTTTCTAAAATTTGATTTAGATTATAGAATAACGTTGAATATTAGATATTAATATCTAAATTATTTAGATTCAACATAAGACGAAAATTTTGTTTCAACTAACAATGATTTGTTAGTTATTGATGAAGAAACAAATATATAAAAAATTCGAAAGACATGACTATTTAAATAGACACACCTATTAGAACGAAAATTGTGATAAAAAATATGAATAAACTATAGTGAAAAGACACAACTCTACAATGAACAAATACAACTGTTTGAGTTTTTAAAAGAAAACAAAATAAAAACAATTTTTTACAAAAAATACTACAAAAAGTTGCAACTGTTGTTCGTATTTATTCAGATTGTTATTATTATTTTTAAATATTAAAATATTTTGAAAGAAAAATTATGATAAATAAATGCAAATATAAATTCTTTATTAAGTTGTATTAAATTTCTCTATTGCTATAACTATTTATAAAAATTTAGTTAGATTATAGAATAACGTTGAATATTATATATTAATATTCAATTATTTAGATTCAACATAAAATAGAAAATTTGTTTCAATGAACTTGTTAGTTACTAATGAAGAGACGAATATAGAGAGAGTTCAAAAGACATGATTATTTAAATAGACACACCTATTAGAACGAAAATTTGTGATGAAAAATATAAATAAAATATAGTGAAAATACACAACTCTACAATGAACAGATACAACTGTTTCAATTTCTTTTTTCAAAAAAACAAATAAAAACAAAAAATTTACGAAAAGGTACTACGAAAAATCGCAACTGTTGTGTCTGCACTAGATTATATTTATACCTAATAACCCATATAAATTGCTTTTAAATAGAAGGCATCTTTATTACCATATTGAAAAGTCAAATTCAAAAACTCCAGGTATGTTCACTAAATTTTTAAATTTAAAATTAACTAAAAGTTGTAAATTAGATTTATCCTTCCAAAAATCTTTTGTTAAATCAAAATTGGAGGAATTTTTTACTTTTAAAAGAATGAATGCTAGAGAATAATTTAGAAAGTTGTAAAAACCGTTGAGATTGAAAGTTTATATTATTTTGTGTCATGACAGAAAAATGAAAAACAGTTCAAACAGACATATATATATAGATTTTGAAAGATATGAATATTCCGATAAACACAACTCTACAATGAACAGTTGCAACTTTACAAAAAAAACCGTTACAATGAACAATAGCAACTTTTTGTAAAACACACAATTTTTTTTTTTACAGATTTTTTTGGAAAATTATCCAAAATGTACGATTAAAAAAACACAACTTTTGGTGGTATTTATTCGGATTGCTATTATATTCATCATTCCAAAAATCTTTTGTTAAATCAAGAATTAGAGAAATTTCAGGACTTTTAAAAGAATGAATGCTAGAAAGTAATTTAGAAAAGTTTATAAACTGTTGAGATTGAAATTTTAGTTGATTTTGTATCATGGCAAAAAAAACATGAAAACAGTTCAAACAGACAAATATATATAGATTTCAAAAGATACGAATATTTCAATAATCACAACTCTACAGTGAACACAACTGTTAGTCGCATTTTTTCGGATTGTTATTATATATAGATTATAAACTGTTGAGATTGAAATTTTAGTTGATTTTGTGTCATGGCAAAAAAAATGAAAACAGTTCAAGCATACAAATATATATAGATTTCAAAAGATACGAATGTTCTAATAGTCACAACTCTACAGTGAACAGTTGTAACTTTTCATAAATAACTGTTTTAATGATCCATCACGACTTTTCGAAAAATATCCAAAATGTACGATTGAAAAAACACAACTGTTAGTTGCATTTTTCGGATTGTTATTATATATAGATTATTAGATGAAAATGTTATCGATCGAGGATTTATGAAATTAAGATCGAATCATTATCTCTTTTGAAAAAACACACAAGATTTCAAGAATTCAATCATTGAGAAGAAAATGAAAAAAAAACATTTATTTAATTAGGAGTTTTAAATGAATGATATGAGAATCCTTAATCTAATCTCGTCGATGCGTCCTTCTCAACTATTCATTGATCAATAATACAAAAGTATATATGATGGAGAAATCTTATAAGAAGCATAATCAAATATGTTTTGAATACATTTCGATCGGTTTGATTTTTTTTTCCCTAATTAGACAAAAGGGCAAACAAATCCCAAAAAGACCTAACCGGTTTAATTATCTTCACTTGACACATGAAATATAAAAAGAAATGTATTCTTTGAAATCAGTTAGATGGGTATTCAACTTATATTTTAGAAGATTTTAAGGTATTTTCAAAATCACTTTTTATTCAATTGATGATTTTTAAAAACATTTTGAAATCCTATGTTATTGAACTTGACATTTATGTAAAATCATTTAAAATAATTCACAATCTCTTATTATTCAATCCATAATTTGTAAAACTTACTTAAAATCAACAGTTATTAAATATCACAACTTTTTAAAAATAGCTACTTTGAATGATTTTAAAAGACTTTTTTTGGTATTTTAGTTGAAAAATGTGACTTATAAAATCACACCCTTTAAGATGGAATTTTGAAGGATTTGCAAAATTCTTAAAAGCTTTGTTCCTGCAAATGGCTATAGCACGAGTTAGTCTAAGTCACGATCCTACAACTGGTCATCACCTAAATTGGCCTAAGTAACGATCCTGCAACTGGTCATCACCAAGAGTTTTACGTTTTTTCTCTTTATTACCAAAGCTAACACAAACCAGAAGATCAAATTCAACCATCCGAACCGCCTCCTTGCAAGGCGAATTCCCGGTAGCTCCCGATGAACTGGAAGACAAATAACCCATCAATCGATTCCCCCGGAAACCATCTTTCCGTAGAACCCAATTTCGTTTCAATCCGAGCTCCCTTCTGAGAGATATCGCAATTTCTCTGCAACATACTCTATCCTTTAAAGACAGATCCGTCTGTTTTCGACCAACCCGCCTCGGGATCGATTTCCCAGCTGAGTACGACGAACCAGGTTTTGAATAACCTATTCATAGATCGCCCCGAGAATCAGCTTTCTGTAGAAACCATTTTCATGTTGATCTGACCTGTCAGCCGAGAGATATCTCTATCTCTCTGCAGCGTACTCAATCGGTTGAAACACAGATCCGTCTTTATCGCATCAGTCAGCTTCGAAATCGATTTCCGGAGAAAATACTATGAATCAGATTACGCATAACCTATCCACGGATAGCCCTTGGAGTCATCTGTCCATAAAGGCTGACCTCAACTCAAACCGACGTATCTACCGAAGGATATCACCCTATCTCCGGAATAGACACATCCTGTTCGAAACCCTAGTTATCAGCTCGCCGTCACGACTCGGAGATCAGTTTGCCACCGATCTAAAAGGAACCCAGAGCTGGTAAGCATATAAATTTGAAGCCCCAAGGCTTATCGTTCTAATGAGGCCGACCTCGTCTCAATCAGCATTGTCTACCGGAAGATATCACTCTATCTCCGCAAATGATCAATAATGTTAAAAACAAAGACGATGGTGTGTTTTGAAACATTCTAAAATCACTTACAAAATCTGTCAAAATCTCACACATTGTCATTTCATTTTCATTTTCTTAATATAAAAATTTTAACAAATTACTCAAATCTTCAAAAATCTTACTCAAATCTTGCAAAATTCTAAAATATTAAAACATAAGTTCAATACCCCCTCTTAGTATATATATCTCTATACTATACTAGGACATGTGCTAAAGCACGAGTTGAAATTCTTTTTATTTATATTATAATTTTAGAATAAAATATAATTTATATGATTGTTTTTAAAAGTTTTTTTGGATAAAACATTATGCAATAAAATCATATGCTAAATATGATGGCTTGAAAAAAACACTTATTTTGTAAGTTTTATATTGTTAATTTTGTAATCTTATTGATGAGAAATGATTATGTTTGTTGTTTGTTTTTATTTTAATTTTTGAACATGTTTGGTGAAAGTTTTTTAATATGACCCGTGCTTAGGTAAGATTTTATTTTCAACTGCACAATAAGATCTCGGAAATCACGAGTAAATGTGATAAATTGCCAAGATTTTATTCTTTTTTACACTTAAGAGTATATTTTTATGTCTAACAGTATATATTTTGTAACATGGAATACTAAAAAAAATATTTAGGATATTGTATAAATCATTGGAATATTTTCTATAAGAGTATTCTTTGAGATATTCTTAAATGTATTCATATAGCCCACGAATTGACCAATTAATTTATAACGTTTTTTTGTAATCAACCTATATTTAATCTATAACCTATTTTGTAACCAACTTATAAAAATTATATAATTTACAACAAAAGTTGTGTACTTCGGTTTTATTATATAGGAGATATATAGTGAATAACTTTAATTATCTTCACTTACACGTGAAATATAAAAAGAAAAGTGTTCTTTGATATCAGTTAGTATATATATCTCTATATATATGGTGAATAGCTCTGTGAATCTAAGCCAAAGTTCAATCCTCACCAAACGCATCGATCTTCTCTTAGCCGTTGCAAAATTCATATATAACGTTTGGAAACTTTTAGAGATTAGTTTAGGATTTGGTATGACTTTCCAGGTTTTTTTTAAAACATGGTAAATTGGTAATGTTGCAGCATTAACAATTGCTTTAAGTCACTAAAGCAAACAAAATACCCACCTTTTTAAAATCAGCGTAACATTAATCATGAGATCACCATAAGCATGGTGTGACCATCTTCAATCTGGTCTTTTTGACTAAAACTAAGCTTGCTTGTAGCTGGAATCATTTTGTTAATTTACCTACAATTGGAAACTATTTTTTTTAACTATAGCAGTTGTTTCACTTATGATTTTACTTGAATCATGATATTTTTTTATCAAATGAGTTCTTTTTGGAATGCAAACAACAAAAAAGTTTCTCAACACCTATCCACTAGGTTTCGTGATTTTTCACATATTGTTTTTCTATGAAACAATAACATCACAATACGGGATATAACATACAATAACATCACAATACGGGATATAACATCCGACTATGCGGTCTACTCCATGTGATTGTTTCCACTGGTCATAGAAGTTTCAAACTTGGAATTACTGGGAGGCATGAAGTTAAGCGGGAATGGTAATTATGCAATAGTGATTTAGGTGTCAGAACGACAATGTGATTCATAAGTTGTGTACTTGGTTACAATTGTGAAAGATAGTGTGATTTAAAACAGTATAGTTATCACATATTTTTTGAGTGGCGGAATGGTTAAAAATGAATTAGTGTTGATTATGAAATAGAAAACGTGATTCGGTAAATTCCATTTATTAACACATTCAAGCCCACTTAATTATAATCATAACTGAATACCTTTAAGTGGCGTTGAATACCCTTTGTTCTATATAAAACACAGACAAAAAAAAAATTCCTTCAAATCTGTAGCACTTAAGAGTTTTTAAGTTCGAGCAACTTACCGAATTTCTCATAATTTTGATTTTCGAAACCAAAAACAAATGCTGTTGAGGCTCAATCAAGTCGGCACTTCCGTCATCTTCACGTCTACTCATCAAAAGCTAACCACGTCATAATCAAAAGACCCAATAACATAAGGCCACGTTTGAAAGCTTGTAAAAGAGTCAAGCCCCACTATAATGACCACTGGATTTTTTATTTATTGTTTTTGTTGTTGTTGAAGATTCTCTTCTTCATATTAACTTTTAACCCCAACCCTACTTGGCTCGTCGACGCAGCCGCCACGAGATCGCCACGGAAATAGGGATTTTACCGTAAATTCCACATTTTAAGAGATGACGTGACGTATCTGCCCCCGACATCCGCGTATTTCCGGTGCTTTATTACAAGACCTTCGGCTATAAAAAGGTTAACGTGTCCGCGTCAATCTTTTTTTTTTTATCGCATTCACTATTCATTTTTTTTTTTTTTTTCATTTCCTTGTTTCAAAACACTCATTTTCTAAATCCTCGATAAAACAACATAATTGTAACGAGCGATTTAAGTATAATTTTGCATGCACCACAATATTAGCAAATTGCAACGGATAATTATAGTCTTCACAGTTCAGACACAAAAGTATAATAAATAAATTAATCATGCAAAAATCTTCAATAATTTATCTCCACTAATTTGCATAACTCTAGTATTTTAAAAGAAGACTCCATCAATCAAACCAGAGTTTTTTTTTTCTTTTCATTTAAAAGCATTAAATAAAACTCTTAATACACTCCACCGAACTTTCACTAATTATTTTACTTTATTAAAACACCTTTTTGTACTAAAACAAAAATCATTTATATAAGTTTTCTATATTAAAAAAATCATCGATAAAAAGAAGAACACTCCTCCTCTGAACGTGCTTCTTCTTCCTCTTCTTCTTTCTTTCCCACTCCTATTTGCCTCTCTCTCATCTTCTTCTTCCTCTTTTACCTCTTTTGTGCATATTATTCTCACACACAAAACTCAGTTTCTAAACCCGATCTCTGACAATGGAAACAAACCAGTTCCACACTTTGTCTACACTTGTTGTTGTTGTTGTTATGCTGCTAGTGTCAGTAACCCCGACAGTGCCATCTAAAGACGAGGTTGTTTCTTGTACAATGTGTTCTTCATGCGACAACCCTTGTACTCCAGTCCAATCATCTCCTCCTCCGCCTTCTCCTCCCCCACCGTCAACTCCCACAACCGCCGCATGTCCTCCGCCTCCTTCTCCTCCTAGTCCTAGTTCCGGCGGCAGTAGCGGTGGTGGTAGCTCTTACTATTACCCTCCTCCTTCTTCTGGCGGCAAATACCCTCCACCGTACGGTGACGGTGGTCAAGGCTATTACTATCCTCCGCCTTATTCAGGAAACTACCCTACGCCGCCTCCGCCGAATCCGATCGTCCCTTATTTCCCGTTTTACTATCATACTCCACCACCAGGTTCTGGCTCAGATCGGTTTACGAGTTCCTATTATATTACTTTTGCTCTTTTCGCTGTCTTACTCTGTTTAGTGTGACGGATAAATATATTCGCCGGAAAATTTAAGGAGAAAACTTCGAAATAATGTGGCAAGATCGGTAGATCTACAAAAATGTTTAGATATATCTTTTGATCATGGAAACCAAATGATGTTGGATCAAATCATTATCTTTTTTACTTTTCTTCGATCTGTTTTTAACTTTTTTCTCTTCTTTCTTTTGTTGTTGACAATTTGTATTTAATTGTTCTTGATAGGGATATTAACATATTCAGAATTCAGAAATAAAGAATTGTTTTCTTTATATATATGTGCTTTTTTTTTAGTGGTTTACACTTCAATTAGTTCAATTTTAACACTATTTTGTCGGTTGGGTTTATTTTTGCGTATTCGTTAATTAACTAATCCTGTCGTTTTCGCAACTAATGGAGTAATGGTCAAACGATACAGTAATAAATTTGGTATATCTCTATTGATCAGCTAAATTCACGGCTAGTAGTACCTTTTTTAATCATTGTATTAGTTTATAATTCACATGTGATTGTCGTTAAATCAGAATATATTAGTATTTCAATTATTGTGAATTCGCACCGTTGGAAAATTCAAAATACACATGCAACGAAAATTTTGTAGATAGCCAGCTTTGGTCCAACACATATCTTTCTGTTTATCCCAAGAGGCTAAATTATGTGTCGATAAAAAGCATATTTCCCTTTTGTTTCGCTTAGACGGTGGAAATTTATATATACCTGATAACCTGACCTCCATTGTTGACCTTTAAAGATAAGCCGTAAAAAAGTGCATTAAAATACGAATACCCAACATAAAGATAGTTTATTACTATTTGGGTAGTGGCAATTAACCCAAAAAAGTTGTTGAGGCAGTGGGACAAAGGATCAATGGTCTGTCTCTACAATAATTGTTTTTATTGTTTACTGTTGTTGAATGTTGGTCTGAGTTTAAAGGGATGATAATTGGTAAAATGTTGGTGACACTCTGATTGGGTTAGGGCATCATTAAAGGGGAACTATTTTTGGTGTTCTTACATTAAATATATAGTGAAAATAATGTTAGATCAGTTGTTAAGATCATAGATAAAAAAAATGGGAGAACTAATTATGGTGTTCTTAGAATAAAGATATAGTGAAATAATATTCATAAACATTTTACAAATTATAAAAACTTATAAAATAATATTTAAATTACTTACTTATATAAAAGCAATTGTATACTTATAAATTAATATAATATTCTTAAACATATTACAATTATAAAAACTTATAAATTAACATTTAAATTGCTTACTTATATAAAAGCAATTATATACTTATAAATTAATATAATATTCTTAAACATATTACAATTATAAAAACTTATAAATTAACATTTAAATTGCTTACTTATATAAAAGCAATTATATACTTATAAATTAATATAATATTCTTAAACATATTACAATTATAAAAACTTATAAATTAACATTTAAATTGCTTACTTATATAAATGAAATATTTTATTTTTTTCCAAAAAATCTCGTCCAATCACATGAAGCCACGTCAAATAAGAACTGGGCTTAGATCAGTTCTACATCAAGAACTAAAAAAAGTGTTCTAAGCCACTATTCATTATTTTTATAATTTTTTTGGGCTAAGAACACCCTTGGTGTTCTCCCATTAATGATGGCCTTAGAGAGGGTTTGGGTTACTTAGGCCATCTTTATAGGCATAACTATGAGGATGTTCTTGGGCTTTTTTTATTTGGAAAAAATTAGAAAGTGGGCTTAGATCATTAAAACTGATCTTATTTGAGAACTGTTTTTTGTGTTGTTCTTGTGTGACGTGTTCAATTTTAATTGGAAAGATATTTTTGGTCGTCGAGAGATTACTTTCGTTTCATCTCTTCGGTATTGTCGACCTAGGGTCGTTTTTGTTCTCTCCCAAACGGCGAAACGGCGATTTCCTAGGCGATCTCCTCTTGTAAGCCCACTATCTCCGCTGTCTCCTCTGTCTCCTCGGCGATCTCCTCGTCTCCTCTGTCTCCGTCATATCACCAAGCTCCTCGTCTCCACTGTCTCCGCTGTCTTGCCAAGCTCCTCTGCAAGAGATCTCCTCGTCTCCTCTGTCTCGGCTGGCTCGCAAATCTCATCTCTGGCGAACAAAGGCAAAGGTAATCTCATCTCCTTGGTTTCATCGATGTTTCATCGATTTAGGGTATTGAAATCTTTGAATTAGGTTTGGATTTAGTATAATATAATAGGGTTTCGTCTCATCTTTCAAAGTTTTTGATTAACATAGGGTATTGAAATCTTTGAATTAGGTTTGGATTAACCTTGTGAGTCAATTTCGATTATGTTTGAGTCAATTTGCAGTGATGAGCATTAATCGATTTTGCTTGTTTGTTTATGAGGCTTGTAGGTGAGGTTATACATGGGAAATTAAATCGGATATCCATCATCAAACCTGCATCATCAAACGATAGTAATCACAAGGTAAGTGTATATTGACAGTTTTGTGATTGTTGCTTGTTTGATTAGGTTTATTTCTTGTAATCGGATATCCATCAACAAACTTTAAAACTTGGATGATTTGAGTGGTGTTGTGGACCTTGTGGTTTAGGTAGTAGTGTAACTTTTAAAACTGATTTATATATGAAAGCTTTGAAACTTGGATGATTTGAGTGGTGTTGTGGTTTAGTAAGTAGTGTAAANATGTTGTGTGATTGCTTGTTTATCTCAGATGTTTTAAAGTTAGTAGTGTAAGTGTTGTGTGATAGCTTGTTTATCTCGGATGTTTTAAAGTTAGTAGTGTAAGTGTTGTGTGATTGAGTCTTGAGTCTTAAAACTTTTAAAACTTTAGTCTTAAAACTTTGAAAACCTAATTGAAAATTTTAAAACCTTTAATTCTTTAAAAACTTTTAGAAGTTTTTAAAAAACACTCAATGACCTTTAATTACTTCTGATTTGATTGAAGTAGGTAATGATTATTTAGAATTTAAAGGCTTTAACAACAAAAAACTTTTGGTTTAATGATCCTCTTACCTTCTCTATATTACATCCATCGTGTTTGCTTCTTTCTTCCAATCTCTAATAAGCTTCTTCCTTGTATAAGACCTTTCTAATCAGCTTCTTCCTTGTTTAAGACCTTTCGAATAAGCTTCTTCCTTCTTTAAGACCTTTCGAGTAAGCTTCTTCCTTCTTTAAGTCTGATTGCTATGGCATCAAACAATACTCCTAACAGTCAGTCTTAATCCTATTTTAGCCTTCTTAACTTCCCATATGACAGCTTTGCTCCCAATGTAAACACTGGTTCATCTCAAATCCCTGCTTTTAGCTCGCAAACTAGTTCACAGCCGACTCAACCTCCTAGTCAATCAGAAGAGACAGCAGAACAGCGTAGGAAGAGACGGTTATGGTCTTCAGAAGATGACTTAGTCCTGATAAGCGCCTGGTTAAACACATCGAAGGATGTAGTAGTTGGGAATGGCCAAAAGGCAGGGTCCTTTTGGATCCGTATAGGAGACTATTACGAAACAAGTAGTCATGTACGTGGTGGTGCTGAGCCTAGGCGCCCTGACCATTGTAGACAAAGATGGCAAAAAATCAGTAAGGAAGTGAGCAGGTTCTGTGGAGCTTTTGCAGAGGCAGAGGGTGAGAAAGCTAGTGGCATGAACGATGTAGACGTTTTACAAAATGCTCACCAAATCTACACGAAGCTGTACAAGAAGAAGTTTGCTTTGGAGTATGCTTGGAGTGTGCTACGCTTTGAACAGAAATGGGCAAACCTGGAGACTATGAACCCCACTCCAAAGACAACCAGCTCGAACTAAAGGAAAGCTGATGATGATGCTGGATTGACAGGTTCTGTCGTTGGTGAGCACGAGAGCAGGCCTCCGGGCATAAAGGCAACAAAAAAAGTAAGGAACAAAGGCAAAGAGAAGGCTACACCATCTGCAGAGTTTAGTCACATGTGGGAGATAAAACAGAAGGATTTAGAGGGCATGAAACAACTCCAAAAGATGTCCATTCTTGACACTCTCATTGCCAAGAATGAAACCCTAGACGAAGATGAAAAAGCATTGAAGAAGAAGCTAATGGCGGAACTGTTTTAACTTAGAAATAGCTAATGTTCGTTGTAGTCTACGCTTGTTTGTTTTAACTATGCTTGTTTGCTATATTGTTAATGCACTTTAAATGTTTGTTTTAACTATGTTAGTCCTATGTTTCTAATGAATGTGGAATGTTTGTTTAACTATGGTAGTCCTATGTTTCTAATGAATGTCGGTTTCGGTTTCAGGTTGAACAAGTCCTGGATGCTTTATACGACTATGGGATGTTACTGAGTCAGAAAGCATTGTGTCACGATATAGTATTTGGAAACTTTTATATATGTGTTTCGGTATGTTGTTTGTTGTGGATCGGTATGTTGTGTGTTTTGGATTGTAGTTTTAAAGACTGAGTAACATGTTTTTGGAATTTGGTGTTTGGAAGACAAAGTCACATGTATTTGTTTTCTTTGTTTGGACAGAGTCACAAGAATTTT
>NC_025702.1:9141364-9149131 GCF_000633955.1 Camelina sativa | reverse complement strand
ACTCTTGTCCGAAAGTACTATATATATGAGAAGAGAACAAGATCAAATCATACCAACTCAAACATACATTTTCTCTTCTCTCTTTTGTTCACTTTCTCTCTTTCAAGAAAATTAAGCCATTTTATTTCTCTCACCAAAAACATTTTCTTGCTCAACCCTTTTATGGCATCTTCTTCTAACAATTTTCACTACCATTATGATTCCAATAATGATAGTTTAAACCAATTCTTTCAAGAGCAATTTAGTAATCAATTTCAAGCTGTTGAAGAGGAAATTCCGGTCGAAAGGAAACCACGTACGTATATCGATAGAAAACGCGAAGAAGGGCATGAACGATTGTGGAACGATTATTTTTCTGATAATCCGACTTACAATGCTCACCAATTCCGCCGACGGTTTCGGATGAACAAACCGTTGTTCTTGCGTATTGTGAATCTTCTGAGTGAAGAAGTTCCATATTTTAAGCCAAAAAGAGATGCAACCTTCCGGAATGGTCTATCACCGCTACAACAATGTACTGCAGTAATTCGACTATTAGCATATGGGGCTGCGTCGGACTCGGTAGACGAATATATACGTCTTGCTGAATGTACTGCTCGTAAATGTTTTTAACATTTCATCGTCGGAATAGTTGACTTGTTTGGCACTGAATACCTACGCCGACCCACACCAGAGGATCTTGAAAGGCTACTCTTTTTTGGAGAACAGCGGGGTTTTCCCGGGATGGTTGGAAGCATCGACTGTATGCACTGGAAGTGGAAAAATTGCCCAACCGCTTGGAAAGGAATGTATTCACGAGGCACGGGTAAGCCAACAATTGTTTTGGAGGCGGTAGCTTCACAAGATCTCTGGATATGGCACGCATTTTTTGGAGCTCCAGGTACTTGTAACGATTTAAATGTTCTTGATCAATCACCAGTATTTAATGACATTATTTACGGTCGAGCTCCCGAAGTTACGTACTATGTCAACGGAAATGAGTATAATTTGGCTTACTATCTGACGGATGGTATTTACCCCGAATGGGCAACATTTGTTAAATCCATCCCACAACCACAACACCCCAAACATCGATTGTTTGCAGAACGTCAAGAAGGTGCACGAAAAGATGTTGAGCGTGCATTTGGAGTCCTGCAATCTAGATTCGCTATGATTAAAAATCCATCTCTTTTATGGTCAAAGGGAAAAATTGCATATATTATGAGAGCATGTCTCATACTCCATAATATGATTGTCGAAGATGAACGAGATTCATACACACTCTATGACGAACAAGAATTCCAACAAGAAGATGGAACCGAAAATACTCCGGATCTTACGTTTTCAGTAAATTGGCCTTCACATCTTGAGGGTTTAGGTGATGGCCATACAATGATTCGTGATAGACAAGCACATCAAAAATTAAAGGAGAATTTGATTGAGAATATATGGAATAAATTTGGATCTTAAACTATGTATTAATTAAATTTAATGTTTGTGTGTTTTAATTAATTAAGTAATATGTTTGTTTGGTTTAAAAAAAAAATATATTTACAATGTTTTGTTGTTTCATCAAAATTTGGTATTGTATTTTGAATTTTATTAAAAATTTTATAAGTTTGAAATTTAAATGTTCTTTTATAATTTTTATAATTTAAAAGTTTATAAGTTTAAAAATATGTTTAAAAATATTATATAGTTGTAATAAGTTTTATTGTAATATTATATACCAAATTTATTAGATTTTATAATTATAATATGTTTAGGATATTATATTAATAAATCTTATGATCTTAAACATGTTCTTTCTATAACTAACTTTTTAGCAAAAGTTCTTAACAACTGATCTTAGATTATTTTCCTAATATATTTAATCTAAGAACACAAAAAAAAAAGTTATCCCTTTAGGGCATCACTAATGGGAGAACTTTTTTTTGTGTTCTTAGATTAAATATATAGTGAAAATAATGTTAGATCAGTTGTTAAGATCATAGGTAAAAAAAATGGGAGAACTAATTATGGTGTTCTTAGAATAAAGATATAGTGAAATAATATTCATAAACATTTTACAAATTATAAAAACTTATAAAATAACATTTAAATTGCTTACTTATATAAAAGCAATTGTATACTTATAAATTAATATAATATTCTTAAACATATTACAATTATAAAAACTTATAAATTAACATTTAAATTGCATACTTATATAAAAGCAATTATATACTTATAAATTAATATAATATTCTTAAACATATTACAATTATAAAAACTTATAAATTAACATTTAAATTGCATACTTATATAAATGAAATATTTTCTTTTTTTCCAAAAAATCTTGTCCAATCACATGAAGCCACGTCAAATAAGAACTGGGCTTAAATCAGTTATACATAAAGAACTAAAAAAAATGTTCTAAGCCACTATTCATTATTTTTATAATTTTTTTGGGCTTAGAACACTTTTGGTGTTCTCCCATTAATGATGGCCTTAGAGATGCCCTTAATCAAGCATATATATATATATACCTGATGATGCCCACAATGCTCAAGCCTAAACGGAAGCATGTGACCCTAATATTTGGCCAGAGAGAGGCAAATGAAAGAAGTGAAAAAAAAAAACCCAAACTAAACCAATAAAATTTTGACACGTTAGGTGTCTCTCATTATCTAAAACACTATGTGCAGAAACACAGGTCTCTGAAAATAAAACATTATTTTTCATTCACAAATTATTAAAAAAATAAAAGATATCCTATTGGGATGATTGATGGGAGTGCTCTAATAATCCGAAGGCTCAAAGAAGAAATAATATTTGGCCACTAATAATTGATTTAAAAATATATATACAAGTGTTAATAAAAAACGGTTAGGAAAATATATATTATAACGAAAATTTAGAGAACCATAGTCGGTTTCCTAGGGCCTACGACTAAGCATCCCGACCCAAACACCCGACCGGTCTCCAGACTTACGTCAGAGGAGGTGGTTATTTCTTATTTGAAGTATGAGAGGGTTGTCCTATATTAGGGAGTTCCCGACACCAATGACACATTTTTATATGTCCGGTAAGCTCAACTTTTTTATTTTTTGAGTAGTCGAGGTAAGCTCCACCTAAAATTGATATTGTCTGGTGAATTAAAAGAGATATCTAAACGATATGTTGGAAAGCTTGTACGTTTCTCATCATTCTCTTTCTAAATATATACCCTAAATCGGAGGACAACTCCTCTGGTAGCTTCCCGGAGAGTTCCATCATCATAACCAAACCATAACATTTTCTATGGTAAATTTTATAACTCTTCGACCAGTGGCATTCTTCCTTTAAGACTTGATCTCAGATAGTATTTCCGTTTGGAGGACGTCCCATATGTTTCCATGACCATGATCATGTTTGTATGACAGAAAAACGATATACAACATAAGGGCAAAGGAGTGTGTCCATTGCCACATATTACTAAGAACCTAAATTTGTTTGATCCTTGGTGGTCCAATTGTTCACCCTACACTCACTGAACATCCAAAACAATTGACTTTCGCTCTCATGTTTTAACAGTTGCCATTGTTTGAAAGTGGGTATATATCAGCTTCCACTCTCAAGTCTCGAATAAGCAACTACGTAAAATGAAGAAGAAAAATATATTGAAAAAAAAAATAAGTAAATATGAACAATCTATCAATAATACCCATAAGTCCAATTAAGTCTACCTGAACTAAATGCAGCTTTCACGTTATCTTTTTTTGTTGTTAAAATTTTCACGTAATCTTCAACACATATCTGAAGTCTTACTATCCATATAATTCGACCATCATTTTCACATAGTATACAGGTCAACTGCACCAAAGTTCTAACTACGTGAGTACGTTCCACCCCAATGTACTAATTTTTTTGTTTTTTGGGTTTAAAAAGAGATGTATGTAAAAATTTAATTTATTTACTTTGGAATTTTAATTAATTTGGATTTTTAATAAAAGAAAAGAACCGTTAATATATCTTTGATGAATCTTGAAAAAAAAAAAAGAAGAAAAAATAGAACCAGGCTTACCTTGTAGCTGTATATATTGGGGCTAGATCAGATCTGTAGAATTGAAGTCCAAAACATCGAGCAGGACGACGACATAGAATTCAAATATATATGTACAGATATTGCGGGTATTGAGCTGGACGATCCATGAAATCTTTTAGAAATATGTTGGCATATTGTTGGAATGATCGTGTCATGCCGATGTTGTGAAAAAATAAATAATTTGCGTCCACGACTCAATTTTTATATTCTCTACTTCATAATCAACCTACCAACGTGCGTGGCACGAGTCATAAACTCAAAACCTCTCGACGTGCATCCTAGTATCCTACAACGTTTTACCATAACCTCTTATGATTATAGACTCGCGTTACACTATTTGTTTCAAAGAACAAAAAAACAAAAAAAAAAAACCATTTGGGTTCTTGTTTAGTTTCTAAATTTCTTCGGAGAAAGGCACAATGGGACTACTCCTTCCGATTTTATTCGGAGTGTTACTCTTATTAACCATTACTCCACCGTCTCTGTCTCAGCTTCCTCCAGAAATAATGGCTCCGGCACCTGCGCCAATTTCGCCATCAGATCTTTGCAACGGGATCTTTCTCTCTTACGAATTCATACTCGGTCGCAAGATCCCTCCAAACGACTCGAGCGACCAGCCTTATCGGTTCGAGTCACTCCTCACGGTTCTAAACAACGGCCGTGAAGAGCTCAAAGAATGGAGGGTGTTCGTTGGATTCCAACACAACGAAATACTTATCTCCGCCAGCGATGCGCTGATCGTCAATGGAACTGAGCTTCCTGCTTTGGTAGGAAACGGCACCATCTTCGGTGGCTATCCTGTCTCCGACCTCAAAACGGCCATTCAAACGGCCGGAGACTTGAAACAGATGACGGCTGAGATCGAGCTTGTCGGGACTCAGTTCATGGTGGCTCCTCCGGCGATTCCTTTGCCGACCAACATATCGCTTGTTAATGATGGTTGGCTCTGTCCTGAGCCTACTCTTCAAAGTAATTACTCCCATCATTTCCCTTTTTATCTTTATGTTTTATTAATGATCAAAATTGTTAGAAATATTGATTTAGGATTTGTTTTTTTACCTCATTTAGGAGTTTTTCTTGTTTTATACATTTTAACTGATTTATATATATTACTTTAACGAGTATTTTCAAATTGTTCCTAATATAAGTGAGTAAGGTTTTGAATAAAGTTTTAAAATCAATAATATATCATTTTGTTTGAATTTACAAATCAACAAATCCCACTACCATTAAACCACTATATAGGTGTATTTTAGTTTATTTATTTTTTATATATTTATAAATTTTCTTACCAATAAAATCCTTTTATAGAAATAATTTTTGCATAATAAGCCGCACTATAAATACTTCAAAAGAAAAAAAAAAGTTAACTTCTTAAACTTATTTATAAGGGATTTGAAAATCAAAATCTCATAAATCAAAAGATCGTAAAGTCATCAAAGACTACTGATTTATAAAATACTGGGGCAGTTCTTACAATGCAATCAAATTTTCGTATGATAATTAATGAAATACAGTTTGAAGCTCAAATAGCATTTTTCTTACTCAAACAATTAAATATGTCCATTAGGCAAAAGAGAGCTAACGACGTGCTGCAAGAGAGACGCGAGCATTAAAGTCAACACAACAATCACCACCAAATTCCTCCCACGACAGCCAGGAGACTTGACCATAATGTACGACGTGATCCGATCCTACGACCAGAACTACCTAACCGAAGTAACCATGGAAAACCACAACCCACTAGGACGGCTCGACCATTGGGAGCTAAGTTTCGACTGGATGCGAGACGAGTTCATACAGAAAATGCAAGGCGCATATCCCACGGTCGTGGACGCCACGAAATGCATCTTCGGTCCTCAGTCCCTAATCTACACTGGTCTCGATTTCGCTGACGTTCTCACCTGTGAGAGACGACCGGTCATCATAGACTTGCCTCCGACCAAAAAAGACGACCCTATTTTAGGCAAGATCCCTTTTTGCTGCAGAAACGGTACAATCTTGCCACCTACCATGGACCCTTCAAAATCAGTATCCGTCTTCACGATGCAAGTTTCCAAAATGCCTCCCGATTTCAACCGATCCGCGCTTTTTCCTCCGCAGAACTGGAGGATCAAAGGGACGTTAAACCCGGATTACTCGTGCGGGCCGCCCGTTCGGGTAAGCCCCACTTTCTATCCGGATCCGAGCGGTATGCCCACCAATAAATCATCTTTCGCTAGTTGGCAGATCGTATGCAACATCACGCAAGTCAAAACCGAGATACCAAAATGTTGCGTCTCCTTCTCTGCTTTCTTCAACGACTCGATCATCCCATGTAACACTTGCGCTTGTGGTTGTGTTTCCGAAACGCGACGCACCTGCAACGCCGAAACTCCGTCTCTTCTCATCCCTCCAGATGCTCTTCTCTTACCTTTCGAAAACAGAACAGCTCTAACCCTTGCTTGGAACGCACTCAAGCACAAAACCGTCCCTAACCCGATGCCGTGTGGGGACAATTGCGGCGTATCGATTAACTGGCACATGGCCTCGGATTATAGAGGTGGTTGGACAGTGAGGATCACGATTTTTAACTGGGGAGAAATCGATTTCCCCAACTGGTTCCTCGCGGTTCAGATGAAAAAACCGGCGCTTCTAGGGTTCGAGAAAGCCTACTCGTTCAACGCGAGTCACTTAAGCGTGGATGGAGGTGTCAACAACACCATTTTCATGGAAGGTCTGCCGGGTCTAGATTATCTTGTGGCCGAGGCTGATGAAAAAGATCCAAAGAAGAAGAATATTAGGGTTCCGGGTAAACAGCAATCGGTTATACAATTCACCAAGAAACTCACCCCGGGGATTAATGTGGCGGAACGTGATGGGTTTCCGGCGAAAGTGATATTTAACGGCGAGGAATGTTTGCTTCCTAATGTGCTTCCTATGGCTAGTGGTGGCAGACGAAATGGGTTTATCACGGTTTTGTCTTTTATAACGTTTTATGTCGCGGTGTTTATGATTCGGTTATAAGTTTTTTTTCCTAGGATTTATTTACTCTGTTTTGTTGATTGATTAATTTGTTTTGTAAAATAAAATTGATCTTTAATTACTCTGTACGGCTGCAGTTTTTTTGTAAAACCAATATTCTAGATTTTTGTTTTGTTTTTTTTATACCACAAAAATTTGAACGCATAGAGTTGTACATGTACTATGCATAGTTTGCATAAACTAAGAAATTTTGTGAAATTATATTGTACATGTACTATGCATAGCCTGCATAAAATAGGTCATTGTTACTTAATTATTGGTACGTAATAATCCTTTTAGCGGTAAAATCTGTCGACATATACATTAGTAATCTATGCACGGAAGTCTTCGGGGGCAAAACAAGATATCCTCGTAACTTTTGGTCCGAAAAACTTACTATAGATGTTTAGTATGTAGCAATACGTAGAATGTATAATTTTTAAAAATATAGTAATATTCTACCTTCTCCCTCTACTCCAGGGATTTTCTTATAACGGGATTAAGATAGAATTAAGTGAAATTTTTTATTAAAAAAACAAAAGTTTTAGGTGGTATATACTATGTAGATAATTATAAATGTTTTACTTATTCAATCTTATTTTCAAGCACCAAGATATTTGTTAGCGTGATCCTATAAAAATAATTAAAATATCTAGAAATGATCTTTAAAGAATCTTGGTAAAATTTAAATTCGTCGACCCCCCCCCCCCCCCCCCCCC
>NC_025702.1:9137981-9140945 GCF_000633955.1 Camelina sativa | reverse complement strand
CCCCCCCCCCCCCCCCCCCCCCCCAAATCTCTCATTCTCATTTCGAAGACTTATTTATATACCCCCAATGGCCTCCCATCTTTACAACCCTATTCACTTATTTTACTAAGTTCGTTTTGTTTTTCTTTTTCTTTGAACGAAAGATACCTCGTCGGACTCGAATGAATTTGCGGAATTTTCAGTCTCCATGTTAATTTCGCAATGATGAAAAAAAGATGCGTCCAATAGAAATCAATACGTGGCCTTGACCAAAGTGATAATGATGATCAACGTGTTATTTATTTAGCTTATATTTGGTTTTTGAACTAAGAAACGGTTTATAGTGTTTTTCCTTCTTTCAAAAGTTAACAATGTTTAAGGTTTTCCTGGATCTCAATTCCACAGTCCTTGGACTCCTTTTTTTTTTTCTCTCAGGTTAGTTTGTTAAGTTAATTTTTTTCAGAGTTTTATTTTAAAGTTGACGAAGTAAAAACATTTTCAGCAACTATGTGATAGTTTTCTTTCTTATCTATATAACATAGAGGTTATAGTGGATTGGTCTGACCATTAAACCCGCCCCGATAATTGATCTTTTGATGGGTCATTCCCGATCTGTTGGGCTCGCGGGTGAGCGGTGACCTGAAAAATCATATTCACTTTCTCGGGGTTTGTTCATGGGATATATTATTTTGTTTTTTTTAGTATAATAAAAAATCTATTATATAAATATTATAAAGTTTTCTACTATTCTTTTGTTTTTATTCATTAAATACACACACAGTTTAAAAGACCACCTATTTCAAAGATTATATATTATCTATATGTATATATGTAATACAATTTATACATGTCTAAAATTGTATTTTGTGACTTTTTTTTGTTAACTTGTCGTGGGCTGATACACGAGGTCCTCATCTTAACGGACTAAAAAGAGGACTCATGTGTTGGTATTGATCAAGTTTGGCCCGTGGGTGGTTGTTCATATTAACATTTCTATGAAATATTTTTTTAACTATATATATATATATATATACATATTCTTTTTTCCAATCTATATTTCATTAGTTTCTTTGTGAGTTTATTTTAGCGATCATGTAGATGAGCAAGCATTTCAATAAGAGTTTTTGGCAATCTCATCTCAATGATCGGGTTTTCGATACTAAATAACATATTTATCATGCTTTCTAAATATTATCATAACATATTTACACTTCTGGATCACGTTTTGATATTGCTTTTACTGAAAGAAAATGTGATAATTTTTTTTTAATTTTTTTTTATGGCATAATACTAGTCTTTGTTTTACATTACGATGTATGAAACAGATTATTACGTTATAGAAAAATTGATTTTGACTAACTGTTATGGTCACATATTTTTATATATAACTTGTTTTGATTATATTTTTTCTTGATGTGAACTAGGACGACCAACATGCATTATTATTAGTTGTTGGAGAAGGAAATACTAATTTATTTACAAAATATTCAGTTTTTTTTGCAACTTCTTAGTATTGTGAATGAAAAGAAAACAAACGTCTTACTTCTTGACCTGACTTGCACCAAAAATCCATGCTAACACATATATGTAGAAAAAAAGAGAGAAGAGAATCCTAGGATATGCCTCCTAAAATATATAGTAAATAGTATTAAACCCTAGAATTTTAGAAGTTCAAAGATACAAAAGAAGTTGTAATATCATCTCTACATCTCCATGCTTTGCCCCGATCATGACCCATCTTGATTTCTTCATGCAAATCCCAATCTTGGATTAGTCTCTTTAGCAAAAGAGAACGAATCTATCCATACCGAGTAAGATTAGGCTGACTTGCTATAGTTTATGGACCCGGTAATATCACTGTTGTAGCTGAATCCTCCACTTTCATGCTGTACACAAAAAAACACACACTAAAAATACGAAATGACCATAATGTGTTTTCAATTAACATAAGAAACATAATTAAGTCTCATCACCTGCTCTAAACTATATGTGCGAGGAGAAGAAATTAATTGAGGCAAATGTAACATGGATGATGATGTCCCAACTTCATGATTGTTCCTTATTTCCATAGAATTATACTCTGGCTGGCAAGGGTACAACTCTACATGTTTCGGGTTGGGCGTCAACATTAAGCTTGCAACCGTTGGCTCTTCTTCCTCTTGAAAGTTTTTATACCCAAAAGTTTCTTCTACGGTGAAGTCCGAGGTCTGATGATGATTGTGATATTGATGATTCATCACTAGGCCTCTACCAGAAACCGCAACAAAGGCCTCATCATAATGATGTTCGAGAGGTGATATGAGATGTGTCATGAGATTGTTAGGGTTTGTGGTGTGTTGCGGCACATAAGTAGGTTGAGGAATATTGTTGACATGATGTGTTGGCAATTGGAAATTTTTTTCTCTGAAGTACTGTGATGCATCTGCTCCAACATACATTATTCCTTCTTGCGGAGTTATCAAAGCTAGGTTTGTTGTTTCCTCATTCTTAATCTTTTCATTCCCCTTTTTCATACCCATCCGAAATTTCTACACACCCAATTAAGAAAATAGTTGAATGAAACTATCCATTGTTATAATGATCCAAAAAAAAAAACTAAAAGCAAATACAAAGTTAGAACCGCTAAGAATACAATATGTAAGAGATCATGAACTATAGCAAACCAACTTAACTTAAAGAAACAAAAAATATCTATAAATGAGAAATTCGATGTGATTATTTAACATAAGAAATATAAAAAACTACTTTTATTCATATAACTTGTAACAAAAATACTACTGTGTACGAAAATACTAAAAAATGATGTATAATCATTTTATTGGGTGAACGCCTCTCTATTATCTCTCCTACCATCTCTAATAGTACAGATAAAAAAAGATGGTTAATGAGTAAGCAGCTCGTATAATTAATCATCCTAAAAAAAATAAAAAATCAGTTGACCACAAAAAAAAAAATGGAATTGCTTAGCAAAAAAAAAAAAAAAAA
>NC_025702.1:9101778-9137938 GCF_000633955.1 Camelina sativa | reverse complement strand
TTTTTTTTTTTTTTTTTGGCAAACTCCTAAAGACTACTACTATGAGAATGATTTTTAAATGTATTGGTTTAACATATGCATTATAAATGTTTAAAAGATCTTATTAAACTATTGTAAAACTTTAAGTTTTTTAATAAGTACCATTATTATAACTGATTCATAAAATCCTATAGAAAAAATATAACTACTCTATAAAAGGTATACACATGATAGTTTTAAAATTTGAGAGTAAATTAGTGGTATTTTTTTTATAAACATGTATTTGTGGTAGTTATGAAAACCTCCTTCTTAATTCTAAGACTTAGGTAATCAAAGAAAAATATATTAAGCATACCGTTGGTAGAAATTAATGGACGGATTTTATGTATTAATTGGTTGTTGAACAATATAATGATGTGTAGTATACATACAATAAGAAACGTTACCTGGAGATGGCTGGCTACGTTTTCTCGACTGATGTTTTCAACATTCATGATCTCTAAAATTTTCTTGGGAACAGCTTCTGCATGAAAATCCAATTATGACATAATTATACACTTATACATATCTATAGAGAGAGATAATGAATCGGAAAAATGGTAACTATGAACAATAGTGTTTGTGACTCACTATTGTGTCCAAGACAATTCACGGCGTCTAGAAACTTTTTGTGAAGCTCACCGTCCCAAACGACCCGTCGTTTTTTCTTGGAGCTAGAAGCACAAACACGATCATCATCATTATGATCCTCCTCGTTGACTTCTGCATTAGGGGAACTACTACTTGTTCTCTTGTTAGGGTTTCTTATGGTGGAATCTCCCACCGAGGATGACTTCTCACCTGCTGCTTTCTCTTCTGCCTCTACGGTCACAAGAGGCCTCCTTCCTAGCATCTTCTTTACCACATGTTTAAATATTATCCGTAAATCCTCGGGTCTTATCGGTTTGATGAGATAGTCAATAGCACCGGTACTCATCCACTTGACCACCGATTGTATCGAGTCGTCTTTAGATATCACTGCGGTTAAAAAAAAAGGAGGCTTTTGTTGTTGCATTCTGAAACTACATGATAATTAAATATATTGAAATGAGAAAAAAAAATTAAATATATTGATTAAAAGAAATCATATATGATTAGGTTCTTACTGATTATTGCAAGATCCATTTCTGATCCGATTTCCGAGATATACCGGATCCTATCACCATTTGAACTATTAATTGAACTATTAGCTTGTATCATAGCAATGTGGAACCTATTCTTATGGTTGCGGAGTAGAGATATAGCTTCACTCTCTTCATTGCATGTAGTCACTGCAAAAATACACATTGTTATTTGATATGGACAAATAAAAGGTCCGAAGTCATATGATCACTAAAGCAAAAAAATCTGAAATTGATGATGCCCCTTAAATTTTTGCTTTAAGAGGTCTCAAAAAGAGGTAAAAATTTGGAACAGTTTTTTCTAAAAAACATTATTTTGTTACCAACGAAAAAGGGGCACAAATGTTCTTTCATAGGACATTGAAAAATGTAAGACCAGCTTTGACTATAGACTTCATAAAAGTAGATCAACACTCGAAAATGCATAAAATGATCACCTTGGTATTGAAACTCTTGGAGATGCCTCTCCAATATGAGAAGATACGCAGGATCTTCATCGAATACTAACACTCGCAAACCCTCAGGGAAGTTGCTTGGAAACATGTCGGAGATATTGTTTGGATGATCTCTATTTGGACGGCCACCACCATCGTCACTAGATGGAACTCCACCGGGGTCCAAAGTCACAACCATATTGGACGATCGGTGGTTGCATATAACACTGCGTGTTTTGAGCCTACGTTTTCCCTTTTAACCAAAAATTATTCTGATATTATCACATAATAATTATTAATCATTTTTAAATGACTAAAAGATAGGAAGTGGACCCCAACTCATTTATCTTAGTAACAGAATTTTAGATTTTGGTTTAGCTTCGAAAAAAATGGATTAAGGAAATTACGTGTAAATTTTTTTACGCGTTTTCTATTTTTTTTTTTTACTTTCTCTATCNCATCTTCTTTTTTTTTTTTTTTTTTTTTTTTTTTTTTTTTTTTTTTTTTTTTCAAGAAATCACAACAGCATTGAGAAGTTTTGGTGAGAGAGTTTAAAGGAGAAATATCAATCAAGATTTTGGTAAGTTTATATGTTCTTAGTATGTAAAGTCTTGAGTTTTGATCGTTGCTTATAAAGGGTCTCATTGTCTTGGGTAGAATCCTTTGTGCTCCATTTTGTTTATCTGGCTCAGAATCCAAGTTTAGTTTTTGGGTGTGAGTTCAAAGTTACAAAACGCTAAACTATATCACTACTTACCCTTGTTCTTTTGCTAATTACTTTGGTCAAAAATATTTCATAGCCCATGTTCCAGCAGCAATTAATGCTAAACGAGAGGAAGATAAAAGTGATGGGATGAGACTAGGCATTGGTTTCTTAGCAGAATTGGACGCATGCATATATACGCCTAGAGATGGATGAGCTTCTCGCTTAATTGAGTTTGATTCTCTAATGATTCAAACCGAATTATCTATCTCATTTTTTCTTGAATTGGGAAGCAAGTTTCTTTTCTAGTTTTAAAACAAAAATCAAAAACTCAAAGATTGTATAAAGAATATCTCTCTTTATTAAACTTTAGAAAAATAACTCAAAAATAACTTTATGTTTTTGCTGATTGTTAATGACTTTATGTTTTTGCTGATTGTTAGAATCATAGAAAATTGAAAGTTAAAAATAAAGGATTCTAAGAGATTATTTAGGAAGTTTTTTAAAATCTTGATGATTTGTTTTTTCTAATCTTGTAAAATCTTTCTATTTGATGAAAGAGTTTTCATGACTTTTGTTATGAAGGAAATGATATAAAATCCTAAACCAATAACATAAAATTTGAATTCATTAACAATCCAAGATTCTTTTGTTTTACTTGAATAACATAAAACTTTTAATGACTTTATAAAACTCTTAATCCAATAACACTAGATTTATCAAGATTTTAGATAACTTTTTACAAATCCACAACCAATAACACCAAATTTTTAAAGAGTTTTTAAAAGTCTTGATTGAATAACAACATATTTTACCTAACTTTTAAAGTCATTAAAATTCTTTCTAAATCCCAAACCAATACCCCCCCTAAAGTCTCTCACAATCTCTTACGGGAGGTTATTGAATTCTAATTAATAAAGAATTTTGAAAACTTCAACAAAATAATCAAAAGTGAATAAATAAAAGATTTTTAAGGATTGTTAGAGAGTATTCTATAATTTTGTTGATTAGTTTCTATGACTTTATTTTGTGAAAATTGTATAAAATCATGAACCAATAACAAAATAATTAAATTTATTAACAATCCTAGATTCTTTGTTTTAATTGAATAACACGAAATATTTAATGACTTTATAGAAGTCTGAAACCAATAACCTAAATTTGTAAAGATTTTAAATGACTTTTTACAAATCACAAACTAATAACTCTAAATTTTAACAAAGTTTAACAAAATCTTGATCTAATAACAACGGATTCTACATACATTTAAAGTCTTTAAAACACTATTCAAATCTCAAACCAATAACTCCCACTTAATTTCTCAAGCTCTCATAAGCTAATGAATTATGCAACACCCTTGCATCTCCTTATATAAAGAAATATTTAGACAATTTTCTTTTTCAAATAGGTAACTTAAAATATTGTGATAACTCTTAAGCCGACTAATCCTAAGTCCATAACTCAGTATGATTAGGATAGCTTCTAACTCAAGTTATCTTCAAGTTTACTCCAACATTTTTGTTCAGTCGTACATACCAAGCATTTAAGAGTCTGAGTTTGGAATTTAGAAGAGTAATGAGCTCCCATATATCAAATGTTTCTTCTCTAGATAACCTTGAATAGTTGTTTTCAATCTTTAAAGAAGTGTATATTTGCTATGTGTCCCGAAAAATAATGAAATATTAGAGTTTATATCGGGAATTAGAGTGGAATCGGTTTAATTTCCTGGTTAATTTACTAAGCTGTTCGATTTATTAATTAAATCAAAGGATGGTTAAATTAATTTCGGTTTAGGAAAATCCTGATTTAATTAAATTAAACCAAAAAACCTAGTGTTTTTCTACAAGTGACGTTTCTTATCTCTTTGTTTTGTCGTTGCTTGTGAAGGAAAGGGAGAAGGCGATTTGTCTTATAGAGAAAACAAGGAAACAGAACTGTCACAGTTTGGGGAAAAAAGTATCGGCATAGAAAATCGTATCCAAAGATAATGATATTTGGTGGAGTTACACCTAAGCCTTGTATCAAGATGCGTTTTACGGAATTGAATTTAGATTTAAATTCCGTGAGTTAT
The DNA here is from genome assembly GCF_000633955.1 of Camelina sativa. Classification (NCBI taxonomy): domain Eukaryota; kingdom Viridiplantae; phylum Streptophyta; class Magnoliopsida; order Brassicales; family Brassicaceae; genus Camelina; species Camelina sativa. The sequence continues at coordinate 9,133,591 of NC_025702.1, read as the reverse complement.
TAGCAGTTTTGTGGGACACATTTACTCAGACGCTAGCTGGGATCATCGGGGGTTGTAACTGAGATTATGGTCTCATCTGTTACTCGATCGACACGAGATGTCGGGAGCTCTGTAACGTCAAGAGGTAGCTTTCCACAGGAGGGATTTGATATTTAACGGAGCGAGTTTGGTTGTTCCTGGCAATTCGAGAGCCTGGTCTAGTTATTTTCGTGTTTCATGAATCACCTTCGATAAGGTGAGTGCGTGACCATGAGCTTATTTAAGCGATTGAGATTGTGTGACTTGTTTTTGTGATGATGTGTATGTGTGATGGATGTGTCATCATTGGATGTGATCTTATTGGTTGGTCAGGTTATGTTTTTCATGTGATTGTTATCTCGATATGCTTGTGTGTATAGCTCGTAGATGAGATAATCGTCTCACTGAATATCTATGGTAAATACTCACGCATCTCATTGTGTTTGTGCAGGTATTGGGTGACATAGAATCATGGCTATGAGGAGAATGATGATCTAGAGTCTTGTTATTGATTATGTTATTTATGTTGGAACCTGGTTTTGAAGTATGTTAGGTTATTGGTTTTATTGATTACTAGGTTTGGATCCGCACATACGTGCGGGATTAATTTCAAAAAATAAATTTGTAATCAGATTTGCAATATATAATGTATATACGTATTATTTTCGCAAACCTATTTTTAGGTAGGGTTGGACTTTCGGGTAACCCGTTCGGATTAGGGTATTACCCGATCAGATTTGACTAAACGGGTTTAGAAAAATAAAACCTGTTAGGTATTTTTCGATATATGGGTTCGGTTTAGTTCGAGTATTATCGACTTTGGGTCAGTTCGGATTACAAATTTGAAAACCCGATTAGTACACAAACTACCGAGTACCCAAAAATAATGATTTGATATAGCATTTATAATATAAATTTTGTTATAAGAAAATAAAGACAGAAGAGTGCATGTAAAAAATATAAAAATAATTAAAACATGTTTGATACAAATATTTCAGAGTCGATGTAATTCACGTTCTTGTACCTGAATTCTAGTTGTATAGAGAATGCATTCTCGATATATGACATTTCCAATATTAGACAAAAAAAAAACCATTGGAAACGGGATGGAACCGATACAAAAGTTACCAAAATACTATTTGGAACAAACACAAATATAGTTCATAGTATATTTCTATATCATATAATAAAACAATATTACAAAATTAGTTGATTTCTTTATTCTTAATTTATGTCTGGTTCATCTATATTGCATTACGTTTCTTTGTTTTTAAAATTTTAATATTGTAAAAAACACTTTAATACCTTTTTAAAAAAACATGTTACATAGAAAATTGTAAGTGTTAGTTTATTTTAACTATAACATGTTCTAAGATTTTTCTTTTTGGAAATTTTATGTTTTCATCTAGTCATTTTTCCTTTTATCTTTCTTCCGTCTGTAATCCTTATTCTCAAAATAAATAAATAATCCTTATTCTATAAATAATTATATAAATTAGCTCAAAATAAAATAACATAACTAGATATAATAATTATTTATAATACGTTTTAAAGGTATTAGTAGAATATATTTAAGATAATGTAAACCACCCGTCAAAAATGAATATACGTTTATACAGTTAAAATTTTGATTAGTGGAATATATTTAAGATAATGTAAACCACCCGTCAAAAATGAATATCCTAATGCTTTATAATATTTCAATTTTAATTAAAAATGTAAAATATTTTGCTTTACTAAAAGAATATAACGCCTTGTCGTTTTAAATATACAAAAAAGGTTTTTATGCCATTTGAGAAAGGGAAAATGACATACATGTTAACCCCATTATCGTAGAGGCCCTTAGAGCAAGGCCAGTGGTAGTTCTTAGTGGATTGCTATTAGAGTTACTGGATCAAAAATAATTCAAAAACAAAAAGAAAAGCCCAAAAACATGAGAATCGATACTCAAGTGAGCATCCAAAGAATGGTGAAGTAACCTATGTGGTCTCTTCTGATTGGATGTATCTCAAAATATAAAAGAACAAAAAAAACAATTTCTCATTTTCTTCCTTTTCTTTTGCCGATCCGTTCTCTCTCTCTTTCTCCTCTCGACGACAGAGAAACGATTCAATCCTTCCTCAGTTTCGATCGATTCAATCGACAAAACAGTTTTTCCGGGCTAAAGAGGTGAGTGTTTGCCCTGATAACGATTGCTGTTTGGTTCTGGTTACAAGGGTTATTAATCTTGAATTCTCGATCCGACGATTCGAGCCTGACGGCAATCGATCTCTGGTTCCAGGGGTTATTAATCCCGATCCGACGAGTAGGACAGCGAGAGACGGCGATGGGACGGCAAGGGGCACCGGAAAGGTTAGTTTTCATTGTTCAATCAAAATAGGGATTGTCAATGGTCATGCAAAAAGAATCTGAGTTTTAGGTTTGGTTTCGTAGGTGAGACACGATTCAGAGGTGATGGAGCACCAAGATTGAATCAGAGGACGATTCAGATTGAACTCCATCACCTCGGATTGCCGGAGAGATTGTGTCTCCTTCTCTCTTTCTCCCTCCTCCACGGTTTGCTTCCCAACTTTGCTTGTTCTATTTTTTTTTTTTTATCTATGTTAGCTGATGGAGAACCAAGATTGAATTCTATTTGTATTCTTTGTGATGCTATGTGTTGTCTATCTGAGACGAGAGTTATGGTGTTTGGTGAATCATTTTCATGCTTTCGGAGTTGTGGTGTTCTATTGTTGTGATGTAAGAAGGAAGAGCCATTCGTGGAAGCCATATGTAGCTGCCACTGATATGTGGGATGAGAGTCAAGCCTATCAAGGTCTGTTTTGTCTGTTTGTCTGCTTTACTTCACTCATGGATGATTGTCCGATAATGTAGATGATTTGTTTTGTGATGTGTCTTTCTTGTAGGTGCATTTTGGTTGTGGAACACACATAACAGAACAAGGCAAGTTATGTTCATTCTGTTGATTTGTGGACTCGATGAAGTAGGCTTCTCGCTAAGCCAAATTGAAAGAGCCAAACTCAAAGCAATCCAGCTTCTCTCTCTCTCCTCCATGGTTTGTCTTCCAAATTTGTTGCTTCATTTATTTTATTTTTTCGTTTTGATCTCTGTTGATGTTCTGTATTGTGTTGCTGAAAGGAGACAGTGGTGTGTAGCTGAGATGTTCTCCGTTATGGGAATTGAAGATACATCTTTCTGATTCTTGATGATGGTTACAGTAAGCATCACTTTAGTCTCTATTTACTTAAAAATTTTGATTCCATAAAACTAAGAAACGATTCTAACTACTTAAAGATGTTCACTGTGTTCTGACAGGAACAATAGGCGGCTGACATTGGCTGATTTCATTGATCATCCAGATTGTGGAGACTGTTTTAAAACCAGGTACATTCTGATCTTTTCATGTATGTTGTAACATGTTCTCGGCTTGGTAGCAAGTGATTGTTGTTTTGTTTTGAAAAATGGTGCTTGGATCCTATTTGAAAAAGAAGATGCTTTGCTGCTTTTGTTTGTATTATAAAGAAAATTGAGTCATTCATGTAAATGATTGCATTTGAAAATAGGCTTGACTTTAAAGACTACTTTTTGAAAATCTTTTTTAAAAAATTTGACATCATGTCTGATAAGATATGATGCTACTAAAGCTGATGGTTGCAAATCATAAAACAAAAAACCATAATTTTTTCAATTTTAAACTATCTAGGTTTCAACTAACAATTTGTGTTTCAAGTTTACATCTAACTATACTGTTAGTGTATATTCCTCTTCCGCAAACACACATTACAAAAGTAAACACATTCGTTACAATCTAATCCAATTACAATCTAATCAACATAAACTCAGACTTTTCAGTTGTCTAATCTTGGATAGATACACGTTTATAGTGCATCTATCTCTGTCTAAACACACCTTTAGACAGAGTCCTGTGTTTTGGTGAGTCCCGTGAAGGTGGTCATGTTCTGTTAAGAACCGTGAAGCTGTTTGTATGCGACATGTTGTTTTTTGTATGTTTGTATGTTTCTCGGTGGTCCTAGTGACTTGTGAATCATTTTCGGCCTGTTATGTTTTGCCTTTTCTATATATTGGCCACATATCAGATTCATTCGTATCATCCTTCTTTCCATTTCTTGTATCTCTCATTCGGATTGTAGGTTTTTTTTTTAAGTTGTAAACTTTTAAAACCATAACCTTGTTCTCAAACAGTTTCTATCTTCTAAACCCAAAAACAAAAAAACCATTTATCCACAATAAAGGATCAAATTTTCTATCTTTAAACCCACAAATATTTTAACAAGATGTCAAGTTGGAGTTCTGATCAAGAAGTTGATGATATGGTAGAGGAAGAAGTTGACAGTATAGTGGAGGAAATTCAGAACCATTGGACTCAATCGGAAGATCCACAATTACCAGTTTTCAGAAGAGTGCACATTAATAGAGACCGAGAAGGAGGCCACAATCGGTTATGGAGTGATTATTTTAGTGAGAATCCCACTTACACTCAAGGTATGTTTCGCCGTCGATTTAGAATGAACAAACCGTTATTCTTGCGTATTGTTAATAGTATTGAACATGGGGTCCCTTACTTCAAACAAAGACGAGATGCAACTGGAAGGCTCGGTCTTTCTGCACTTCAAAAATGTACGGCAGCAATTCGTATGATGGCATACGGAAGTGCAGCAGATATGATGGACGAATATCTACGACTTGCTGACACCACTGCGCACAAATGCCTTGAAGAATTTGTTAGCGGAGTTATAAATCTTTTCGGAGAAGAGTACCTCAGAAGGCCTACAGCGGAAGACCTCCAACGATTACTGAATATTGGAGAATATCGTGGTTTTCCCGGAATGATAGGGAGCATAGATTGTATGCATTGGGAGTGGAAGAATTGTCCGACGGCATGGAAAGGACAGTATTCACGTGGATCTGGAAAACCGACAATCGTACTAGAGGCTGTGGCATCGCAAGATTTATGGATTTGGCACGCTTTTTTCGGACCACCAGGTACATTAAATGATATCAATGTTTTGGACCGCTCACCAGTGTTCGATGATATACTAGAGGGTCGAGCTCCTAGAATTACCTACGTTGTCAATGGATGGCAATACAAAATGGCGTACTATCTCACTGACGGTATCTATCCAAAATGGACAACTTTCATCCAATCAATTACACTTCCACAAGGTCAAAAAAACCAACTCCTTGCTAGATATCAAGAAGCATGTCGAAAAGATGTAGAGCGTGCATTTGGAGTTTTGCAGGCTCGATTTGCAATCGTAAAGAATCCCGCACTTTTTTTGGATAAAGCAAAAATAGGCAAGATAATGAGAGCTTGTATAATATTGCATAACATGATAGTGGAAGACGAACGACATGAATATAGTTTCTACGATCCATCAGAGTTTTATCAAGGAGAAGGAAGCGGAACTTCTCATGTGGATTTATCATATTCAACAGATAGGCCAACGAATCTCCATAATATAATGACCATGCGAAATGACGTTCGGGATCCAAAAATGCATGACCGCCTTCAAAAAGACTTGATTGAACATATCTGGCAAAAATTTGGTGCAACCCAACAATAGAACGGATTTAATTTATTTTTCCGTAGCTCGTTTCTTCTATTATAATTTATATTTGTCTATTTTCCCCGATTTTGTAAAATATGTTTAGTATTTCTGAATTCTGTAAAATATTTTTATTTCTAATATAAGTAACTAATATTACTTATTTTTCAATTTAAAATTATTTAAATTTCAAAATTAATAAACAATAATTTTAATGATTGAGAAACCTATGTGGGTTACTCTAGTGGAAGGAAGAATTTTGATAAGTATTTAATGGGTTGTTTTGATTAGATTAATAAAAATTATATGATTAATTTAATCGTGAGTAACCCATTCGCCTTGCTCTTACAATTTATTTTCCCCAAATTCTAGGGTTGTCGAGGGAGAATTCAATTTTTCCGAGATTTGGTGAAGGGTAAGTGATTTCAGTAACTCAGTTTATGCTTCTTTAAACTTTCATCCTCATCATTGATTTCAGTAAAATCTGAAGAGAGAGTTTTCGATTTGGAGAAGGTAAGTTTTTTTTTCTTCATTCTTTCACCTCTTATCTTCATCGTTGCTCTCACTTTGAATTGAATTGTAAAAGTTCAATTGCTTAGTCGAATATTTGATTAATTGATTATCTCATCCTGCTTCTCTTAATTTTTCATTATTAGAATTGGACTGTTCTTTAAAAGACTCATCATAGCATTAGACAAAATTTAAGTTATTTTAGTTTCGCTTATTTTGACTATTCAGCAGTTTTGCCCCTGTAACTCTCTAATCTTTGGTGATGATTGATTATTCACGTTCATAGTCTTGAAATTCCCACTTCCATTAAAATGTGGCATTTTCTTGTTGTCAATTATAGTTGTTCAATATTCGATTAACTTTAATATTTTGTAGATTAATTATTTAGAAAAAGGCAACAACTCTTAGTACATAATTTCATATAAGGGAAAACGGATGAAGAAATTGGTAATACATATAATTAGAGTTAGATAAAACATTTAATAACATAAAAAGGAAAACACTTTTCTACAATTAATTTGTTTTGACTTCTAATTGCAACAGCTCATCAGTACGTTGAGTCTATCAAGTATGGGGGTGGATGATGTCGTACCATAAGGTGAGTTTTTCAAGTGTTTAGTGTTTCGAGTGCCTTATGGTTGCTTATTGAGGTGAACTGTTATTTATTCAAAGCTGCAAAAACCAAGATACAAAGTTAGTTATCTACGTTTACCTTGGTTTATTCTTAAATCTGTTTGAACCATACATAAAAACAACGTTGAACAAAACAATAATCTGGTATAGATTGTTTCTTACATTGACATGTCCTATACTTGTCATAAAATTTAGAAAATAATTAGATCTTTCTTAACATTATTTATTTTAAACAAAATTTGGGTGTCATATACGAAGATATAAATAAATAGTTACCACTTGTTGATTGTTTGAAGATCCTGGAGTTGAGAATTCTGATTCACAAACTTATCAATTGCTCAGAATGGTTTTGTATTTTGATTTTCAGCTGCAAAATAGTTAGGAGGACAAATTAGAAAACTTATTGACATAAAACACATGAAAAACAAATATTAGTAGCTCATCTATGATATACTATACTTATAGAGACGTACAGGTTATCCAAAATGCTTTATGGTTTGCTTCCATGATTGGAGGAGGATTTTGGTCTGGATGGCTTGGATTTGCTAACTTGTTTTCAAGGGGTTAATATCGTTAAGGTATGTGAATCCATCAATCTATTTACTACATATTTTTTTTTTTGGCGATCGATGTTTTTGAATGAAAAAGATTAGAGCTTTAGGTGATCTAAAATGGTAGAATTCGGATGCTATATTTATATACAAAAGTCAGCGTAAGCATTGATAATTTAGGTTAGATAAGTATAAACCGATACACAATCTTTCAAGTAGCAGATATTTAGTTTCTGTTTTAGAAATATTCTCTCATAAATTCGAGTATCCTAATTTCTTATCCTATTTAATATAAAAAAAGCCACCATTCGGTCTCTTTGTTTTATATGATTTGATAGGATTACTTTCCATATTGTTTTTCTCTGATCTTTATCAGATTAAATGAGCAACAGAAATGGTAATTATCCAATATGGTACCGATTATTACGAATGGTAAGTTTTCTATAACGGTTTTGTTTATATTCGCTGATTTTTAGCAGTTTAAATTACGAAATGAAATTATATGGTAGGTATTGAATATGATATTGGTTTTATCAACATAAATTTATATGGTAGGTATTTAATATTCGCTGATGATTATACGATTATTACGCATTTGATCATAACTGATTTTTGACTTACAGGTTTGGGAAGAGGACAACAGTGTTTGGATACACATATAGGATAGTTGAGATCCGAATAAGATTGTAGCCAAACAAATAGGGTCCGCATTTTTTACACTCTTAATTACATTTTTGTCCTTTAATATTTTTTTTCATCTTCCTTTTCTTTTGTTGTGGGGGTATTTAATGGAATTTTTTAGTTTTTTTTTTTGCTTTTTTTTGTACTCTCCAATTAATAGTATAGATAATTGATATTTTATTTATAATAAATTGGAGTTAGTTTGCTATGTCTTATGTTGTGTATATTAGTTTATTGTTTGAATTGTAATTAAATATCATAAAATATTTAATTATATTATTATTAATAAAAAAACGGGTTCATGATGTTTTACTATCATATAGGTGCATATAGCTTTAAATCTTGGAGTTGCTCTGTGTATATTTCAGTCAACAATTAGCTCTGTTATCCGAAGGGGATTAAAAATTATTTTTCTTTTAAAATAAAGCCAAAGAGAATTAAAAAAAGCAAAGCTGAAGAAAACATGCAAGCAGAAAAGTGAAGAAATTATTAGACATGACAGATAACAAACGGAGATGTCGATGTTGTTTTTTTGTTGCTTCTAAATTAATTCTCATAAAATTTACGGAATCACCAAGTAAAACAGAGCACTAACAGGTTCAATCACAGCATTTACAGTTGTGGGAAATTGCGGAAACTGACGATTGTGGTTTCAAACGTTATTAAGCATTTTGAATAACTGGTTTAGTGTTTTAAAATGGGTGCGTTTACGAGAGTTTTACGACTGATTGACCAATGATTGCAATAGCGGTTAAAACATAATAAATGTAATATAGAATTAAATAAATGTTTTAAAACATCAAAAAATTTATGAAACTTGATTTATAATTAAAATTCATCAAAAATACAAAAATAATTATTCAGAAAACAAATAAATTTCATATTGAAATACTTATTACCTTATGTATTTGGATTTTCACCCAAAATTTAATCAAGTAATGTGATAAATGAAAAACATATGCTTTAGATTATAGTTATTCTCTGCTAAATCCCACACACTCAATAAGTTCTTCACATTGAATTACAACGCTAAGGTAAATTAATTATGAAAGATTTGAGAAAAGTCATTGGTGATTTTTTTTAATATTTTCACAAATAATATTCTTTTTATTTGACAAAAAAAAAAATTATTTTCTTAAACTTCTGATAAAATGTTCTATTTATTTAGAGTTTTTGAACTTATGTGCAATTTGCCAATAACTTTACATCATGTTTCCCGGGTTTTTGTTAATTGGGATCTTATTTTTTTGTAATTGTTTGTTTTCTGGATTTTCCATCTTTAATGGGTATAATGGTTAGGTTGAAGATATACGAGAAAAGTATTTTAATATTATTGATTTATTTTTTGTTTAAAAAAAAATTCAACCGCAATCGCCCATCCGCAAACGCTTGCGAGAGAATTCAGTAGTTTCGAGCGGTTGAAAGTTATTGGGAGTGATTGGAAACAGTTTGTGTGATTGGCACCTATTGCTACTACCCGCAAACACAGCTTTTGCAGAAAGTAGTGAGAGAACCAATCAACACGTAAGAAATAGTGAGTGAGAAAATAAGTAGTTTTTAGTTTTATGTATTTAATTGGCATATTTTGTATTCTTTCCTCGATCAATTTGCTGGAGTAACCAAACTAATAACTGACTTGAACAAGTTTAACTGATCGGTACAATTTGTTTAATTTTAGACAGATTCTAACTAAAATGGGTCCGTAGTGAGATCAAAGACAAGATATCTAGCATGAGAAGAAATGATAATACTGTAAATTAACAAGATACTTTATGAGTAATTTAATTACTTTGATTTGTGATAGTACAACAAAAGATTTGATATTTAAGTTTTATTTTATGTGTTGAGTAATGTAGATACAAATGGAAGGGGAAGGGAGATACGTAAGTACATCTATGGGACAACAACAATAGTAGAGAATTATAAGTTCAAGCCAAAAAGTGTTGCTCTCTTTTCTATTGTTGAGGTTCGTTATTTTAGATTTTGGAAGATGTAATAAGTTAGTCATATTATAGCCATGTAGGTTGTGTTCTATATAATTTTCTAGTTAATTAAATTTATACAAAAATAACAAAAATATTACTAACTTTCGCAAAACTCCTTTCGAAATATATATATATATATATATATATATATATTAGGAGATAACCCATGCTTAAAGCACGAGTCAACATTTTAAAAAAATTATAATATAATAATAAAAATTATTGTTATATTTTTTAAAAAAGAAATGTTTTATTATCTCAAACAATTTTTAATTATTCTGTAAATCTATTAGTCTTTTTGAATACTAAATATTTTAGAATATTATAGTATTTTATTTTTGACGTCTATTACAGTTTTATAATGTTTGTTTGTTACATTTGCATCATTATTTTGTCAAATATAAAGTAGTAATTTTAATATTATAATTGTGACAAATAAAAATTATTAATTTATCATCTTTATAAATTTAGTTTTACCAACCCGCCAATGTGGAAATTAAAATACACATTTTTTATAGATTGAGTAATATATCTTCGTTTAAAAAAATTCAAATCACAACATATGCAGAAAAAATTCTGAATTTTATTAATCATAAGTATTATATGAAAATTTAAAACAATTTGTAAATAAAAGAAAGTAAAGATGATAGGAGAATCATAATTTTAAATCTTAACAAAATCTTCAAAATGTAGTTATTAAAAATAATTATATTGTGTACTTGGATATAAAATCTTAGTTTTTGAAATTCTGATTGGTTTCTATTTTTAAAAAAATATTTAGTAATTTTCGTCCATAATTTATTAGAGAGAGAAAAAATTTTATTATTTTTTCAAGATTTTTTATATCTGATCTGTCAGCGTTTTTTATTTCTTAATTAATTATTTTTATTTAATTAATTAAATGAGCTTAATTACGTTTTCTAATGGCAATTAAATATATTTTTTTACATATTCTAAAGTTAGTTTCATATTTGTACCTCTCAATTAATATAGTAGGATATATATAAATATATATATAAGAAATAAATAAATATCAAAATTATTTTACTATTAATATTTGACTAAAATATCATATATTATATTATATATATACCACACATTAACATCAAAATATAACATCATATTTAGAAGAAAGTATTATCTCCGGACAGAATAGCGGATTGACATTAAAATGTTGGCAAAACTTCAACAAAGTTTTTCTGGACACATCACTGAGATAAATTTGAATATTAGATTAACAATTAACATATATTATTTAACTCAACAGCTATATTAACAATCCACATGTAATATACTCTAAGACAACAAAATAGTTATAATGTAATTAATTCATAGATAACAAATAATAATTTAGAACTTTTTCTTGCATCCAGGTGCAATCACGGATTATCTATTTAGTTTCAGATAAGGACAAAAAAAAAGGAGAAACTACAAAAAATAAATAATAATAAAGGTAAATACAGGAGAAACAACAACTTTAAGATTTGGAATATCACAAAGATATCTATTAGCATATTATTTCCTTGTTAACCAGAATCACTTTAATTTATTTTTTTTTGTTGGAAAAGCTTGACGATTCCTAAAAATAAAGCAGTAATAATAGTGACTATTATTGCTTATAGCAGAATTAAAAGAATAAAATTTTCAAATCATAAGGCTATGAATGGAGATGTAACACCCCAGAACGGAATTTCCGGTTCAGTGCATCGATCGATGCCAGGGGAGAGCATCGATCGATGCAAGAACTGGAAATCCGGTGCGGTTTGTATTTGTGTGAGTTTTAATTTCACTTGTTTGACGCAGTTTGATGTGGAAAACCTATGGCTCGTGTATAAAAAGAAAAACTCGCCGCCGAGGGTGAAGTTTTGAGTGTTTGTTGTTTTGGAGGTTCAGAGAAAGAGAAATCTCTGTAAAATCATTATGTGAGTCTTTTGTGCCTGTTTCTAGAGGGATCTGTCCATGGGAAGGGAGATTTGAACCTCGAGTGACATGTGAAGGTTTCTAGAAGGCTTGGATTTTGGTGTTGTTCTTCCTTTTCTTTCTAAATCAAGGTTAGTGTGGGAGCATGGCTTATCTAAGCGATTAAATGTGTGTTTTGTTTGATTTTGGGTGATTAATTGCTTTTGTGTTTGTTTGTGCTCATTTTTCGTGGTGGTTATGGCATGTTGCGGTCAGATTTGGCGTCACAGACGCCATGGGTATGATTGGAGCCGAGAGAAGGCAAGAGAGATTGTGTACGGCGATGATTGCATCGGTCGATGCAGTTAGGGATATGGAGGAGACACAGGGATTCATCGATCGACGCAAGGGGTGCATCGGTCGATGCAACTAAGGATTTGGAGATTGCAGTGGTCGATGCAAGGAGTGCATCAGTCTATGCAGCGACGTTGCGTTGGTCGACGCAAAGTTGCAGAGTCACGCATGTGTTCAGAGTTGCCTGTTTTACTTGCTTTTTTGCATTGTTTGTGCTGTCTTTTCGCTTGTGTGTATAGCCCAATAGATGGGAAGATCGCCTCACTGAGTATTTGTGATAATACTTACACATCTCAATTGTTGTTTGTGGTGTGCAGATATGTGACGTGGAATCATGGCGATGAGGAGGAAGATGATCTAGGGTCTTGATTGTGTGTTAGTGGTTATGTTATTAATGATTGGAATATATAGAAGCATGCTAGGTTGTTGGATATAAGGGTTATGAATAATATATATTAGAGATGATTATTGTTATATGTATTATGTTGTGCAAGTTATTGATATTATGGTTGGTTAGTGATGTTTATGTTGTTGGTTTAACTAAGTAGTATGAGATGCTTAATTATATATGAAAAAACGGGTTGGGTTGTTTCATTTTGGTATCAGAGCTCTTACGGTTCTAAGGCAGGTTAATGAATGGGTTAGAGTGGGTTTAGGAATTTAATTGGGTGAATTATTTTCATGTTGCTTGATGTATGTTGTTGTGTGATGGAATTGATTATGGGTAGTTAGTCAATTTGCATGTGGTATAGAGTCCTAGTATTATCTTCTTCGAGCCTTCAATGAGATTCCACAGTAAGTTGTGTGTTTGGGTATGCGGTTTGAATTGTTTGCTTCGCCTTCTGTCTTGGTAGTACAGATTGTTAGAGTTGGAACTGTTTCTCGACGTGGACGTAGACGTGGTTGTGGATGCGAATGTGGTTGTGGTAGGAGCAGAGGCTCAATTGCTAGTGATATTGTGGATCATAGTGTGATGGTAGAGCGCGTCAGTGAGTCGTATGCATTTTAGGAGGGGTCCGGGAGCGGTGTCGGTGCCGGGTCGGCTGGTGGTGCTGGGCTTCGGGGTGAGAGGGTCGCAGTAGATGGAGGCCTTGGTGGAGATGTTAACCTAGCGGGCTTATTGGCACAATTGTTGGAGCGAATGCTAGCAGTTGTTCTAGCGCAGGCTCCAGTGGTGCCGTCAGTGGTGGCGAAGGTGCAACAGCTAGTGGCGGAAGGTGCATGAGCTCATTCTGAGTATTTAGTATGGTGAGGAATATGGTTAGGATCGGTACAGAGCGTTTCTTGGGTTGTACCGACCCTAATGTGGCTTATGCATGGAGGACGAGGCTGGAATGCAACTTCAAGTCTCTCAGATATCGTGAGAAGTATCATGTGGAAATTGGGGTTCACTTCTTGGTAGATGACGCTCATGTATGGTGGAGGTCAGTGGCTGCCAGGAGGGTGAAGAGGGACATGAATTGGGTTGACTTTGTGGAAGTGTTCAACCGCAAGTATTTTCCTTGGGATGCACATGGCCGGATGGAGGTGCATTTTCTATAGTGAAAGGAGGGAACTCGTTCAGTTCGTGATCTGGACGTGAGGTTTACTCAGCTTTAGTGTATGGGGGTTGAGAGATGAATTCTGAGGCGGCTCAAGTGAGGAGGTTCATGTAGGTGTTTCGTTAGAACTTGAGGATCCACTACAAAGGGAGGAACTACGCTACGAGAGCATAGCTTGTGGAGACCACGTTTGAGTTCGAGGACAACTTGAGGGAGCAAGATGTGGTGGTTAGCCCAAGCATTCAGACAGAGGAGACACCAGAGCAGAGCATTCCATGCAAGGGCAGCAAGCCGGTGCAAGGACATAAGAGGAAGCGGGAGGACACGTCGGTGATAAGCCAAGGTGGTCAAGGGTGCAGGAGCATGGATCATAGGTTGGTGAGCTGACCCAAGAGAAGTGGGATGCAAGGAAACATTCAAGTGTGCTTCTACTGTAGGGAGGTGGGGCATATCATGCCTTAGTGTCCGAAGTTGCAGCAGACAACAGAGGCAGTGGTGCAACAAAAGGAAGGGTCATGCACCCATCCCGAAGTTTAGCTTTTTGGTTTATAATGGTTGTTAACTTTTTTCTTTTTGGAGTTTTAAACGATTGTTGCATTTGAAGATTTAATAAGATGATTAGTTCTTATTGAATTTTGATGTGTAATGGGTTAAATGATTTTGTGGTTCTAGAAATGGAAAGTTATATGAATAGTTATAGCTTGTCTATTTTGGTAAGAGCATGTGTAAACACCCGAGTGGTTGGGATGTTTTAGAGATGGCCTGAAGAGTGGTAATGGCAGCGGTGATATTCCGGTGAGGGTAGTTCTGCTCAGGTGATGTTTATAGATGTTATGACTTTTCTGCTCATGAGGAGATGATTAGTTCTCCTAGGGAGATGATTACTACTCCTGAGGGGATGATTAGTTCCCCTAGTGCACCGCAGACTTAAGGGGTTGCGACCCTGAAAGTGGTAGAGGAGATGATTTGTTCTCCTACAGGATGATTAGTTCCTCGGAGGGGATGAGTAGTTCCCCTGGTACCGAGATATCGAGGGTGATGATCCAAGAGTAAGATGGCATTGGTCGAGGACGATAGTCTGACAGTGCAGGCGGTGCAGTTCAAAGGTTGCGACCTGATAATGGATGAGCAAGAGAGCAAACAATGTCCAGGGTGGATATGAGCATAGTGACTGGATGTAGACCTCGTAGGTTGGGGGTAATCTTGCGTTTTGGGTTGTGCTGACCAGTGGGGTCAGGGTTATGTGGACCGTTGGGTCACATGGTGGTGCGAACTGTTTCGACAGTTGCACGGGAAACCTTGGCTGACGGTGTCTAGTCCGGTCTGAGGACGTGCAGGCCGTGATGGTGGTTGCATGGAGGTACTTGGCAGATGGAAAATGTTTCGGGATTTGAGGACGTATCCTTGTTGGTGGGGGAGAATTGAAACGCCCGAGATCGGATTTCTGGTTTGTACATCGATCTATGCAACCGTGCGGTGTGTGCTTTGGTTAGTTATAGTTTCTCCTGTTTGACGTAGTTTGATGTGAAAACCGTAGGACTCATGTATGAAATGGAAAACTCAACGGTTAGGGTGAAGTTTTGAGTGTTTTCCGTTTTTGGAGGTTGAGAGAAAGATAAATTTTTGTAAACTCATTATGTGAGTCTTTTGTGCCTGTTTCTGGAGGGATCTGAACGTGGAGTGATGTTTGGAGGTTTCTAGGAGGCTTGGATCTTGGTGTTTTACGTCCTTTTCTTTCTAAATCAAGATGATTGCGGGAGCATGGCTTATCCAAAGCAATTAGATGTGTGTTTTGTGTGATTTTTTGTGATTGACTTGTATGCTTGGTTGTGGCCTGTTGAGGTCGGATTTGGTGTCACGGACGCCATGGGAACGATTGGAGCCGAGAGAAGGCGAGAAAGATTGTGTTCAGTGACGATTTGCGCGACTGCATCGATCGACACAAGGAGTGCATCAGTCGATGCAGTTAGGGATTTGGAGGAGACGCGACGACGCAATCCTTGCATCAGTCGACGTAGCTATGGATTTGGAGATTAAATCAGTCGATGGAAGAAATGATTTATATTAGAGATGATTATTGTTATATGTATTATGTTGTGCATGTTATTGGTATTATGGTTGGTTAGTGATATTTATGTTGTTGGTTTAATTAAGTTGTAGGAGATGCTTAATTATATATTATAAAAAAAAACGGGTTGAGTTGTTTCAGGAGACAATAAAGTAGTGTGATTTTCTATACTTTTTCAAAAAAACTTTTTTAAGTTACGAGTCACACTTTACAATTTATTTTTGCGGCTTTCGTAAAATGATGGCGCAATAATATTTCAGAAATACGCTCACTGATTTATTTTCATGCATAACAAAACTGAAATCCGCTTGTTCTTTTCTATCCACGTGTAAATATGAGTAGTTCATATAAAATTGTTATTTTCTATATATAGGTTTTAACATTGAGGGTCTGAATGGTAACCACAGATTTAGTTATGCAGGACAACTGGATTGCTAGTGCGATATGGTTTAACTGCGTACTTACAAAACAAATATATTTGCATGAAAAATATTGTTAAAGCAAAATAAGAGATACAAAATAATATATGATTGGTGAAAAACTATTTTCGGTGCGGATTTCATATTATTTTAGTAATACTTATATATTAATTTGTTTTGTATTCAAAAATATATATTTTATATATTTACAAATCTTAACTATCCAAATGATTAAAATTAATTTTTTTTACATATACATACTTTTAAACAAATTAAAAGGTTTACAAATCTCTCATCCTTAAAGAAGGTGATCCTATTTTCGGAATTCTGAGGAAAGACCAAGTAGGAATCATCCCTATTTCCCAGAAGACGATCTTGCGCATGAAACCAACCACCATTATCTCTTTGGATTTCTCTAGGGAAAAGGGATTGGTCTTCGATTATGATTCCACTAACTCTCCTGTTGTCTCAACTCAGAATCAATCTTGCTCGGCGCCATTGCTATCCCAAAGAAACCAGAACAAATTTGAAGTCACAGGTCCTAGTCTAGTCGACTATCAGATTTGTCATCCTCCTTAATGTTTTGTTCAACGACATATGCTCTTGGGTTCGTTGAACCTAGTGCATCCGGGACAAAAAAATTTGAAAGCTAAGCCTAGGAAGAAGACATGTTTTATCCAAAAGAAGCCGGAAGGCTTTGTCTCCAACTCTGAAAAATGTTTGCCTCAGAAAGGTAAAGCTCAATCTGAAGGTTTTTCACCTAAGAGGATAGGTGTCAATGGGAAAGCTGATTCAAAAAAAGTCGCAAAGCGCAAAAAACAAGAGGTGGTTCCAAATGAGGGACCGTCTGATATCTAATGAGCATTATCAGTTGGAACTGCCAATGTTTGGGGAGGTATCAGAACTTGACAGTTCAACGTTTCATGGAAATGCGTAAAAAATATTTTCCTGAGATTTTATTCTTGATGGAGACTATGAATATTAGGAATGTCCCTGTAGATATTCGGATATGATAGAGTATATACGGTGCATCCAATTGGTAAATGTGGTGGCTTGGCAATTTTTTGGAAGAAAAGTATCAACATTGAGTTCCGTAATGGATCTAGAATTAGTTTATCAGAATTTCAAGTTCTATGTGTCTTGTATATATGGTAATCCAAGGAGTGATCTCAGACATCTAGTGTGGGAGAAGATCACAAGAATTGGGCTGAATAGAAAGGAGAAATGGTGTATGCTAGTTGACTTTAACGAGATTCTGCACAATGGTGAAAAGTTAGGTGGCTTTAGAAGAAGTGAGAATTCTTTCACGGATTTCTCCAACATGCTACAGGGTTGTGGAATGGTAGAGCTACCTAGCTCAGGTGATAGTTATACTTGGGGTGGCAGAAGAGGAGATCTATGGACTGAATGCAAGCTTGATAGGTGTTTTGGTAATAAATACTGGCTCCAAACTTTTCCGGTATCGAATCAGATGTTTCCTGAGAAAGAAGGATCAGACCATAGACCAGTCTTAGTGAAACTCTTCTCTTTTCAAAATTCTTACAGGGGCTCCTTTCGGTTTGATAAGAGAATGCTCCATCAGCCCTTAGTTTTGGAGGCGATTCAAAAAGCTTGCCTATCTTCCAACTCCTTTTTTGGGCAATATCTATCGGAAATACTGAGAAGGTGTAGGAAATCTTTGAGCAACTAGAAAAGAGTCAACGACACTAATGCGAAGGAGAAAATCAATAATATTCAAAGTCAGATTGAAGTGGAACATCCAGCAATCCATCCCTCTTTCTTAAGAAGGGCCTTTCTATAGAAAGAGATGGTTTTAGCGCATAGGGAAAAAGAAAGTTTTTGGAAGCAGAAGTGCAGGAGAAAATGGCACAACTCATGGGACAAGAATACTAAATAATTTCACGCTTCGGTCAGGACAGATAGAAATAAAAATGGGGTGGACCAACTCATGGATGATCAAGGGATTCTACACACGACTGAAGCTTCAAAAGGTGAAATAGACTGTTCCTACTTTCAGAATCTGTTCTCATCATCGTACCCTACAAATACTTCTTCTCTCCTAGAAGATTTTCATCCAAGAGTCACTAAAGTAATGAACAACTACCGCTTTAGGTGCCGATGGCATGATAGGTTTGTTCTTCCAACAATTTTGGGACATTTTCGGTCAACAGTTAACCCTGGAAGTACTAAAATTCTTTAAAGAGGGTATCTTTCCGTCGAAGTGGAACTTCACTCAGCTTTTTTTAATCCCAAAAAGGTTAATTCTGCCCTAATGTCTAACCTGAGACCTATCAATCTTTGTTCGGTCATGTACAAAGTCATCTCCAAAATTTTGGTCTCAAGGTTGAAACCACTTCTACCGACACTAGTCTCGCCTAATCAATCAGCTTTTGTGGAAGATAGACTGATCTCAGATAACATCATCATTGCTCACGAAGTGGTACATGCCCTTAGGACGCATGATACAATGTGAAAGGAATATATGGCCATAAAGACGGATATGTCAAAAGCTTTTGACAGGATAGAGTGGAGTTATCTACATCAGCTTCTAATTGCTTTAGGATGTAACGCCCCGACCGCCACCTCTTAGTGGTCTCCATGTCCAATCCTAGCCCATGGGCCCACTTTCCTTAATGAGCCTCACGTCCTCTCACTATGCCCGTGAGCCCATCCATATCCGACGGTCGGTTTGCTACGTCCGGGAGGCTTTAAAGACTTGTTACCGCCCCTACAAATCACCATATGATATTTTCCTATGTTTTGTCCTCACTCGCACAGTTCCGACAGTCACTTCCCGAAAGTTCACCCATCCGGAGACTACTCTAGCTCAAGCATACTTAACTCTGGAGTTCTCTCACGACCTTTGACCAAAAAGATAAGTGCACTTTTGTGAATTAGGTGGCCAAATCAATTATTTTAAACCTCTCTTCATGTCTCTGAAATCGGGGTGTCACAATTCACACCCGACGGTTTGAGTCCACTCAACTCCACACTCGTTTGGGTTCGGCTCTGATACCACTTGTAACGCCCCAACCGCTACCTCCTAGTGGGTCCTATGTCTACTCCCAGTCTGATAGACTCCTAGGTGAGGATCTATGTCCAAGGACACACTTTGCAAGGTCTTGAAGAGGGATGAACGAAATGATGAAGATGAATGGGTTGAAGATGCAGCGGAATGAAGAGATTAACGGCGGAGAAGGTGAAGAGGTGGAATTGCAGCGGATTGAAGGGGAGAATGAAGTGTATTTCTAAGAGAGATGGAGATCTCTTAGATTATAGGCTTGATTACAACTTAGATATGACACACTAAGAAGTAAACAAGTTGAGAAGATATTACACACTTCTCATATCAAACAAGTAAAAAGAAGGTTTTTGATTAAAATGTTTGATCGATTGTAAAAGAGAAATACATGGTGTTTAAATAGAGAAGGGGGGACGAAGGAGAAGAGAAGATCATTCAAGAGGTTGAGCTCATGCAAGAGTCCTCACTCATGCAAGCTCATGCACAATGTCTAGAAAATTACAAAAGCATTAAATGTAAAAGAGATAGAGAAAATGGGCCAAGGCTTTGTAAAGGGCCTTGGACCACGACTTGGGCTGGCAAAGGGGTCTTGAAAATGTTACTTAGGCCTCATTAAAAACCTTGTCAAAAAAACCCAATGGGACAAAACTTGACAAGAGTGCATAAGAAACACTTTACCCTTTACAGAGCACCTTGAGCTGTGAGCATTGTCCAAGTGGTTTGAGCCACGTCTTCCTGCTTCTTGGCCAGCTCCTTGATTAGTCCATTGGTAGCTTGGTTGAACCTCCTGGATCTTGATCTTGTTAAAGGACCCGCCGGAACGATCAACGCTTCCTTCGATGCTTCCGCTAGTACAAGCTGCTCCTCCGATGTTTCCTCTGGTACAAGCTGCTCCCCCAATGCTTCCTCTGGTTCAAGCTGCTCCTTCAATTCTTCCTCTGGTTCAAGCTGCTCCTCAATTCCATCTTCTTTGGTTGAGCTGTCCATGGTCTCATCATCCTCTCCCACTTGAAAAGGATTTGACCTCAAATCCGAATTATCTGCACAATAAGGGAGAAGATCAAAAACTTTGAAACTACCATTCACTTTGTACTTACCTTGAAGATTGAGTTGGTAGGCATTGTTGTTGATCCATTTGAGCACTTTGATCGGTCCATCGATCTTTGGCACTAGTTTTGACTCCTTTTCATCTGGAAATTGTTTACTCCTCAAGTGTACCATTAGTTGTTCTCCAACCTCAAAGATCATCGTAAAACAACCATTAGATTTATGATCATGCATCAAAACATCTCCAATTCTGGTCCTCGCAAAGACTTTGGACACTGGGGGCTCCTCTTTTGTACCTGCAAAGTAGTAAATACCTTTGGCAAAGATCAAGTGCGTCATTATAGTCATGGATTCACTATAAACATGAAAACATATCTCAGCTTGGTACAAATCATTTTCATTGTCATGTTCTGCATTTTCGTTGAATAAACCTAACCTTTTCCTAAGATTTTTTGAATGTAACGAACTGACAATCAAAGCTCTAGAATCATGAGAAACAAATTGGATTAATGAAGTACTTAGCTGAATACTGCCTTGGGTATTATTGATGCTCATCATCATTAAAGGAAGTGGATCTGGGGGCTCTTCTTGGATCAGTAAGAAGCTGTTGACTTCTTGGTGCTCATCTTGATCCAAATCAGGTGGCTTAAATCTTTTGTCTCCTACTTTCTTTTCAGTTTTTTTTATGCGCTTCATGACTGCTCTAAAATCTGCAATTGGCTCTTTTGACAAAGACAAGTGAATCATATATGTGTGAGCTTGGATAAAAGTATCCTTGAGAATAAAAATACTTATCTTATGATTGTTGGATATGAGCACAAGTATTGCATCGGGTGGTTCATCTTTGAACATCAAGAAAGCTTTGACGATTTTTCCATGCTCCAAGTTTATTAGTTTAACTAGTAAGAACGCAAGATCTCCTACATCAAAAGGAAACAGTTTAAGAACATTGAAAAAGATCAAACAGATATTCATGTAGTTGTAATCAAAATAGAGTTTTAGAATGGATCATCCTTGGGCGATCGAAGTTGTTTTCCTGAGATACTTCCAGCTTCTAACTCCAAAATGATAAATCATTTGTTGACATATATCTGGTGGTTTCCCCTTGATTTGAACAGAACATGTTGCTTCTCCATAGTACTTATGATTCTCCATGTAACATGTTTCTTTCTTAGCAATCATGGGAAAGAACAAATGCATTATACTTGAAATAGAGAAATCAAAAACATGATCTTTCACAGTTGGTTTGCAAAGCTCATTCAACATTTTAAACTCATACAACTCTTTTTCAAGCACATGTCTCATTTCAGAAAAAGGTTTAACCATTACATGCTCAATTTGAATTATAAAGGGTTCCATTGCAATGCTACACAAAGAAACTCTCAAAGAAGAGTTAAATTCATGAAACTTTTTAAACAACAAACCTTTAGGCTTAAAGAACTTTTCAAGGGCAAATGTTTCAAAAGTTGGAATCATTTTCTCAAAAACAGATTTTGAAACACAAAATTCTTTCACATTTTCTAAACCATAACGTTTTTCATCTTGAGCAGAAATCATCCCAAAATAATTAGGGTCTGTCCTAACCAAATCATTATCCTTACAGTGCTTTCTTGGGTAGTCACAAAGATAAGGTATAGAGACTGGGTTTGGCACAATTTTGATCTGCTCCAAATCACTAATCAATGGCAAACTCATTTGTGTTGATTCTAGTGATTCTTCTTCCTGAACCTGTAAAAAGGAAATAATGCTACTTGGTTGCTCCGGTTCAAAATGGGTTAGTTTTTCAAGCACAAAATCAGATTGGATAAAAGAAAGATCACACTTAGCTTGAGATAAAGTCATAGGTCCAGTTGGTATAGCAACATCATCCTCAGCAATGAACTGTCTCTCCTTGACTTCTTCTCCAAGCTGTTTCTCCTCGGGTCCGTTTCTGAGTTGTTCCTCCTCGGGTCTGGACTGATCCTTTCTTTCAAACTCCTTACTCTTCTTTTCTTGCTCATCTTGCTTCCATTGTCCTTCGTTAGAATTTATACCTATCTCAACACTTTTGGGAAAAGACAAGTGCATCATACAAGAATTGGAATTTTCTAAACCTTGATCAATTACTTCCTTGGATTTTGAAAGTGTAAAAGACTTACATTGCTTTGGTTCACCACATGATTCAAGCGATGACTTTAGACTTTGCTTGTGAACGACAATCTGTTCAGGAACCTTTTTTGGTTGAGATGTTGACTTAGCCTTCATCTTCTCAAATTTAGTGTACTCGGTTAACGCCTCAAAAAGATCTGACTGCGTCTTTGCCTCCATGGATTTTGGGGGTTTCTTTTGATCTGGGACTAAGGCTGGTTTCTTTTCAGGAACTGGTTGGTTAGTGCCTTTGGCTTGGGGAACAAAGTGTAGCGCTTGTGGAGCATACTTATTCCTTAGAAGCTTCTTAGATCTTTCCACAATGTGATATTTGGCTCCTTGTAATACCAACGGTCATCAACTTCTTGCAACCACCATTTGTAAGCGTCTCCTGTGAGTTGGGTAAGTGCAAAAGCTAATCTCTCATTTCTTGGGATGTCCTTATAGTAGAACCAATCATCCATGTTTTTCTCCCACTCAAGGTAGTCTCCTTTTCCTGAAACTTTATAGAGTTTATGAGCCAGAGAAATTTTAGAATGAATCACATATTTAGATTTGGGAGTGTGAGAGGTTTTCTGTGGGCTGCTCCAGGTTGATCTAGACATGTTGTCTGGTGGCTTGGGTTTAAGATCTTGGTGTTGCCTTTGACGCCGATTTGCTTATGGATTGGTTTGATTCAAGTGAATAGCGCCAAGTTTTGCATCAACCATGGTTGTCATAGCTGCGGTGACAGATTTAAGTATCCTCCTTTCAAGACTAGAAGTAGAAGACTCTTCCTCTTCCGAAATCACCATGGTACCAGCAAAGAAAACAAAGATCCACAAGTAAAAAGTTCTTAAAACACGCAAATGGAAACAGATCTGGGAAAAATATAAAAACGAAACCAAAAATTCTCAAATCAATTTTCAAAAATACTAGACTCTTTCCTGATTCCAAAACAGTTGATTTTGTAATTTTTAAACGAGTAACACATTTTATAAAATTCTCGCAAGATAAATAACATATCTGAAAAAAAAAGTGACGATTGGAATCTCAAAACCTGGTTGCAAAGTGGCTCTTATACCACATGATAGACTCCTAGGTGAGGATTTATGCCCAAGGACACACTTTTCAAGGTCTTGAAGAGGGATGAACGAAATGATGAAGATGAATGGGTTGAAGATGCAGCGGAATGAAGAGATTAACGGCGGAGAAGGTGAAGAGGTGGAATTGCAGCGGATTGAAGGGGAGAATGAAGTGTACTTCTAAGAGAAATGGAGATATCTTAGACTACAGGCTTGATTACAAACTTAGATATGACACACTAAGAAGTAAACAAGTTGAGAAGATACTACACACTTCTCAGATCAAACAAGTAAAAAGAAGGTTTTTGATTAAAATGTTTGATGGTTTGCAAAAGAGAAATACATAGTGTTTAAATAGAGAAGGGGGACGAAAGAGAAGAGGAGAGAAGAGAAGAGCATGCAAGAAGTTTAGCTCATGCAAGGTCATGCAAGAGTCCTCACTCATGCACACTCATGCACAATGTCTAGGAAATTACAAAAGCATTAAATGTAAAAGAGATAGAGAAAATGGGCCAAGTCTTTGTAATGGGCCTTGGACCACTACTTGGGCTGGCAAAGGGGTCTTGAAAATGTTACTTAGGCCTCATTAAAAACCTTGTCAAAAAAACCCAATGGGACAAAACTTGACAAGGGAAAAAGAGTGCATAAGCAACATTTTACCTTTTACCGAGCACCTTGAGCTGTGAGCATTGTCCAAGTGGTTTGAGCCACGTCTTCCTGCTTCTTGGCCAGCTCCTTGATTAGTCCATTGATAGCTTGGTTGAACCTCCTGGATCTTGATCTTGTTAAAGGACCCGCCGGAACGATCAACGCTTCCTCCGATGCTTCCGCTAGTACAAGCTACTCCTCCGATGTTTCCTCTGGTACAAGGTGCTCCTCCAATGCTTCCTCTGGTTCAACCTGCTCCTCCAATGCTTCCTCTGGTTCAAGTTGCTCCTCATTTCCATCTTCTTTGGTTGAGCTGTCCATGGTCTCATCACAGTCCATGGTCCCA
The DNA here is from genome assembly GCF_000633955.1 of Camelina sativa. Taxonomy (NCBI): domain Eukaryota; kingdom Viridiplantae; phylum Streptophyta; class Magnoliopsida; order Brassicales; family Brassicaceae; genus Camelina; species Camelina sativa. The sequence continues at coordinate 9,109,111 of NC_025702.1, read as the reverse complement.
CATTTCTTAATGGGCCTCACGTCCTCTCACTAGGCCCGTAAGCCCGTCCATATCCGACGGCCGGTTAGCTACGTTCGAAAGGTTTTTAAAGACTTGTTACCGTCCCTACAAATCACCACATGATCTTTCCCTGTGTTTTGTCCTCACTCGCACAATTCCGACAGTCACTTCCCGGAAGGTCACCCATCTTGAAAATACTCCAGCATAAACACGCTTAACTTTGGAGTTCTCTTAGGACCCTTGCCCAAAATATAAGTGCATTTTGGTGACATAGGTGGCCAAATCAATTCTTCTAAACCTCTGTGCAAATCTCTGAAACCGGGGTGTCACAATTTACCCAGTAGGTGATATGGAGTATTGGGAGATTCTAGAGAGTGTTAGTACTTCTATTCAGCCACCTTCTACTCGTATACCTAGTGGCAGGCGAAAGAAAAAGAGAATAGCTAGTTAATAAGAGCATGAAAAGGCTAAGACAAATTCAAAGCAATACAAATGCAGTAGGTGTGGTTAGTGTGGACACAACAAATCTAGTTGTGTAGCTGCTATCTAACTCTCTCTCTCTCTTTAATTCAACTTAAATTTGTTCTTTTTTAAAAAATATTTCAGTATGAGATGTTGTAAACTTCATTTGCGCAGAATATTTTTCAGATTTTACTGCTTTAAAACATTATAAACAACTTGTAAGACCATATAAGAAGCATGTATATCCACGTAAATACTCTATTATACAAATGTATAAATGATTTTTTATAGAATTTTACAAGGTTTTAAAATGTTTTTAAAAGGTTTTTAGAAGGTTTTAAAACGTTTTTAAATAACCATGTAAAAACCTTTTAAAACTCTTGTAAATCCTATAAAATACATTGAAATACCTACAATTAAACCAAATATATGTTAATTCTGCAAATATGTCAAACACCATTTATTGAATAATCGAAAAGGAGGAACTTAACATTTTTCTAGAAACGTTCACAGTAGAAACATAAAAGATTTGAAAAATAGATTTGAACTATTGAAGTTCATATTTCAATTTCCTATCCCAACGTATCGCTTTGTCATCTCTCTTGCCGTTACTTCAAACCTTGCCTTATCGGTTTTGTAGAGGTTGGCAAGATTTTTATTGACATGTTCCTCATCATCCACCTTTGGTTCAATCAACTTCTACACAATTCTCTTGAAAAGCCAAGTAATCGGCATGGCCTGCCAATATGTGGGCTTCAACACTATTAGGTAAATGCCTCCTTCATCTGCTACGTTTGGATGGAAATTTTTTGTGTTGAAAAAAATCTGCATTATCAAGAAATTATCATAAAAAACTATTGAGTTGATGCAAAAAGAGGAATCATAATACACATTCTTGCTAAATAAAAGGAGTATAATCAAAATAGATACCTTTGGGAGATTATGTAGGTAATCACATGGAAAACGAATACTCATTTTAAACACTCCCCCTTCATATGGGGTGTTCACCGGTCCGATTAAAGCAGCCTCCCAATGAAAAATGTTGTCATTAACAATTACTAACATAAAGGCTGACACACTCAATCTCTTTTATCCTTAACAGTAAAACAACACTAATCTGAAGATGTAGGCGTTTACCTGCTGTGACGTTTGTCGAATGATTTTGGTTCAAAATTTTGAAGGCATTCCTTAGATGGCGTGAACAAAATTATGACATTTCTGACGGATTGAGGGAAGAAGGTAATAGGATTTGTCGAGGCTGAGAGAAGGTTTTTACGTTTCCGTCAGACAAAGGTTTGATGTGTAAGTCAAGAGCAAAAGTATTTATAATACTGAGAGGAAAAACAAGGGAGAAGAAGAGTCCGTATATCGACGAAGAAAATGGCAATTTGAAGTCCTCGAGTCCCCAATCAGACGACTTAGTCTCTACAATCCGACAAAATCGAGAAGTGTGCAAACTCTACCGCCAAATTAGGACTTATCAAACTCTTACTTAACTTTCTTGTATTGTCTCCTTTATAGTTATACTCTCTGTCGTCTTCTCAGGTGAGTTAGGGTTTGTTACTTGATTGTTCTGTTTCATATGTTTGCTTCTGATTTTTAATATCTATTTTTGGGCTCGGATTGTTTTCAACAGCTAGATTTTATCTATTTATTTGGATCAAATTATCCGTTTTTAAATAATAATTATTATTATTATTTATAAATGTATTTCAGTCTTCTTTGTGATCAGGTTTGTGTATCTCTTTCCTAGATTTTTGTTTGTGTTGATGTGATCAAAAGGATGAACCATTATCGTTTTTAAAAATGTATGGAGAGACTTAAAATGGGGAATTTTGCTTTGAATCCGGGAATACTGATTCGAATTATGTCATCATGGCTGATACCTCCGCCATTATGTTAGAATTTACAAGAGTTTTAAAATGTTTTTAAAACATTTTAAAACCCATTTTAAACAGTTCAAAAACACATTTTTATCAATCTGAATTCGTCTTATTCACTACAACCACTTTTATCGATCAACTACGACCGATCTGGAATTGATTTCAAAATGTTTTAACGGGGGCTTTTAAAAAGTGTTTTACAAGAGATAACAAAAATCCAAATTTACAAGAGTTTACTAATTCCAAATCCATATCAAACATATTTATCGATCTGAATTGTCAGATCAACTACAACCACCTTTATCCATCAACTACGAAGATAAAACGCTTTTAAAACCTATTTTAAACAGTTTTAAAACACACTTTATCAATCTGGACTCGTTTTATCAACTACAACCACTTTTATCGATCAACTACGTCCTATCTGGAATTGATTTCAAAATGGTTTAACAGGGGCTATTAAAAAGTGTTTTACAGAAGATAACAAAAATCCAAATTTACAAGAGTTTACTAATTCCAAATCCATATCAAAGATATTTATCTATCTGAATTCGTCAGATCTGAATTTTTGATCTAATATCAATTTTTAGATTGATGAATATACCAAAAGAAAACGAAATTTTAACCACAAACCTGACAAAGAGTCTAAGATCCAACGAACACGAATCCCAAAATAAACGACAAGATGAACGAAGATGAGGATGGAAGGGAAACAGAGATCGCCGCAAACAAAGATATCAAAAATCGTCGATCAAGGAAGAAGGAGAGAACGACGACAAAGAGAAGGACGTCCAATAATTAGGTTTAGTTTATTAAGGGTAAAATTGTCTTTTTTAACCAAAAAAGGGTAATCTTAAAAATGGACGCATCCCAAGGGTATTTTTAAAAAGAAGCTCGCCAAAAAGGAAATTTTTGAGAATGCCCCAAAACAATATACGATTTGAAATATATCTTATAACTGTATAATTTTACTATAATTGATTTTATATAGAAGTGAGAGAAGTAAATTTCCGAGAAAAAATATTATAAGCGTTCAATACATACATATGCTTACTAACTGCATAAAAAAATTTAAAAACACATGAAAAATGAGCGTAATTTTTGTTACATGCATTTTACAATTCTCTTTGGCTGTGAATGGTTCAAGTGCGTCCAACAACTATTTACCCAATGGTTTTTCAAATAACGCACAAAATAATATTAAATTTTAATTTGATCTTTTTCGTTATTTATTTTATGAAGAATAATAATCAGTTATCTTGAACAATAATCTATACTAAATTTATTTCCAATTTTTTTTTTAAAATCTGTTAAATAAATTACTTTTTATTTATTTATATTTAAAAAATCATCATTTCTTCAAAATTTATACAATCCTCACTTTTAATATGAAAAACTGATTTTGAGAAGATAAAAAATATATCTGTTTTAACTAGATTTAAATCTTGAAAAATAAATTCTTGTTTCCTGTAGAATGAATTTATTTCTAAAACAAATATTTCTCTTCACAATTTTAATGAACAAAAATTCACATGATTATTTTATAATAATTTTCGTTTTTAAAGTTTATAAATAATATACAAAATTACAATTTAATTAACAATAAATAAAATATTTTAATTTATAATATCTTTTCTTATAATGTCTATTTGTAACATGTATTTATAGTATATAATTATACTAGTTATTTATAAAATAATATGAAATCCGCATCGGAAATAGTTTTTGACCAATCAAACATTATTTTGTACCGCTTAATTTGTAGTAACCGCACTTGTTCACGCAGAAACATTTGTCCCACACCTACCACATTTCAACCGTACCGCACTATGAAACCGCTTGTCCCCTACAACCGAATTCGCCGTTACCATTTGAACCCTTTGTAAAATTGGACCGCATTTTGAACGGAATGGAAAAAGGTTTTTTCATACCTCCATTAAGATGATATGTTCAATTTATACATGATCTATGATGTCGTGCCAAATTATCCTTTTATTATACAAAACTTCAAATTCACTACATTAACTTATAATTTAATGAATTTTTATCTTAAGTTAATGTAAAAAATTTGAAGTTTTGTATAATAAAGGTATGATTTTACACAGTATCATAGATCATGTATGATTTGAACTTATCATCATAGTGGGGTCTGAAATAACATTTTTCCCACTTTGAACTTATTTTTTTTATTAGCAAAAGTAATAACGAATCGCATTTAAAATATTGTATTTATTGGTGAAATAAAGTGGGTTCCATAATAAACTGACTCGCCTTTTAAAATTACGCAATTCCCATTCAATACCTTAAACCATGATTGGTGACATTAGAAACCAGAGTTAGAAAAAAATTGTAAATTATTGTGGTACACAATAAAATGTTTGAATGGTAAAATGATAAATATGTTAGAAAAAATAATACTATTATTTTTATTATGTTTATGAAAACATTTTCATATATTTAAGATCGAGAGATGACTAGCGAGATCATTATCTATCATGATCTACCGTTTCGCTATGTTGAATATGAAAAAGTGAGAGCAAGAGACAAGTATTTAAATCCGGACTGCCAACCGATTTGCAGACAAACAGATGGAGCATATGTTTTCAGAAGATATGAGATTGAAAAGGTTACGGTAAAAGAGATGCTTGCAAGGCATCAAGGTCGTTTGTGTTTCACTACAGATTTATGGTCTGCACGAACCACAATTATGAGTTATATTTGTTTGACGGCTCACTTCATCGATGATGATTGGAATTTAAACTGTTTGATTTTGGCATTCTGTGAACTGAAGTCTCGTCACACTGGCGAAGAAAGTTCCATCAAGATATTGGAGTGTTTGAAAGAATGGAGTCTGGAGAAGAATGTATTTTCTATTACCTTAGATAATGCAACAAATAACGATAGTATGCAAAAGATACTTAAGGGTCAACTTCAAATAATTAGTGGCAGTGGCTTTTTATGTGATGGTGATTTTTTGCATGTGAGATGTTGTTCTCATGTGTTGAATCTTATAGTCAAAGACATCTTGCACAATATTAGAGAGAGTGTTAGATATGTTAAAGCATCCCCTTCAAGAAAAGAAACTTTTGCAGCTTGTGTAGAGAGAGTTGGAATTAAAAGTGGAGCTGGTCTGTCACTTAATATTCCTCATCGTTAGATAATTTTTGGAGTTAGGAGGAAAAAGTGAAGGATTCTTTCTTATTTTCCAAGATATAATGTTCCCATTTTAAAAAATGTGGTTATAGTTACAGTGGAATTACAAAATTTCATCAGAATTTCAAATTTTTTTTGATGTAACTGAGACAAATATAAACAACATAAATTTTGAACATGATATAAGTGATATGGATGCAACAGCGATAACAGTGGAGAACATATGACTTAAATAAGAGACAATAGTGCAAATATATTATGAAAAAAATCAAAGTAATCAAAAATCTTTATTTTAATGATTTGTACTTTTTTATTATTGAAATCTTAAAAGACAATAGTGCAAATATATGCATACAAATTACAACTACTCTAAAACAATAAATATGTGTATATATATATATATTTGTCTGTGTATAATTGAATTTTTTTATTTAATAGAACAAAAACCAAAGTTGCTACTTGCTAGTTACTATTAGCATACAAAAAAAAACAAATAGGGTATGTTCTTTTGTTGATCGTTGGTTTAGCAACAGTGATTGTGAAAAACGACAATAGACGTAGGAGCTATCAAAACAATACGACAACAAAGGGCATTAACGAAGATGTCGATGGAAAATATGGAGTTCACGCTGAAAAAAGTACAGGTGTGATGCAGGAATGGAGGAGTCGCCACAATAATCAGCAATTCTAAAATTAATACATGTCATAATCTCTAAAACTATCAGCGACTGATTTTTTTATAAATTATGTTGTCAGTTCAGCTATTCCTTCTTTAATTTTTAGTCGCAGTCGCTGGGACATTGATCAACAAAAGAACAGACCTATATGGTTTAGATGTAATGTCATTTCAATTTCAGTTGCTATCCACTTTTTAGTATTATTTTAACAACAAATATAAAATATATACTCAAATGAGCTGATGTGGGAGGAATTGTCAGCATAAGCATATTTTCTCTGTTTGTCAAAAAAAAATAAAAATAAATATTTTTTCATGTTTTAAAAATCCATGCCTAGTTCCGATTACGCTCTGTAAAATCGCTAGGCCTACCATCTCTGTTTCGATTATTGACTAATTCCCGCCTAGCATCAATTATCTGATTATGCATATCTAATTTGATTATAACTGTCTAATCCGATTACTTCCCACTTTATTTTTTGTATACTGATTGTTTTTGGAGCCAAATATAAATTAAATATATATATTTTTGTTATTTAGGCATTTAAATTAAGAGTTTATTTTGTTTTACAATAACTAATCTATAAGTTTTAATACAAATCATAAATTTTTCTTTTAAAAAGATGTTTTTATGTGTTTACCACAATTTTAAAGACAATAATATAGTTTTATATTTTATTTGATATTTATTCTTTTAATTATCTAATCCTTAAACTTGTCCCTGATTAATTTAGAATTAATCTGATTTTTTTTGCTATGTGCTATACTTATCTCACCACCCGACTAACGCATGTCAATTTCTCAAAACATGCATATTTCTATCCACTTTCTCTGATAAAAAGCACAAACAATTGGCAGAACGCTTTTTCATACCCAATCTATGTCTAGATGCCACGTGATAGCTTCATTGGCGTCTGACTCAGCACCATTAAACGATCAACTAACACCGTTTATTAAGATGGTTAAATCGGCTAAATTTAAAAAGTTTAGGTAGAAAATTTGAATTATTTGTCGGTTCAGGTTAATAAATGCATGGAGTTATAGATTGGGTATAAAAAAGCGTTCTGCAAATTTTTTGGGTTGATTTTCGCCGTTTTCACCTTCAATAGTGTATATAAAAAAAAAAAAAAAAAAAAAAAAAAAAAAAAAAAAAAAAAAA
>NC_025702.1:9034546-9101469 GCF_000633955.1 Camelina sativa | reverse complement strand
AAAAAAAAAAAAAAAAAAAAAAAAAAAAAAAAAAAAAAAAAAAAAAAAAAAAAAAAAAAGGAAAATCATAGAGAAAAAAAGAAAAACAAAAAACACACGAGCCACGTGTGAAAGTGAAACATAATATACTAATAAACGCAGTACAAAACAGTGAAACACAACCACTTGTTTCGGTTTGGTCAAGACTGTAAATACAAACAAACTCCGAACCAGTAGTTCTGGTCACAGCTCTTGTTTCCACTCTCTCTCTCTCTCTCTCTCTCTCTCTCTTCTCTCTTCTCTCTTCTCTCTCTTCTCTCTCTTCTCTTTACATCGTTCTACTTCTAGGGTTTGGTTAATTTATTAGATTCAGTTTCTTCTTAATCAAAATAACATATCCTGTAAATTCTCTGTTCATGTGTTTGTAATCTTTAACAACTAAGAAGAAATGGATTCGAATTCGTGGATCAGCTGTCCTTCTGTGTTTTCATCATCGTCTTCTTCACGGCGTTACCAATCTCGTTCAGGTTTGTTGAAGATGGTATATATGTAAAGTTTCATCCTTTTGTTGTGATTTAATGGTGGAAAAAAAATACTTCTTTTTATTTGGGGTTGGGGCAGATTTGTGTTTGGGAGATGTGGAAGGAGAAGACGATTCGAAAGCAGAGTTTATGTGTCCGTTTTGTGCAGATGAGTTTGATATTGTTGGGCTTTGTTGTCATATTGATGTGAATCATCCTGTCGAGGCTAAGAATGGGGTAATGTGAATTCTTTACTTTGACTTCTTTTCAATAAAAGAGTTCCATGGTGATTGATTCTTAGGTTGGTTAGGTTTAATTTCCAGATTTTGAAGCTTTGTTGAAATGGAAAACATTGTTGCTTTTTAACCCATTGTTTTGATTAATCAAGTGAGCATTGTAACCCGTTGTTATACAATCGTTTAATTCAGAAACATTCCCAAGGTCTTGAAGTTTGCTTGAAATGGAACGTGTTTCATTTTTACTCATTATTTAGCTTAATCAAGTAAGTGTTGTATCTCGCAATGCTTCTGAATTACAGGATTATGTAAGTAGTTAATTAGTTTTCCTTGTGTGTCATCTTTGATGTGATAACAGAGTGCTTGAATGGTCATATTAAAACAGAGTTTGCTTGTGATTGTTGTACTAGGTATGTCCTGTCTGCACAAAGAGGGTGGGATTGGACATCGTTGGCCATATTACAACGCAGCATGGGAACATATTTAAGATATCCTTATGAAATTTGGTTAATATCTTTAACGGTTTTGGTAGAGTTTGAAGAGTCATTTTGTGTAATCCTTGACAGTGAGAGACTTTACGTGCAGCGAAGGAGAAGGTTGCGTAAAGGTGGATATAGCTCTGCCTATCTTACGCTTAAAAACGAGCTTCGTGAAGCTAACTTACAGTCTCTTGGAGGGTCTTCTACTTTCACTCCTTCGTCCAATATAGATTCTGATCCTCTGCTCTCATCCTTTATGTTCAAACCCCCTTCGGCTATACCCATCTCTGAAGTAGACTCCGTAGCAGAAGTTTCACCTAGGGACACCCCTAAAAGGTATAGTTTCATGCTGTCCTATTAAAACATGCGCTACTTCGGTTTGTTTTCACATAGATCCTGTTTTTGTCACTACTTGACAGCAACACAAGACAAGTATCACTTTCAAACGAAGATCAAGAGAAAGCGAAAAAGAGTGGGTTTGTGCGGGGATTACTTTGGTCAACCATGCTTGAAGACAAGTTCTAATCCCTCTCCATATCTTATATTGTAATGGTGTAACAAGAAATCATACATTAGTCTCAATGTATGTAGCAAGGCCTTATAGCATAAGGGCATGGAGAGTATATGTTGTAATCAAATGTTCTTGAGGTATCTTTTATGTCAGGGACTCAGAAATATGCCAATGCTAAAACTTTTTCAGTATAAAAACCTGGTACGAGATTGATATATAAGCCAAAGCTGTGTTTCAGTTCAGCAATCAAATTGTATCACAAAAAGTGTTGCTTCTCAACATTACAAAAGCACTCCTCGCAAATTTCACTATATGGGCTCCTCAAATCCTTATTCAGGAAAAAGCAAAAGACTACGTATCAGAAGATAAAGGACGATTAGGCTAACAATTCACAAAGCATCTTCTGAAAATGTAACAGCAAGACTCTTAAATCGCCTGAAAAACACGCAAGCGTCTGGCCACTATTTTGGTGGTTCTTCAGTGTAAGAGAGACTTTATATGTGAAGTAAGAGCAGCAGATAATGGGTCTTCTGATCAGACCAGAGGCAAATCGATGGTCAAGAGAATATCTTTCATTTTCACCTCACTTGTGGGCTGTTAGAGGTGAAGAATCTGTAGTCCGGATGATCAACTTGCAGACGCTTGAGCCATTTTTCTGCAGCTTGTAGCAAAGAAGTGATCTTTTGGAACTCTCGACTTCTGTTTTGGTTCCACACAGATACTTTCAGCTTATAAGATGCAAGTCCAAAAGTAGGCAACGGTAGCTTTGTCGTTCGTTCTGAATCACTGCAACCCATAGCACCTGATCCAATACGTAGACAACAGTGTAAGAGGTCACACTAGGTTGTAACGATCAGAACATAGTAACGATCTCATGTTCACATTATGTCATAGGCTTTACTTACTTTGAGGAGGTGGTGTTGAGAGAGAATGGAACGTTAGAAAGCATGCATCGAGATTTTGTAGTGTTGGACCAACCGGTATTCTGTATATTGGATACCTAAGACACCAAAAATTAAAAAAATCGTCATTTCATATCCGTCCACGCATAAGCAATGATCTCAAGACTCACAAGAGGGTTCACATGAAACATACCATGACACAGAGACCCAACTGGAGGGAAGAAGATCACAGCTGCGGTATGTCATGAGCTCGGGAAATCTTGACGCAAGATCCGAGACCTGGTGTATATGAAAGCGTTAGTAAAAATATTGAAAGTAAACAACGGAAAGAGCTGTCTTTGTTTGAAGAGGACATTTTACTTTATTAGCCAGAGGTTCACGGCCAAACGGAGGTTCATACTCCAAGTACTCAAATAGTAACCGTCCCTGAGTATTGCTGATCTCATTTTCTCCACTAGACAACGAGCCAGCAACAGATTGATCTCTCAGACTAACTCTATTCAGTCCGTTGACACTCAAGCCCACCTCATTCTGCATAGTCTTAGCATGATTAGGTAACTTCTCAACCCTACTACTGCTGCTTCCTTCACTACTTCCTTCGTTATCCTCAACTGGTTTTCTAATATAAAAAAAAAAAAGACAATAATCAAAATCATCAAATAGAAAAAAAGACAGAAGAGCTCTTTCGTGCAATAAACCTTAAACAACTCAAACGACTAACCTAGGCTTCTTCGACGGGTCAACATACAACTGAATACCAGATAAGTAAGGCACATAATACTGGACGGTGGAGTCACTCTCATGCATATCTAGAGGAACACCAGCACCATATGCACTCCATTCTGCAAATGACTCCCAAAGATCCTCCAGAACAAAATATGTATGGCAATCTGATTCACGCGTTTTAAGCTCCCACCTGCTCCTCTAGAAAAAGAAAACAAACACGCAGCAATAATCAATACTCACAACAAATCTTGCACTGAGTTCTAAACTAAATCACTAGATAGTCCCAAAGTCTTCCCAATTCAACTCCAAAGTATGACTACAAAGTCTCACTAATTTACTTAGATCAACAATACAAACGAGATTACAAACACAACACACTAAAATCTCCAGTTCAAGCAGAGCCGCAAATGAAGCAAAAAAGACTCAAGATTTGAAATCATCTTACCATGGGAAATAAACGGGCAGGGACAACAGGCGTAGTATGCTCCAAGAACCGATCCAAGTTAGACCCATCACTCTGAACCCGACTCGACCGACCCGACCCAGAAGAAGAATCAGAAGAACCGGCACAAACATCCGACCCAGAAACAACAACCCGATTCTTGGTACTAGTCTCCGTAACACCAAGACCTTTCCTAGACCTCGGCGGAGGCATAGCAACAACACTCGCAGCCTTCCTCCGCTCCTTATCCATCAAAACCACCTCTTCTTCTTGAGCATCATCACGCCGTTGCTTCTCCCTAATCTGTTGTTGCTGCAATTGAGCCTCTTGCTGCATCCTACGCATCGGAGGTGGGTTATAAAACCGATTCTCACCACGGATCGCTGTACGTGCGATTGAAACACCTCCTGAACCCGACATTGTTACGCTAATCCCCAAAAAAAAAAAAAAAATCGATCGCTTCGAAACAAATTGAAACAAAAAAAACTGAAAATTTCAACCTCCCCAGAAAAACTAAAGAAGAGAAGACAGTTAAAAGATGCTTCTTTCTTTGTAGTCTGGTTGATATCAAAGTGAAAGAGTTGGGGGAAAAAACTAAGTGAGTTTCTAGGGTTTTAGAACAAGAAGAGATTGGGGAAGATGAAGGAAGGAAATGGGAAATTTTTTTTTTTGTTGTTAATAATAATATTTTTATCTATCACTCAATTAGTTTATTTATTAATTAAGTTTATGGGGTTGCACAGTAAGGAAAAATAAATATTATGGTACGGGTGTGGCGAAAAATAGAAGAAGATGGTTGGGAAAATGAAGAGGTGTGTCTCCAGTGTTTGGTAAGCGAATGGTTTCGTCTCTACCACGAAGCAACTCTTCCTTATTGGACTGGGCTTTCTAATTAGGCCCAATTACAGAAAAAAAAAAAAAAGATTTGAACAAAATTTTCTTTGATTACACACACATGAATGAAGAAATGAACCTGTACAAGATTATATAAAATCTCACAAGCTGCAACAACACCAAACAATGGAGGGTGAATTTTTGAACAGGTTAAATTCTACACACTGTGGTTTATTGGAGGGTGGGGGGAATAAAGAAAAAGAATCTTACCTTTTTTAGCTATCTTTAACAAACAAATATGAATCATGCGGAACCGACTCTTATAAGGACTCAGCTCTACCATAGTCACTATCAAAACTCTTTAGCTCAGGGCATGGTTCAGGGACTACGGATTTTGATGAACCGTCAACATATGAGCATTGCCAAGAGTCAACAGGAGAATCCGAGTTCTTGATCGACAGAGAGATGTTCGATAAGATAATCGATGTGAAAGGAGACTCTTTGGTTCCAAAGAAACCTCCGGCGATGCTGATGTTTTCTCCGACAATGTCATGTAATCTAATGTGACTCACGAGCGGGAAAGCATTTTCGTCGAAACCAGAATCGGGATGAGTGCCGAAGCTACCATTGGCTATAAACGCAGTACCAACATTGACCATATTGATGTTGGATATATCAATCTCTTTTATGTAACCTCCTCTTCCTTTTGTTGTTCTAAAGGCAATCCCGGTTAACGAGTTGTGTATGTGAACATCTTTGACCTCGACATCAGATATGCCACCAGACATTTCACTACCAAAGGAAATGGAGGAACCATAAGCTCCTCCGAGGTGAACGTTTCTTATCTCGACGTTTGCAGTAGCTCTTGCATACGAAATACCGTATTGGTCCCAACCGCTTTTAAGGGAAATTGCATCCTACCCCATTTTGATGGTAGAATCTTGGATACACACATTTACAGAAGAATCTGAAAGAAAAAATAGAAAACAAGGGTGAGATTCTAGTGCTGCAACAATTGTTTTAAGCACCTATTTCTGCATCTGCATAACAACTAACCTGGGACAATGCCGACGGTATAAGGAGATTCAGGAGAAGTATTAGCTGTTACATTATGAATGTATACATTGCTGCAAAAGATCAGTGACCAAAGTCAAGATTTGACCAAATTTTTCAAAACCAAAGGAGCTAACAATAATAAGAGAGGAATTTTCAAACTGATGCTTACTTAGAATAAACCGAATGGATAGTATAAGCAGGAGCATTCAAGAACGTAAGATTTGAGACAAAGACATTTTTGGAAGAGACGAACTCAATGAGGTGAGGGCGACTGTACTCTAAAGAATCAGAATTAAACCGATCCCACCAAACCAGGCCTTGTCCATCTATAGTACCATTATCACCTAAGACCAAAAAATATGGAACATAAGCATTGACAAACAAAATAAAAATGAAAAGATCAAATCATGTATTATTACCTGTTATTATTACATCATGTAGCGTATCACCGTTAATCAAACTCATGTATCTCTTCCCTGGTAGATCAACGCCCTGTCCATACGACGGTAATGGATCCACTACTTGCCAATGCGATGGATCCTATATACAGATTTTTTGTTCGAGGTAAGAACCAAAAGACACAAATGTTCTGATTGGTAACAATGCAGACCATGGTACATAGCTAGAACATTTTGAATCACTCAAGCAGTATTGTAAATGGAGCTAGAGGTCATCCTAAGCCACAATGCCTAGTTCACCATATTTGGGGTTTTCTACACACCAAATCTACTCCATCAGGAAAAGACATGAAAATCTCTAAAGCTAACCAGGAAGTTCTATGGAGTAGTTAAGCCACACACAAACTCTGATCTTTAGAATGATCAAAACTTAAGACAAAGAGAGGCATACACACACACACACGCAATAGAATGATCAAAAAACTTAAGACAAAGAGAGGCGTAGAACACAGAGACATACCTGGGAGGCAAGTATGACGGCGTCTTTGTCGAGAAAGAGAGTGATATGACTAGTGAGATTGAAACTACCAGTGAGCCAGCGTCCGGAAGGAACAAAAAGCTGAGCACCACCTTTATCGGCATAAGACTTAAGAGAGAAGACAGCATTCTGAAAAGCAAGTGTGTTCAACGTTTTACCATCTCCCACAGCACCAAACTCCGTAATTCTCATTATGTGTTCTCTCATCTTCGGTCTCTGATCACATACGCCGCCGTAAATCGGAATCACACAGCTCAATGCCACCAACAAAACTAGTTCCACCTGCAAGAAAAAACAAAACATAAAACTCTTACTAAGAGCTCCCAAAAAATTCAGATCCGAATACGATAGATAAACATAAATTGGGTTCGATTCTAATAAATAGATAACAAAAAGGAATCATTTCTCAAACGGATCCGGAGAATATGACCAAGACCCAGAAAGCGAATGGGATTCGAGTTTCGAAAAGCTTCGTCTCAATCAAGGAAATTTCGGACAAGACAGCAAAGGACAAGGAGAGTTAAGAACTAAACCAAAATAATAAGAAGACGTACTTACTGGCATCATCTTTAGTTGTAACGAAAAAACAAAAAAGAAAGCTGTCAGAGAAAAAAGGCAGGGGAATAAAGNACAAGTTACCACCTAGCAAAAAAAAAAAAAAAAAAACATAAAACTCTTACTAAGAGCTCCCAAAATTCAGATCCGATTACGATAAACATAAATTGAGTTCGATTCTAATAAATAGATAACAAAAAGGAATCATTTCTCAAACGGATCCGGAGAAATGAACAAGACCCAGAAAGCGAATGGGATTCGAGTTTCGAAAGCTCCGTCTCAATCAAGGAAATTTCGGACAAGACAGCAAAGGACAAGGAGAGTTAAGAACTAAATCAAAATAATAAGAAGACGTACTTACTGGCATCATCTTTAGTTGTAACGCAAAAACAAAAAAGAAAGCTGTCAGAGACAAAAAGGCAGGGGAAAAAAGGAGAGAACTTTTCGCGCCCAAATGTAAACCCGACAGTGAGAGAAAGAGCGAAGAAGAAGGAGTGAAAGAAAGAAGAAGGAGAAGAGTTATGATGACCACAGAGAGAACAACACAGAACAGAAGAAGTTTTTTTTTTTTTTTTTTATGATGATGATTGAAATGATAGAAAAAAGGAAAGACAAATTATGATATTTTATAGTATAGAATAATTACATTAAAAAGTAATAGATAAAAAAAATGCAAAATTAATCCCAAATGACAGCCTTTATTTATGCGTATTAGCATTTTAAGACTTTATAGATTATTGAATATATTAAGGAAAAAACAACCAAAAGTGGTAAATGAGAAACAATAAGATTATATTTTAATTTAATGCGTTGTAAATTTTATCATTAATTTCCACTAATTTGCAATTACTACCTTTTTTTTTTTTTTTGGCTACAAAGAATGGAGAAGAAGAAGAATGGTAACGTATTATCGCCGACAGATCTTCTCACTCACCGGCCGAGAGAGAGAGAAAACGACCTTTTTTTTTGCTTGTCTTCGTAAAGAAAAAAATAAAAATGGTTGTCTGAAATTGATTTTTTTGTCTTTTATTTAGAGAGTGCATGTGTTTGGTTTTCTTTTTGTAACTTTTTCTAGATAAGAAATTATTTTTTTTAGTGTTTGATTTTTTTTTCTAATGTTTTTGTTTTTATTATGTCTTTTTCATTGTTTTGTCGTCGTCAATATGATGTCAGAGTGTAATGGTCTAGAACTCTAAGATGTTTAGGAATGGAAAAATATTTAAAATTTGAAATCCAATAAAAAGATGTTTACACATTTAAGAATTAAATAGTAATTTTTTATTTTAATTTTATGTATAATAAAAACATTTTCATAGACATTTCTATTTTTGAATATATTAAAAAAATTTGTTGACAAACTATTTCTTATAAAATAGAAGATGGGACGGGTGTAATATATTCAAAATCTCCATAAACTTATCTATTTCAAATATCATGACTAATTATAGCGGGTATAAGATAAAAATATATAATCCAAAAAATAAAATAAAAACATTATAATGTAAAAACAATTGGATAATAAGTTCAAATATAAACTTTTTTTGGTAGCTATATTCAGTTCTAAAAATTTCACTAATTTGAGTATGCGTCAACTTTGGAATGGGTATATGCCTACTTTAAGATGATTATTTCGAAAATTTTTGAGTAGATTTGAATATTTTACAGAGTTTGAGAATATCAGAAATGAAAATATGAGTATTCCGTCATAATCTTTTACCCAATTCGTTAAAATATATCTTACATATTAGAAAAAATAATTTATTCAAATGCCTGTTACCCACGCGGTTTACAAATTCAAGTAAGACGAATGCATACATTATTCATGTGGTTTCATAAAGTGAATTTTCTACGGGCCAAAAAATATTAAATTCATTACCAGACAAACCTATTGAGATGAGTTTCACAAGCTTGACACTTTAGGTCATCCGATCGAATAATTTTAATCTTTTAGCAGTTTTTCTTATGGGTTTAATAATAATTAATCTAATCAATCACTAATTTGGTTCTTATTTGATCAGGATCCACCATCACATTAATCCAAATTTTTTGGTGAAACCGTTATTATTTCAAGTTACAAAATGAATGTAAACAACCGATCTTAGTTTTAGTTATAAATGTTATACCCTCTAATTATATGTTACTTATCGAAAAGTAATACTCTCAACTATGGTGTATGAAACTATTTTTACAATTGTTTTACATATATATTGATTTGTCATATATTACTTTCAAATATATTGAATTTTATTACATTTTACAAACTAAAACAAACTAACATTTTCAAAATAATTTCAAACTATATACAAACATATATTTTTTAGAAAAAAAAATCTGGTACATACATAATATATTTCAAACTTCATAACAAACTTAGTGAAATCAACGTTGTACGTACGTGCCGATCCAAATCTAGTATGTAAATAACTAAATATCATTTACTTAAATTATCTATCGGTTCACTGTGGAAAAAAATATTATTGGTGTTCATCAATAGTATTTGGTCTAATGTAGACGTTGAAAGATTCCGATAAAGAGTCTTTAGATGAAAGAAAATTATTATGTCTAATATTTGGTTTATATGTAATGGTTTTGAAAATATTTAAACTATGATGTGGATGATTATTGTGGATAATATTTGATCAGCTGAAACTGCCAGTTACAATTATTTTTAATCAATTATTATCATATTTAAATATCTTGTTTCTAGTTATTATTTGATTATTATTTTTTTCAATTCTACTTTTGTAATTAACTTAATATCTCATTTTAGTAATTTGTCTCTAAGTATAAAACATCAAAATATTAACAGATATATATAAGATATATTACTTTATGTGCCAAGAATATCAAATTTTGAAGTAATATTATATAGAACAAGAGAAGGTTTAAAAAAAAAAAAACAAGAGAATGAAAATGAGTGAAGTTTGAATGTATGTAGTAAATGTGGGAATATAAAAAAGGGAATTGTGGGGAAGAGAAGGGAAAGTCTTAAAAAAAAGCCATGTGGCTGACACTGAAATAAGCTGAATGACTAATTTTGCCAGTCACTTTTTGTCTTCTTTTTTTTCTCTTCCCTTTTATGTTTTTTTCTGTTTCTATTTTTATTTCATCAAAGTTACTGATATGATGATATACTTGAGTTTTGTTTTATTTACATTTTTTATTACGTTAGATATTTAAATTTTGTTTTTATAACAATGTTTCTACAAAAAAACAAAAACAAAAATATTACATGTGGGCCAGGTATTAATTCGTTGAATAATATATAAACGATAATTCCTTAATTCTGTTACTATTACAGAATCGAAATCTAACCGGATTTGGTTCAAACTCAACTTTGCTGCTAGTTTATTGGTGATGATTTACGTTGACATTGATAACAATCGTTTTATCATCGGCATTGATGAGAAACGTGCTAGGCGTCAATGTTGACACCATGGATTATGCTGAGCCGCTGAGGTAGTCATTGACGAAATGTGTAAAACGTTGGTGTCGACAGACTCGACACGAGAGAATGTGTAAACGTTGCAAAGATTGAACACTATTAGTAATTAGTCTAATCCTTCTTAACCGGACAAGAAGGCGATGTTCATATATGAGTTTGTGACTTGCGCTGAAAGAAACATGCTAAATCTGTTCTTACTCTGACGAGGAATTTACACGCTCAAACTCAAAAGTTAAAAGAGGGAGACAGACGTCCACTGAAACTACTTACTGAAAAGAGGACATGAACAAGTTGATTACCAGTCACTACAACTTGCCACTGCATTCTTCAAGATACTCCGACCGCGCGCTTTGTTTAGTCATAATACGAGTCAGAATGATAGTTGAGATAATCTGGCATGTCGTCGACGCACTAGCAATATCATCGCCAGATTGCACCAAGTAATTCGTGACTTTAAGCTTCAACCGCCTTATCATCAACGTCCTCAGATTTGGACAAGACTTGCCTACAACTTTCAAATCCCATCCTGAGATAAACGAGTCTGAAGAAATCTCGAGTTCTTAAAGCAATGGGAGCTTCACAACAGCTTCGAGAATCCCATAGCTGGTTACTTCTTCACCACAGTCAATAACTCCAAGGCGTCTAAGATTACTTGATTTGCATATAAGATAAGAGTTATAACTGCTTATAATAAGAACAAGGCAACAACCTTCTTTCCTACTACCTTTATCAACAACACTTAGGAACAAACTCAACCACAATTTGGGGGCATTTCATATAACTCAAACCCTAGACAACACAGCATTTGTGGCTTACTAAAATTAAAAGATCTCAAGCCTAAATTTTTGTGAGTTTTAGGGATTTGAAGAAAGAAAGAACCTATCGGCGATGTAGGTGAGGAGAGAATCGCTCCCGAGGTTCTTAATGTTGATCTCCAGCAAGCCTCCACGGCTAAGATCAACGGCGTGAAGGCACATGTCCTCGAGGTCGAACCTCCAGGCTTCGAAGTTTTTGGGACTCGCGTCCGTATCGATTTTGTTCCACATCGATGGGTCTTTTACATACGCGTCGCCATGAGCAGCACACCATCTGAGCGACGTGGAGTATCTCAATCATGCTTAGACGGAGAAGAATTAAAGACGTCAACTCCGGCGGAAGCTCCACCCAGTTGCTATGATTTTCTCTTCTCTTCATCGCCGCAGAGGCAAAAGACGAAGTTGCATCCTAGTTTACTTTCAGCAGTCAAGTTGCATCCTAGTTTACTTTTTATCCGTTCTTTCTCACATCTTTTCTCCAAATTAGTATATCTTTCTCTCAACTTTCAAATTGATAAATACTCTTTGTATAAGCACACTTAGTGACTCGACTCTTCTTCCTTTACTTGTTGTCTAACTTTCAGCTGTGATGGGCTCGAGCATCATGAGCGGCCCACACGCGTACGTCGGCCTAATCCTCCCTATGTGGATTGAGTCGGCTTTGGATATTGGTGTTCTGGTTTTGGCTTTATCTTTTGTTTTGGTTTTATCTTAGGGTAGGATAATTACGTTGGGTTTTGGTGTTTATCTTCTGGTGTTCTCCTCATCTCTTTGGGACTCAATAGTCTCTTCTATAAAAGCAATAAAAATAACCATAGAAGGTAGTCATAACTACCTATTAAAAACCTTGGTGTCTTGTGTTCTTTACTACTCTGATTGGGACCTTATCAAGCTATCGCGATGAATGCGAAGCTTCAGTACTCTGTTGTGGAAGTGCAGTCATTCTCAGAAGATGAATCTGCTGTGACAGGCAACAAAAAGAAAATGTCTGGGAAGGTTCTAATGAATAAACAAAAGCTTTTCGTGATTGTAGCGACTGACTTGTGCCAGCATTAGAAACAAAATGGGGTGTGAAGCTTATCATAAGTAAAACGTTCCTTGGTTCAGATCTCGAAAACTGCAGGTTATATTCTAAGTTAGAGAGTAGATAGGAATTTCGGTTTTGTATGTGATACTGTAAACTGAATCCCTTAGTTAATTTATGGTGTGTCCTCATGCTTGTAGGTACACATCCAATTGATAACAGAGATTGTCCAGTCGTTATAGGGGGGTGATTAAATAACTACGGAATCAGGAACAGGGTTGGTCCACACTGCCCCTGGTCATGGTCATGAGGATTATGCAACCGGCCTGAAGTATGGGCTGCCTCTTTTCTCTCCAGTAGATGATGAAGGAAAGTTCACTGAAGAAGCTGGACAGTTTAGAGGGCTCTCTGTCCTTGGAGAAGGGAATAGTGCTGTTGTCAGTTACCTGGATGAAAATATGTCTCTGGTCATGGAAGAATCTTATGGTGAGTTTGATTCAGATGCTTTCTGAGGAACCATTTGAGGAAACATTTGCTTCAGAGTCTCATGATTTAATTTCCTCTTTGCCATGCAGCTCATAAATACCCATACGATTGGCGAACACCTACAATATTTTAGAGCGACTGAGCAGTGGTTTGCATCGGTTGAGGGGTTTAGCACGGCCACTATAGATGCAATCAACATTGTAAAATGGATACCACATCAGGTACCTAGTTGAACACATACAGAGTTTATGAGTTGATATTTTTCTTGAGTATGCGGCTTAAAAGTATCATGTATGGATGTTAATTGTGAAAGGAGACGCACATGAGCCACATGATCTGATACACCTTACTCTGGGATTTTCTCAATTTTGAGATGATATCATACTGCTTGACGCAGCATCTTCCTTATATTGTTTGGAATTTAATTCTGGCAATTTGTCATTCAGGCAGTAAACAGAATATCTACCATGACCTCCACTCGATCTGAATTGTGCATCTCGAGACAAAGGACATGGGGTGTCCCTATTTCGGCCTTTTATCATGTTAAGACGAAAGAAGAGACAATTAACCATGTTAAATGTAAGGGCCTATAAGAGAGTATGGTCTCTTTATTGGTTATTATTTACTGGTTGTGTTTTCTGTAACCTTATTTGAATACTTTGTTTGGCAGCTATAACGGTAGTGACACGTGGTGGTATATGTCAATGGAAGACCTACTTCCTGAGAGTTATGGTGATAAAGCAGCTGATTATGAAAAGGGGACTGATACAATGGATGTCTAGTTTGACTCAAGTACTATGATAAAAGAAATATAATTAAAATCAGATAGTCGCACAAAGCACTCAACAGCTATTTTACATCACTTTCTTTTTCATCTGTATGTCAGGATCTTCTTGGGCTGGTGTATTGGGGAAACGTGAGGGTCTTACTTTCCCTGCAGATGTGTATCTAGAATGAACAGATCAGCATCGTGGGTGGTTCAAGAGTTCTTTGTTAACAAGCATTGCAACACAAAGTGATAATTGCACACCATGATGATTGCCTTCTAAATTGGGATTATTCTGCATGTTTTAGCTTTCTTGGTGTAAAGTGGCTTTTCATTTTATTTTCTTTCACATTTTGCATGATTGTATAGGAAAAGCCCATTATTCAGCTCTTATATAACACATGGATTTGTATTGGATGAGAAGGGTATGAAAATGAGCAAGTCTCTAGGTAACGTAGAGGACCCACATTTGGTCATTGAAGGAGGGAAAATTTCAAAAGGTTCGTCGTTGGTACAGAAACCAATACTATCCCTTGTTTAAAAACATCTTCAGTACCTAACAAATCTGTTTTTTGACAAGGATTTGTCATTTTATGACAGGACGCACCTGCTTATGGAGCTGATGTTATGCGTCTTTGGGTTTCTAGTGTAGATTAGATTACACAGGGGATGTACTGATAGGTCTCCAGATTCTTCGTCAAATGTCTGATAAATACAGGAAGTTGAGGGGAACATTACTATATCTCTTGGGCAATCTTCATGATTGGAGAGTAGGTTTCGAACTCTAAGCTTTACACAGAATAGTGTTGTTCTTTACACAGATTTTTCGTCAAAGTGGTGGTGCTCGCACGTAATGAGAAAATGATTGGTTCCACTTTAGAAGCAAAGGTGTATATGCATACTACAGATGCAGGCATGGCTACAAAATTACTAGCTTGAGATGAGTGAAGCAAAGAATGAGGCTGACACTCTGCTAGACACAGTCATGTTTCTTGTTGTAAATGCTCATTAATTGATTGTAGAGAAATTCTTCTAAATACCACAAAAAAATTCTTCTAAATACCACTAAAAAGGTTTTTTTTCCAAAAATACCACATTTAAGTTTTTTTTTTTCCAAAAATAGCACAAAAGTTTTTTTTTTTTCTAAAATTAACACAAACACAAAAATTGATTTTTAAAGATGTAATTGTTTTTTTTTAGGTTTGGGTTGACACATTTAGTTTTAGGGTATAGTTTTTAGGGGTAAAGTTTAGTATTTAGAATTTAAGGATTAGTTTTTAGTATTAAAACTTTAATTCAATTATGTGGTATTTTTGGAAAAAATTACATATTAGTGGTATTTTTGGAAAAAAACTAAATTGTGGTATTTTTGGAATATAAACCAATTTTAGTGGTATTTATGACAATTGCCCTTGATTGTATAGAATTAACTTTTTGGTTAGGTACCAATGCAAATTCAATAGTATCAAATAAGATATACAAGTTGATTTGTAATTCCTATTTTGATCAGAGAAGATTAATGAAAATAATTGATTTTGAAATAAACCACAAATACAACAAAAAAAAACATAGAAACAAAAACACAAACATTATACAGTATTACATAATAAACCTAAACTGAAGCTCAAAGTTTGAGTTGGATCAATTTAGCTGATATATGGAAAACATTGATCGAGGTTCAAACCAATCTCCTGATGAGTATACCAATTATCAAGGGAGCTTTCAAAATTAGTATCGAAATCAATGAGTTGATCAATATCCAGCTCTTGATCGAAATCCAAGTTTACTTCTTCAATAAAAGAGTTGTTGTTGTTGTCCGTAACGCAGAAGCTTTCACAAAGCGGGAGGATCTGATCTTGTTCTTCAGTGATGCCGTCTAAGATAAAACCGCTCCTCTCGTTGTTCTTCAGGTCCTCGTGATCATCATTAACGAAAGCTTGATTGTTATTATTATTAACGAAAGAGGCTTCATCCGCACGCAATTCCGTGAGATTACCCAACAACGTCCACATGGAATCAATTGCATCACTAATATTCGCGGATTCTCCGATCTGATAAGCCTCTCGTTGTTCCACCAAAACCCTAACCCTAGATCCTTACGAGTCAAACAGATACCAACGTCCTCCCTCATCGCTTTGTCATCCTCAGGATTAGGAACATGAACAGGACGTTGTCCCGAGAGAAAAGCAGAGACAAAACCATCGACGGAGGAGTGGCCGAAGGAGTAGAAGGAGACGTTGGATTCAGAAGAAGAAGGAGTCGCTAAGACGGCGACTTGTGCACCGGAGAGAAGGCAAAGCTGAGAAGCTTTACTGAAGAGTCCGTTACGATGTTTGACACATATAGGTCCTAACGAGCTCTTCTTCATGATCTTCTTAATCTCAATCTTCGTCTTCATTCCACCTTTCTTCACCATTCTTTTTGTTTGTTTCTTACGATCAAAGAGAGATTAGAGGGTTTTTTTGTTTCTTACAAGCAGTGAGAGAGAGAGTTTTCTTTTGTTGTGATTTGCCAAGAAGATGCTTAATATGATGATTTCCTAATTTTGTAGTAAAAGGAAAAGGAAATAACCTTAACCTAAACCCTCACATCAAACCCGATAACGGACATAATTAATTTACTAAACCGAATTAAACCATTGCTTCGTCGGTTCAAATAAAATTGAATGGGCTTAAAGGCCCACACATTTGTTGGGCTCGATATGAACCCTAAAATCGCGTAACGCGAAGGCGAGGGGGGATGGATCATGGGCGGATTACGAACAATGATGTCGACATCGGACGTTAAGCTATTGAAGAGGGTGTGGCGTAACGAGAAAGCGGCGCCTGAGATTCTTAATTGTGGTAAGATCTCTAAATCCTTAATTTTTTTGTTTGTGTTGGTTTTTGAAAAAAATCTATATTTGCAATGGATTTATTGCTGAGATTTGCTTTTGATCATTTCCTCTTAGGAAGAGGTTAGTGATATTTGAAATGGAATGTTTGCTTGACAGTTAGTTAATACACTTGTCTTTTGCTTGATAGTATCAACGTTTGTGCTAAGCGTTATATGTAGTACAAATGTGTTCTCAGCGATATTTGTAACAAAATTGTTGCTACTATAGACTTTGCTTATATGTCATTCTCCAATGGTTTTCATTTGACTGTTGCAAATAGAGAAGTTTATGTTCCACAACCTCAAGCTCCTGAGCAAGAGAAGGTGTTTGCTTATTCTTACTTTATTCTTACAAATTTACGTTAATAGCTCGACATTGTCAGTCATATATATTTAAATTATTACATCGACAGGTGTGCTGATGATTTAGCAAAGCATTTCGAAGAGACTGTACTGCTTAAGTTGCCTGAGAACTATTAGTCGGTTCTCAAGCGATCACTTATAAGTGAAGTGGGCGATATGGGTACCTTACCTTCCTTAACCAGTTAACCTTATCAATTTTAACCATATTCTGAGTTGGTTTGTCATTATATAGTTGAACCATATTCTGAGTTGGTTTGTCATTATATAGTTGAACCATATTTTCTTTCACACAATAGCTAGAGTTCTCTGTCTGTTACTGAACACTACTATAATCTGTGAACTTACAGTGTCGCAGCCGCATTTGGACACCTTTGTTGTTTGTCGAAACAACAACTTTGTCTCCCTCAGTCGTCTCTGTGAAGAGTGAGAGAATTCTCTTTTTTCCCCCATACACATTTATACACACAACCTTACTGTAATCTATGTGTGGGTTTTTGCCTTTACTTACTTTGTGATATGTGATCATTGTTAGGTAGATTAGAGTATGGTTAGGACATTTTAATTAAATAGTTTTGGTGGTTTAGTTTATGAAGTTGGTTTTCATATTTTCCTATTTATTTTAAAGTGATATCTTTTATGCATTAGGGTTATGATTAAATTGTATGAAAACCTATATAAGGTTCTATTATGATTAATAAGAAAGGAAGCCCCAAGAATTAACCTTAATCTCAAGAGAGAATTAGGGTAAAGAGGGAGCTAAGCTTTCAATCATTTCTTAATTCTTAAGCAAATAGTTGGTTCATAACACTTTGGCAGAGGAGAGAGCCCCGAGACTGTGGAGATGGAGGGCGGTGATCTCTACTTCATAAGTTACAAGATTGTAAAGGAGCAATCGAGTCTGGCCAAATTGACTGATCTGAACTCAAAACATAGCATAAGTTTTGGGTGGTGCTACCTTCTGTTGTAGTTTTGTTCAATGTTTATGATTTTGAGTTGTATAGTGAAATTTTATATTGTATGAGTTTCCTTATGTCCTGATAGAAACTTGTCATTCTGTGGCTCGTGCATAGTTATCGTCATGGATCTTCTTAGAATCTTTAATAAGTGTCCCAATACAATCTTCTTAAATCAAGGAACCATATTTTGCGTTATCCATCTTCTTAGAATCTTTAATAAGTGTCACAACCATTCTGCGACCTTACAAATATCCGATTCTAGACCAACTTTTCCTTCACTAAAATAATAAAAATGAGAACAAAAGGAAAAGTGATGGTGATTCTAAACAAGTAAAGTGTGACTCTGCCTAATTAACAATACTACACCGACGATCTATGATGCCACCATCTCAAGAGTTTGATGATTATGATGAGGAAGAATAAATGGATTGTGAGCCAAGTAACAAACGGCAACGTCCCCAGCCAAAAAAGCCAAGACACCACGGTCCACTTGATAGGTTTGTCACTTCTACACCTCCCGATATATTGAATGCTAGAAAGGAAAGGAAAGGAATTTTTGGAGCTTGTGTTAAGGAGTTAAGGGAGAAAACTGTTAGAGGTATTGCAAGGTTTTGCAAACTTTAGATAGTTATGGGGAGATGCTTGAATTAGTTGGACAATATGGTCCAGGATTAAAGCCACCAACCATGCATGAGTTAAGAGTTCCTTTACTTAAGAAAGAAGTAGAAGACACTAATAAACAACTAGTAGAGCACAAGAAAGGGTGGGCAACTAAAGGTTGTTCAATTATGTCTGATGGATGGCGTGATTCAGTTGTTCAGAAGGATTTAGTTAACTTTCTTGTTAATTCTCCAAAAGGATCTGTTTTCCTAAAGTCTTTGGATGTATCAGAAGTTGTGAAATATGCCACATTGTTATTTCAATTGCTTGATAAGATAGTTGAGGAAGTAGGAGAAGAAAATGTTGTCCTAGTGGTCATGGACAATGAATCAAACTATGTGAAAGCTGGTAATAGATATAATACATCTTTTAAGATTTGTAATATTTTTTTAATTTTTTTATTTGTTTAATCTAATTTTTTATTGGTGTATATAAACTTCAGGAAAATTACTTGAAGCTAAAAGACCAAATCTTTATTGGACTCCATGTGCAGAACATTGCATTGATCTAATGCTTGAAGATCTTGGGAAAATGGCAAATGTGAAGAGCGCTATACAAAAGTGTATATTCATGAATGGCTATATTTATAGTCATATTCCTCTTGTGAACATGATGAGGAATTTCACAAATCAAAGGAATTTGCACAGACCGACGATTACAAGATTTGCAACAACTTTCATCACGCTAGCACAGTTTCATAAGCAAAAAGACAAGTTGAGAAAGATGGTTCATTCTGAAGAATGGAATAATTCCAAGTGGTCAAAAGAAGCAGGAGGAAATAAAGTAAGAACATATATTTTGCAAGATAGTTTTTGGAAGAATGTTTTATATGGGCTGAAGTTGGCAGGTCCTCTAGTACAAGTTCTTCGAATGGTTGATGGAGAGATAAAGCCTCCTATGGGATACATGTATGCAGCCACGGATCAGGCAAAGGAGACAATTATGAAGTCTTTCAACTGGAGAGAAGAACACTACAAAACTGCATTCGAAATTATTGACAAAAGATGGGAGTGTCAACTTCATCGTCCTCTTCATGCAGCTGGCTACTTTCTCAATCCAGAAATCCAATATGGAAAATATGATGATGCAAACTGTGAAGAAGTGTTGAAAGGTTTGTATGATTGTATTGACAGGTTGGTTCCAGAAATTAAGACTCAAGACAAGATAATGTCTGAGATAGATGAATTTAAAAATGCAACTGGTCTATTTGGTTATCATATGGCTATAAGGCATAAAGCTACAAAATCACCAGGTAATTACTCTCTAGCTTGACATCTTTATGTTTATAACCTAAGTTTATATAAAACTAACAATTTCTTTATTTTTATAGCGGAATGGTGGTCTTCTTATGGATCTTCAACTCCACACCTCCAAAAATTTGCCATAAAAGTTCTTAGCCTCACTTGTAGTGCTACTGGTTGTGAAAGGAATTGGGGTGTTTCTCAACTAGTAAGTAACCTTAAGTTGATTGTTTTAGTAGTTACATTATTCACAAAAAAATATCATACAACTTATAATATATATTTTTTGTAACAGATTCATACCAAAAGAAGGAACAGATTGTCCCAAAATCGATTGAATGACATGGTATTTGTGAAATACAATCGTGCTTTGCAACGTCGATACAAGAGGAAAGACATTGTTGATCCTATTCTCTTAGAAGAAATTGATGACAGCAATGAGTGGCTTACTGGGAGAATGGATGGGAGCTCTGATAATGAAGGTGATGATATGGTGTTTGCAAATGATGATTTGACATGGAACGTCGTTGGGGAGAGCACATGAGCTAATGATCCTTATTATGCAACTTGATCAGCAGCTGCCTCAAGTAGATTTGAAAAAGAAAAAGGTATCGCTAGTACTTCTAGTGGTTCAAGAGCATTTCGTAAACCACCTTCTAGTGGTATGACTTTGGTTGATGAAGATGATGATGATGTGGAAGAGGATTTTGGTGGAGGAGAGCTCTTTCAAGATACTCTTTTGGATCGTGATGACTATGAGTTTGAGAATACTCAATTTGATTAGAGCCTTAGTGGTTTACTGGGTTTAAGAACTATCTCTTTTTTTTTTTTTAACTTTCTTAGTTTCTTTTGAGATGGATTGGATTGTTTTATGCTAGTTTATTCTAAATTACTAAAGTTTTAATAAGTTTCAGCAGAATACCTCTTATTTTCTTTCTTTTAAACACCAAGCGCCTCATATCCATGTTGCGATGTGCCGCATGTGCCATGGCGTATGGCACACTAAGAGGAGGTTTGTGCCACGGTGCGCTATGCGCGATTTAAAACCAAGCAATGTATACACTTTCTAAAATACAGTAATCTCAGAGTTAAAATGTCTAAAATGTAAACCTTACCATTGATTAAATTTGTGATGTTCTATCAATCTGATTTGTTTCATATATATATTACTAGTAGTCACTTCGTGCTACGCACAGATTTAATTTACATTGTTTTTGGATTTTTCTGTGATTTTAGAAATTATTTGTTTTTATTTGTTTACTGAGTAATGATTGTTAGTTAAGACAATATTAGTTAAATAAAAATATTATGTGAGATTTGAGATATGAGGGTTAGTAAAATGTGTATCTTTTTATTTATAAGGAAAATTGTAGTTAAAAGCATATGAAAAATTATTATTTAATTGGGTAATAAATACACTAATTTTTATATCAATTTTTATTGGTCAAAACATTAAAACAACAGGGATAAAACTGGAATATTTACCAAACATTTTTATTGAAAACCACCTAAAACGACAACTAAATCAAAACGGATGGAGTATTTCATTGTTATAGGAGTCACATAAACTATGTGAAAGTTATAGATATGCAATCATTACATATTAATATATTTTCTTATATATGTAATATTTCTAAATGTTATTATTAATTATTGATTGCATTACTATAAACACTATGAAAGTACAAAAATGAAAGTTAGTACAAAATATGGGTTTGATGAGATGGAATAGAAAAGTGAATAAAAATGTGTCAGGTTTATAAAATACACTAGGTTTTAACCCGCGGTATACAGCGGGAATATATTTTTGTAACTAAATTAAAAATAAAATTATGTTTTATTTTTTGGTAGTATTTCTTATGTCATATAAGAGTTATACATTATTAACTATTTTTGGATGAAAATGTAGCTTTTTCTAGTTTGGAAATAGATATTGGATTTTGGTTGAAATGCATGTTTAACATTTATAATTTAAATATTGCTATTTTAGTTTTGCAAATAAATTTATTAGAGTCAATAAAACATTATAATGTGTATTTCAAGATAAGTATTTGGATGAAAGTATTTAATTATATTTCCTATTTAAATATTCCATTTATTTTTGGGTCATTTTTAAAAGTATGTTTATAGTTGTAACACCCGCGAACCAAAACTCCGCGTTTTGGGGGTGGGTGTCGATTGACACTCATTTGGTGTCGGTCAACACCACTTATTTCTGGTTTGACCAGATTGATTTAATTATCGATTTGGACCGGTTTGGTTTAGGAAAAATCATTGAACCGAGATATTTACGTGGGAAAACGACCTAGGTCGTGTTTTATTTTTGTCTTGGTCGCCGTTTGTTGTTTTGGAGAGAGAAAGAGGAGAAAACAGTTTCTAAGAGTTCTTGTGAGAGTTTGTGAGATTTGAAGGCATTTTTGGAGAGATCTTGCTGTGAGAGTGAAGATCCAAGGCTAGGAACGTGCTGGGAAGGTTTCTGTGGTGGTAGCTTTGTCCTTTGGGCTTAGATCTATTTGTTGGCTAAGGCGAGTGCATGACCATGGCTTATCTAAGCTAAGATCTTTGTTTCTGTGATATTGTGTGTTGTTTGGTTGTTTGTGAGTTTTCGTAGCTCCTGAGGCTTGGATTCGTTCATGGGATTGTGTGGGACGAAGAGGAGAAGTTTGGAGGCGAGATTCGGAGGTTCTGTTCGAAGGAAATCACTGCTCGACAGTGGTGTCGGTCAATACTAACGCGAGGACGGCTCGGGAACTTAGCGAGTGTCAGTCGACACCATGTGGAGGTGTCGGTCGACACCATGTGGAGATGTCCAGTGTCGGTCGACACATTCTGGTATCGGTCGACACTCTTCCGACTGTAACCGGATCGTGTCGGGTCACTTGTTCATGTTCCTGGTTTGTTTTATTGTTGTTGTTTGTGGCATGAGAGATCTTATTGCTTGTGTGTATAGCCAACTAGATGGAAGTATTGCCTCACTGAGTATTTATCAAATACTCATACATCTCAATTTGTGTTTGTGGTGCAGGTAAAGGCAAAGTGTGATCGTGGAATCAAGGGAATGAAGAGAAAGATGTTCGTGGATTATTATTAGTTATTTAATTGGTATTGTTATTCCGCTGTTGTTTGTGATTGTGGTTAGGTGGCTAGTGGATATAGGCCACTAGTCATAGTTATTTATATTATTATTTATTATTAAAAAAAAAAACGGGTCAGGTCATTTCAGTTGTAAATCAATTGGTGACAACTTGTCCTGTGGGAAGGTTGTTAAAGGGTGGGGATCAGAGTTCGAGGAACGCCTGACGCACCAATAACCTACTGTGAATTTGGATGAGTAGTTTCATTTACCACGGTGAGGGGTTAGGATCGATGCCCTGCAGGGCCAGCTTTGGGCCTATGGGGGCAAGCTAGCAGTGGGATAGTGGGGTCAATGGGACGGGTTGTCATAATAGTTAGGTATTGTAAATGGACCATAATCTTAATATATGTTAACTTTCAAAGAATCTACTATCAATATTCTAGGATCAAACCAATCCAAGTGAGTTAATGAAATTTTAAATTTATATTAATGTTGATCCAAACTCGTCCGCTATTAAATAGCTTGTATATTAATATTTCTTTTTATTTTTAAGTTTTAAAATATCCTAGTATATTAATTAAGAGGTACAAATATGAAACTAACCTTAAAATGTGTAAAAATTACATTCAATTGCCATTAGTAAAACAAAATTAAGCTTAGTTAATTAATTAAATAAAGATAATTAATTAAAAAAATAAAAATAAAAAAGCTGAGAGAATTTTTTTTTGTCAACAAAAGCTGACATATCAAATATAAAAAAATCTAGAAAAAAAAAAAAAAAAATTTCTCTCCCTAATAAATTATGGACGAAAATTACTAAATATTTTTTTAAAAACATATATTAACCAATCAGAATTTCAAAAACTAAGATTTTGTATCCAAGTACACAATAAAATTATTTTTAATAACTAAATTTGAAGATTTTGTTAAGATTTTAAATTATGATTCTCCTATCATCTTTATTTTCTTTTATTTAAATTTTTTTTGAATTTTCATATAATACTTATGATTAATAAAATGCAAAATTTTTTCTGCATATGTTATATGAATTTTTTTAAAACAAAGATATATTACTCAATCTATAAAAAAATGTGTGTTTTAATTTTTACATTGGCAGGTTGATAAAACTAAATATATATAGATGATAAATTAATAAGTTTTATTTGTTCACAATTATAATATTAAATTACTACTTCATATTTCACAAAATAATGATGCAAATGCAACAAACAAACAATATAAAACTGTAATATACGTCAAAAATAAAATACGATAATATTCTAAAATAATTAGTAATCAAAAAGACTAATAGATTTAAAGAACAATTAAAAATAAATATTATATCAAATAAAATAACTTTTTAAAAAAACATAACAATAATTTCTATTATTATGTTAGAATTTTTTAAAAAAAATGTTGACATGTGCTTTAAGCACTGTATATCTCATAGTTATCTTATTATATAAAGTTGGGTTTTGAAAGTTAGTCATTAACAAGATTTTGACATGTGTCAAGTTATCAATCTGAGATTTTGACATCTGTAAATATTTAATAGAAAGAATTTGATTACAACAAAAAAAATATTTTGTTTTTAAAAATATAATAAAGTAAAAATATAATTATAAAAAATTTCAGAATTTAGAAAAAAAAGCAAATTTTTAAAAAATAATTATAAGGAGATTATATATATATATATTTCATAAAATTCAAAATTATAATATTATTTACTTATTTTTAATTTTAAGTGATAATTATTAAAAAATAGAAACAAGGATTAAGGAAAATATACTTTTAATTATTTATTCAAAATTTTGTACTCACTTCTATATAATCAAAGATGGCATCATATTTAAATAATTTATTCAAAAACATTGCTTTCAACTTTGTTTAATTGGGAATATGTGGGAAGGTAATTTGTTCTTATTTTCTTAAACCAAAATTTTCTACTACTTTCTCCTATTTCAGTTGGGAATAGGTAAGATTAATATGTTGACCAAAAAAAAGATTAATATATGAGTCTTCTTTTTCTAATACTGTATTTTAAAATTTATTGTAGTATTTTTAGATTGTTTTAATTTGTATTTTAATCTTTGAATGATTTGGGATTCATATATTAGCATGCTTATAATTTTCTATTGTTTATTTAATTATGCCAATTTTTTTTTTTTTTTCAATTTCTCAACTTTGAATGGTTGGTCATAAACCCTTTTTTTTTTTTTTGCAAACATAATTGTTACCATTATTCATTCAATCCCAAAGAGAGATAACAAATAGAAGCTCATCAACCTAATGAATTGATAAAATAGGCTAATCAAACACAAGCGTACAACAAACATAGATAGATAGATTGGAAAAAAATAAATCGTTGTTGATAGATCTATAGGAGCTCAAAGACTCTGACACCCTGGTCTGCGAAAATGTTTAAAAGAATTGATTTAGCCACATACGTCACCAAAATGCACTTATTTTTTCAGTCAAGGGTCTTGAGAGAGCTTAATGATGAGTGACCTTTTTGGAAGTGATTGTCGAAATTGTGCGAGTGAGGACAAAACACAAGAAAATATCATTTGTTGATTTGTAAGGTCGGTAATCAAGTTTTTAAAGACTTCCAGACGTAACACACCAGCTATCGAATATGGGTTGGTCCACAAGCCGAGAATAGATGTAGGGCCCACTTGGAAGGTGAGCCCATGGACTGAGAGTAGACATGAGCTCACTAAACAATGTGGCGGTTGAAGCGTTACAGAGACAGAGGCTACATCATGGTGTGTCAAAGACACTTCCACGAATACATTGAGAAATTTAGCATTAGTTACTATCAAAAGATTTTGTGACGATTGATAAAGGTTTTGACGTTTATTGGTCGTCGGAGCAAGCTATTTTGAGATAACAAAAAGACGTGAACATTTTCTCTCCACACAGGATGAGGGCAGAGCCAAGATTCTCTCTATGGTGGAGAAGGTTGGACAAAAGGTTATCTACCCAACAGACGAAGGTGGAGGAGGTTGGACGAGAGGTTATCTCTCCAAGGGAGGAAGACGGAGCCAAGGTTCTCTCCATGATGGAGGAAGTTGGATGCAAGGTTCTCTCCATAAGGGATGAGGGCGGAGCCGAGATTTTTTCCATGGCAGTCATACATTATTGTGACGATACATCATTGATTAGTATATTATGTTATCTATAAACACATTAAGCCAACTATTTTACTTTAACTTTGGCATAGTTACTATCACGAATATATTCAGACATTTAACATTAGTTACTATCAAAATATTTTTTTTTTGTGAAGTTAGAAAATTGTTTTTACTTTCATTGGTTGTCGGGACAAGCCATTTTGAGATAGCAAAAAGACGTGAACATATTTTCTCCACATAGGAGGAGGGCAGGGCCGAGGTTCTCCCTATGGTAGAGAAGGTTGGACACAAAGTTATCTCCGCATGGGAGGAAGGTGGAGGAGATTGGACGCAAGGTTATCTCTCTAAGAGAGAAAGGCGGAGCCAAAGTTCTCTCCATGGTGGAGGAGGTTTGACTCAAGGTTCTCTCCATAAGGGATGAAGGCGGAGCCGATGTTTTCTCCATGGTGGTCATACATTATTGTGATGATACATCATTGATTAGTATATTATGTAATAAATCTTTTATTCAAAATGTTTTTTGAGCCAACAAATTTAGTAATTAAAAAAGTATGCAGAAGTGAAAGTAATATACTTGGCTTAATGTGTTTATATAAACAGTTTCTAGATGGTGATCAAGAATATTTTTGTACCATACAAGAGTACATTTAGGTATAAAAAATATACTTTCAATAGTAACATAAATAAAAGATTTGTAAATGGATATAAATAAGTGTATTATAACAAAAATAAAATTTCTATATAACATACAACAAATTTTTTAATAAATTTAATTTCATTTATAAAACTTTAAACCCGCACATTAGGCGGGTCCTCATCTAGTACAGTATAATTAAACGGTTTGACTAAGAATTGAATTAAACATATACAAATTTGTAAATTTGAATGCTTGTAAATTTTGTTTCACACTCACTTATATATTTACAAATATTTATATATAACTTTTATACAAATATTTATATTAAATTAGAAATAAAATTTATATAAAATTTTTCCTGCAATTTACCCATGTAGGATAATGATTCAGATTAAGAATTATAATTGTTACAGAAAATAAAATCAAAACCTAATTGAAATCAACGTTACATAGGATTAAGAATTATAATCCTTACCAAAAAAAGATTAAGAATTAGTATGATTATTAAAAAAAAGCAAAAGAATTAAATCAAATATAATCAATGAGAATGATAAAAAGAAACATAAGAATAATAAAAAAAAACCCAAAAAAACTATCTATTTTTGCATTCATTATCTTGTTCACATAGAGTAAACATATATTTCATACAAACTGGACAATGTTTTTAAAAAAAAATCAAAACTGAGAGAAATAAAATGTTTTAATGATAAGAAAATGTTTTAATGATAAGAAAATGTGAACTATGTATTGCTATGATGATAACAATAGTTGTTCCATTTACATGTCATTTATAGAGGTAGTCATGGTTAGGAGAATAAATCTTGGTGAGCAAGTTAGAAATCTTGAAAAATCTTGATTCGATATTTAATGTTTAATTCAGTTTCCATTTAGTTTTGTATGTTTAAATACCATATTTATTGTAATTGATAACATGAAAACCTCAAATTTGTTACTTAGGTATTGTTTCCTATTTTAATGGATTGTTGATTTAATTTTTGATTCCATGATCTGAAGATTGATTCCATTTAGGATTTATAAGTAGAATGAATAATTGTTACCATTGTTTTAGGGAAGTTTAGGATAATGGTTCTTAATATGGTTCTTAATATGATAATTTCGATTTAGAAAAAAAAAAGATTAAAGGAAAACATAATATTGTTGTAAAGATATTTTAGGAATTTTCGGTTTTAGTTATAGTTTTTTGTGCATTTTTTTTAGGATCAATGTTGTAAATAAGTTTTTAAATAAGTAAAACTAAAAGGGTAAACCAAAATATACTTCAAAAATGTATATATAGATTATTGTGAATTTATAACTAAAAATGTCTGTTATTTAAATATATTCAATTCTCATTTACTTATTTAGAATTTTTTTTTAAAGTTTTTTTTAAATGGATTGAAAATGAAATAGTATAGTTGGTATAATTAATCTCCCTTCTTACGTAGTGTTCTGTTTGCTGGTACAGAGACCTCGCTGAAACTTCCGGCAAGCAGAATAAGCAGTTGTCACCAGAGCCGTGGCTATGTGTTAAAAAAAGAAGCATTCGCTTCCGGCCCTTTTTTTGGAAAAAAATTAAAGGCCTTAATTTTCCCAAATAAACCCAAGAGTTAGACCTAATAAAAAAATATTGTATGTGGTAAAAGGAAGAAGAGAGCAATGATGGTTCTAGAGAAATCGAGAAAGGAGATTTCAATTAGAAACTAATGTTAAAATAAATTAAGGTAACTAAAGAGACCCATTGTTCTCACTTCTCCCATCACCGCTAAAACAGTAACATATTAACTTATATTTCTCTTTGTTTTCTTCCTTTTTGAGAGTGTTGATTTCGAGAGTTTGGTTAACGATTTTGTAGCACAAAAGGGAAGAAAAATTATGTTTTAGAATTAAAATTTGGGTTGTACGCTTGTTTTTTTTCGATTATGTTGGTTATTAGTTTTAAAAAAAAAATTAAGGCAACATAATCCTAGGTCTATATAATCCTAGGCACGGTTCTAGTTGTCACCAGATATTAACAGTGTTATGCCGTTTGAGGTAGAGAAGGCTAGAAGATGATGAAACGGAGCCATCAATATTACAAAAAAAAATCAAGAAAATCTTTGGAAGAAATGTCATCGAAGGGGAAGGAGCAAAAGAGATGCATTAACAAGAAAGCCAGATGAGATTGCTAGACACAGTCATGCTTATGTTTGTATTGTTGTAAATGCTCATTAATTAATTGATTCTATAGAAATAACTTTTTGGTAGCTACCAAAGCAAATTCAATAGTATCAGATAAGATAAGATTTGTAATTCCTATTTTGATCAGAGAAGATTAATGAAAACAACTGATTTTGAAATAAACCACAAATACAACACAACATAGAAACAAAAACACAAACGTTATACAGTGTTACATAATAAACCTAAACTGAAGCTCAAAGTTTGAGTTGGATCAGTTTAGCTGATATATGGAAAACACTGATCGAGGTTCAAACCAATCTCCTCATGAGTATACCAATTATCAAGGGATCTTTCAAAATTAGTATCGAAATCAATGAGTTGATCAATATCCAGCTCTTGATCGAAATCCAAGTTTACTTCAGTAAAAGAGTTGTTGTTGTTGTCCGTAACGCAAAAGCTTTCACAAAGCGGGAGGATTTGATCTTGTTCTTCAGTGATGCCGTCTAAGATAAAACCGTTCTTCTCGTTGTTCTTCAGGTCCTCGTGATCATCATTAACGAAAGCTTGATTGTTATTATTATTAACGAAAGAGGCTTCATCCGCACGCAATTCCTTGAGATTACCCAACAACGTCCACATGGAATCAATTGCGTCACTAATCTCTCGCGGATTCTCCGATCTGACAAGCCTCTCGTTGTTCCACCAAAACCCTAACCCTAGATCCTTACGAGTCAAACAGATACCAACGTCCTCCCTCATCGCTTTGTCATCCTCGGGATTAGGAACGGGAACAAGGCGTTGTCCCGAGAGAAAAGCAGAGACAACGCCATCGACGAAGGAATGGCCGAAGGAGACGTTGGATTCGGAAGAAGAAGGAGTCGCTAAGACGGCGACTTGTGCACCGGAGAGAAGACAAAGTTGAGAAGCTTTACTGAAGAGTCCGTTACGGCGTTTTGACACAGATAGGTCCTAACGAGCTCTTCTTCATGATCTTCTTAATCTCAATCTTCGTCTTCATTCCACCTCTCTTCACCATTCTTTTTGTTTTGTTTCTTACGATAAGAGAGATATTAGAGAGTTTTTTTTGTTTCTTACAATCAGTGAGAGAGAGAGTTTTCTTTTGTTGTGATTTATTTGCCAAGATATATATCCAATTTAATTTCAATTTCTTCGGTTTATATAAAACCAAATTTGTCTATTGACCAAACCAATTTAATTTCAATTAAACCAATTTTGTCTATATATCCAATTTAATTAAACCAATTTTGTCTATTGACCAAACCAATTTAATTTCAAGCTTTGCTGAAGAGTCCGTTACGACGTTTGACACAGATAGGTCCTAGCGAGCTCTTCTTCATGATCTTTTTAATCTCAATCTTCGTCTTCATTCCACCTTTCTTCACCATATTTTTTTGTTTGTTTCTTACGATAAGAGAGAGATTAGAGAGTTTGTTTGTTTCTTACAATCAGTGAGAGAGAGAGAGTTTTATTTTGTTGTAATTTGCCAAGAAGATGCTTTATATGATGATTTCCGAAGTTGTAGTTAAAGGAAAAGGAAATAACCTTAACCTAAGCCCTCACATCAAAACCGATAACGGACATAATAAATTTTCTAAACCGAATTAAACCATTGCTTTTGGCGTCAAAATCCGCAGTCGTGTGGTTTCTATTTCCCACTCGACCAAATTGATCTGAATCGGAATCATTCTAGCGGAGAGAGAGAGAGAGAGAGTGAGAGTGAGAGAGAGGGGAAGAGGGCGTGGCGTAACAAAAAGGCGGCGCGTGAGATTCTAATAGCGTCGAATTCGGAAATGGGAGTATCATCGGCGGATTACGAAACAATGATAAAATTATAATACTACTAAGCCCATTACTTGATATTAAAAAATCAACGAGGGAGGAAGAAAGATTCAAAGCAACGGACAGGTGTTATTAAGAATACATTACGACATCAAAACCACAAACAAGAGAATGGTTCAGAAGACGTGTTTCAAAATTTTATCCCAATTATGTGCTTAATGCAAAACGGCTAAACACAGCCTTTGCCTTTCTTGTCTATCTGAATTCTGAAGAAGGAAAGAGTTGTCTCTCAACAGAAGAATCAAAAGAAGAGAAGCTTTTTGGTTCAAAGAACAATGGTATCAACCAAGGCTTCTGTAATCTTCCTCTCCAGTTCCTTTGGGTCGATCCACAATGAACTCTGCTCACGTAGTAGCTTCTTTCTCTCTTCGATCTTCTCTTCCCTTTTTATACCCATCATCTTCCAGATCTCTAGCTTTTCCGCTCTTTCTTTCATCTACGATTTATTATACAGAAAAGACAGGTCTATATAAATCAACAGGTCTAAGAAAAACACTATGCCCATTACTGCTCCAAGGCTGTTACCAAGAGAAATGAGGAACTCAAACAAGAATCAGAAACCAGGGAATGTGTACACTTCTCAGTCAATTTGCAGAAACAAGTACGTGAAATCAATTTTATCAGTCAGTAGACACTATTTTGGTAAATGTGTGCGTGTACAATGTTTCATCTACCTACAGGCTCGAACAAATGAAGCTTCTAACTAATAAGTTTCACTGCCCTCCCACAATTCCACTGAGAAAGCACCAAGATCAAGCATCGAAACCTATCTTATGTTTGATACAGGCAAGATTCTAAAGCTGGAACCAGAACAACAACAGCTACTGTAGAGAGACCATGCTGATTACAGGATTCATAGAAAAATCTCAACTTCTAAGCAACGATTATCCAAGCTCTTAGCTATACATCTCCAAAATTTTCTCTTCAAATCACAAAACACCCTTTTATATATTACTACACCTCAAACCACAACTAGGCAAAGTTCCCAATTTTCAAGAGGAAACAACACTTCGTTTCCCCAGATGCCAGACAAAGCTTATCCAGACCCACCCTTTTCCCCATTTTCTCCAAGAATCATCTCACACTAAACTAACTTGATTCAACATCCATCACAGTTTCTATACAAGGAAGAAAAGAATTGAGAACAGAGAAAGTGAGAACTCACCAGGGTTTGCCTGAACTCTTCATCAGCAATCTTACGTTCCTCAGCCCTAACCTTAGCAGCCTCAGCCTTTAACCGTCTCCTCTCCTCATTAGCAGCTCGTTCAGCCAACAACCTCGCCTCATCCTTAGCCTGCTTCTCAACACGAAGCATCTCAATCTCATGAATATACTCTTTACGATACACTGTAACTTTCTTTGCATAATCTCTCCTAAGCTGTGCAAGCTTCCTCTCTGCATCTTTCGGATCCTTTGGAGCTTCCCAGCTACCAATATAGCTTTCTGGCTCAAGAAAGTTGTGAGTCTCCTGGTGGTATCTATGATGAGTGGACTCAGCAGAGAAAGACCTGAGAGACCCAATCATGGAAGCGTTCTCACTCTGCCTCACGAG
The DNA here is from genome assembly GCF_000633955.1 of Camelina sativa. Taxonomy (NCBI): domain Eukaryota; kingdom Viridiplantae; phylum Streptophyta; class Magnoliopsida; order Brassicales; family Brassicaceae; genus Camelina; species Camelina sativa. The sequence continues at coordinate 9,069,243 of NC_025702.1, read as the reverse complement.
ACGGCTTAGCTTATTGCAAAAAGCCATTTTTTTTTCACTGAATCTGAAGAGCGGAAATGAAAAACTCAAAAATACAGATTAAGATTCAAAGAAACATACAGAGAATTCGAAATTAAATCCCCAAAGGTTCTGGTTTTAATCTTGATTAATTAAGTTTATGAATCGGGGAACTCTACTTAGGTTAATGTAAGGAAATGCGAAAGTATAAATTGGGTGAAGAAGCTTACCTGGGAGGGATGAATCGACGGAGATTTGTGAGTTTGAGAGAGAGAGAGAGAGAGAGAGAGAGAGAGAGAGAGAGAGGGAGAGCAGGAAGAAGAACAACGGCGGTGAAACAAACCGGCGTTAAGCTATTTTTAGGGCTGAGAGAAATGAGTGTAATTTGTATTCTTTTTTTTTTTGAATATTATTTTTTTGGTATAAGTTAAAAGGCTCTGCATTTGCTCATAATATATAAAATATGTTTATTAATATATACATATTTAAAATTTTGATTGGTTAACAAATTTTTAAAAATAGGTAAAAAAAACAAATTTTTAAAAATTAATTAGTAATTCTAATGATAGAGAAAGTGAATTATTTTTTGAGAATATTGTCTATCCGGCCATGAACAGTAAACAACTTATTCTCAAATGCCACTTTCGTTTTGGGCTACTCCCGCATGCCATAAACTCAATAAAAGAAGACATTTTTATCCTCCCTCTCAAATGTCAGATGAATTAAAAAAAAAACAAAAAATCTCTTTCTTCTTCGTAAAACGCAACCCGTTCGACTTCTCTTTTTAGAGAACAGTTTCCCTTCTTTCTTTTTCGTCTAATCTTGTCGCCGAAACTAAACATCAGATCCTCTGCTTCTTCCGCCTCTTATTGCCGAAGTCGGTGATACAGAGAAACCTACTTCCGAACCCGACTCTTGGTATTAGAGATAACTTTTCGCTTGTTTTTTTTTTATTTTTTTGGAAAATCCATCTAGATCCATAAACCTTAACTGGTCGTCTTTCTCGTGTTAGTGTGTGTGTGGCAAATCCCGTGAATTTAAGCGAGGGAGAGACAATGGCCGCTACCAACTCTCCAAGGTTTGACTGTGTTTATTGCTTGAAATTCTCATAGCCGCTTGAAATTCTGATAGACCAGTCAAGAGATCTACTTTGTTTGTCCACCAAATTTTCAAATTCAAACGATAGACCAAATATTTGCGAGACCTATTTGTAGATCCGACTTTTCTTGTCTACTCACAGTTTAAATCAAGATAGACCACTGGCCTAATGGTAGACAAATATTTGGTACAGACTTTGTCTACATTCGTTTTTTTCATACTTTTTTTTGTAGATGCGTATTCGCACATTTTGGAGATCCGTGTTTTTTTTGTCCACCCACTGTTTTTATCACGATAAACCATTGCCTTACTGATAGACAACCATTAAACATGTTCATTGTAGACCTTAGCTTTTTTAGACAACCATTAGAATTGGTGTTTGTCCACCTTTCCATTTTAACATGATTCCGTCTCACTAACTTCTAAGTTACCAAATGTGCAAGGTAGCTGGGTCGATGGACGAGATCCACCAAGAGAGGTTTTTGTCTACCGTTATTCTCCACCATATTTAGTCCCTTTACATATGCCTCTCATTCTTATCTTTCTGTCTACCGTTACATGTCCACCATATTTACTTTTGACCCTTCTATTATGCCTCCAATGCAGGTCTGATGAGCACGGTGGAAGTGGGTATATTATGTCTCGGGAGGATGAGTTTCAACAGTCAAGGTTTGACAACGAAAGCGCCGAACCTATAATACATCAGGTGGACCAGTTACGGCAGACAGTGTATGTCAACACATAACTTTTGAAATTATCATCTTATTGTCTACCGTTACTTGTCCACCAACTTTAATTACGTTGCTCGTAATTACGCCTCCAATGCAGGTCTGATGACCACGGTGTAAATGCTTCTATTATGCATACGGAGGACCAGTCTGTACCTAGTGTGGCCACTGACATTGATGTGCCAATAGTGGACCAGATCAGAAAGACAAGGTAGATGTCCACTAAAAGATAGACCAATTCTATCTTTGTACGAATACACTAAATGTTTAATGAACATTGTTGTCATCCTATGTACAGGCTGGGTGAAGTGTTCGAGGTTTGTAGTAATCCCTTGCCTGCGGAAGCTACTCAGGATATTGACGTCTCCTTACTCCCTCCTAGGTTATTTGCGACTAATCGCTATCCTGCTAGAGGTCGCATCAATTCATACTCAAAGCCCGAGTATCTGCTGGACATTGTTGAAGATTTTTAGGGAACTCCGGAGTTTCAATGGCTGATAGCATCTCCGTTTGGACATCTATTTCAACTACCGGTCCGCAAAAGCTCACTGTCTAGTAAACTTGTCCACCAGATTCTCTGTCGTTCCCTTGTAACCCGCAAGCTACACGAAATGTGGTTTGTATTTGGCGGCCAACCTATTCGGTTTTCCCTTCGTGAGTTTGGTCTCCTAACAGGCCTGAAATGTACACCTTACCCTTCTGAGTTGGAGACGAGGAAGTTACAAACACCAGACGAAGGCTGTCAGCCTTACTGGTATACTCTTGTTGGTCCAAAAGACTCGTACTCAATCCGTGACATTGTTTAAATGCCTAAGCAGGATAAGTTGTTGCCTAAAGAAGATAGAATGGACGGCCAACATAGGATACGGCTTGCACTCATTGTTATAGTAGAAGGTATACTGGTTTGCGACTCCTCAAAGATTAGAGCATCAGAGGAAGTAGCAGAGATGCTGAAGGACTTGCAGAGTTTTGTCAACTACCCATGGGGAAGGAAATCCTTTGAACGGACGATAGAGACAGTTATGGTTGGCAAATTCAACCGATCTCCTGAAGTTTTAAGCAAAAAGCTGATGCGGTCCCATACTACCACACATGGCTTCACCCTTGCTTTCCAGTTGTTGATACTAAATGCTATCCCCATGTTAGAGAGTTATCTTCCAGACGCTGATGATGAGCTAAATTTTACGGACCGCTCAGTTCAGCATCTTACAAATCTGAGGTCATTCCACAATTCTAACATCCTCAAAACATAAATGGCAGAAAATGTAAGTTCTTTTGTATGTTATCCAAGCAGCGAGCTTTGTTAGATCTTATCTTTATGTCATCTCATTTTCACTTTGTCATAAACAGCTTGACGTCGAATGGATTATCCACTCTAACGAGCAAGTAGACAGAATGGCAATTTCTTGGAATGACGAGGTTGAAGATCATCGAGTTGATTACATTTGCCAAAAACTCAAGGACGGCCACGAGTTTAAGCTTCATGTCTGGCACGGAGGACTTGCGACTCTCCCACTTATGGGTATAGTACAAGATGGACCTAACCAACCAGTGGAACTAGCTTCCAAACCGGCAACTAAGTCTACCCTTCCGAATACCACAAAACAAAACAAAGGCAAACGGAAACCGAGTGCGTCTGTGGGAGAAGAAAATGTTCCTCTGCATTCTTACACTGCACAAGAGCTTCTCTTTGAGGTTGACCGGAAAAACAATGAACACTTTGCCAAAATTCAGGAGATGTGGGCTGCCGAGAAAAGTCTTTTAAAGGTCAAGATTTATGATGATATACTCAACACTTTGATGAGAAAAGGGGTTTTCTCTAGCTCACCACCTACCAAGGAGCCAAACTCGATGGAAAAGTTCAACCAGTCAAGATGGGATAATTATGGGGTGGACATCGAAAACATTGTCACAACTATCAACAACAAGATCGAAGACTCAAAGGTTAGCAACTAGGGATCTACTAAATATATGTCTTTACCTGTTTTTACTCCTCATGCCTAACATGCTCTGCCATCGTAAATTAGGAGGGGAATGATGGACTAAATGAGGACACTCACAGGACAGATACTGTTGATTTGGGCAACTCCTCTACGGATGAGGTTTGACATAATCACAAATGCATTATCTTTCTTATTTAACATATTAACACCCTGCATCTAGTACAATTATTTATTCAGCAGGAGAAGGATGCATCAGCTGATGAGGAGGACAACGCAACAGAATCACTACTTCTGGATCAACATGAGGACTCTCACTGGACACCTGATGATGAGCCTGAGAAGCCGCTACTGTCCGAGTAACCCAGTAATACACATGAGCCACCACACATTGACATAGAGGATCAGATAAACATCCGTAGGACAAATCATGATGTTTAACACAACTTGTCCACTGTCATGCACTTATGTCCACCGACATTTTCAGGAGCATGATACGGTTGACTCAACGGGTAACCAGGAAACAAGCATGTCTGGTCGTGACCATTCTGACGCTGAGAAAGATATTGTGTTTGACTAGGAGAACATTACTGGAACTGATACAGATTCAGATGGAAATGCAGATGCAGATGGAGATTCAGATGCAGATGGAGATGGAGCTACAGATGCAGATGGAGATGCAGATGGAGATGCAGATGGAGATGGACATGGAGGTTCAGATGGAAATGGAGATGGACAGGCTTTAGATGTATGTCCATCTGAAACAAATGCAACAGTTGTTGAGGTATTTTTGATGTGCAACCAATGGTTTTTGAAAATTATTCACATTCGTATGTCCTTCCTAATGGCAATAGTATCTTATAGGTACCCGCCAAAGCTACTAGGAAACATCGTAACCCTATTGCCGACCAATATCTAACTCCACTTCCGACGAAAAGAAGTAGGACAGTTCCTAGGCGTTATGGCTAGTGTTCTACTTCCACTAAAAGCCGTCAAACCGTCAGTTCAGCGGAAGTTTTTGGCTCAGCTTAAAGCTTACGCCAAAAAATATATACCAAGTTGCACTCATTTTCGTCTACCTTTACCCTATGTCTATATTAAACAAAACGATGGACATGATCATAAATTGATGGACATGATCATATTTTGCAGAGATTGTATCATCGATGGTATCAATGTCAAGCGCAGTTTCTTCACGGAGTTATACACGCCAAAACACTGGGTTGATACCCCTGTAAGTTACTTCCGACCTTTCAAACAGTTTTTTATCAAGTATATTATTAATGGAGTATTAATTGATGAGATTATTTCAGCACATGGAAGCAATGCTCAGCCTGATCTGGAGGTGTTATGGGGATACGTTTCGCGATTCAAGGATAGCTGTCCTTGAAACCTGGTTCTCCAACATGTTAACCACTGAATTGGTGCGTTTCCAGAATTGCAAACATAAGGATACCTTCTCCTGGAACAGCATCATTAAAAACTACGTTAAAGGGGTTGACAATAACCGATCTGCAAGACTGGCATGGTACACCGACGTTGATACAATTTGCGTTCCTATGAACTGGGGGAAACACCACTGGATCGCACTAGCTATTAACCTGAAAAGGCCCACATCTTTGTTCTTTGATCCGTTAATTATCAACAATGGTCCCAAGAAGCTCCCGCGCCTTATGAAGCCTTTCATGGATTTGCTCTCGATCATTGTCAACACTTTTGTCAACCCAGAATCGACGGACGTCCCTCTGCCAAAGGTTTTTAGTATGGCGAGGTTGGAGAATGTTTACTAGAATGAAAGGACCAGCGACTGTGGCCCACTTACCGTCAAGTATATCGAGCTCCATGCCCAAGGAGTAATGCCAGATTCCCTTACGGAAGAACTGGTGGACAAATTTCGGATGTCATCTGCGATAGATGTCTACCAGGAGTTTGTTGTCTCCTTATGAACCCCCATTTCTCTCTTCTGTTTCCTTTCCTTATGAAAATATTGGTTACCTATTGTACTTTTAGTCCTTCATTATCCTTTTGTTACTTATTTTAATTAGGACCCAAATATTTATGTAAACAAGTGGGTGGAGCCCAAATGCAGGCGTGTTTCTTTATGTATAAGTGGAAGTGATGCATACTTTACCCCTTCTCTATGCTTTCTACAGTTGAGCCATATCACTCACGTCTCTGTTGCGTGTTCACAGTCTAACATCTAACAATTCCTTTTTATAAGGGTTTAAAGTGAAACTAAGAATATTTTGGCCAAATTACCCTTATTAATTGTCATTAAAAGGGATTCATCTACCTTCTATACCGACATAGCCCATAAGTCCTCTATCCTTTCTTTCCCCTCTTCTCTACTCAAATTTTTCAGAGAAAAAATGGGTCAGTATAGTTATTCTAACCTTTCATCTTCATCCGCCTCATCTAATCAGTGTCAGTTTCAACCCTCGGCTTCCCCTTCATCTGCTTCGTCTATTAGGTCTCGACGTTATGGCGATCATACATATGGCATACCTCAGAAGTGCATTTGTGGTAGCCATCTTAAAACGTCTACTAAAACCGAGGAACCAGGCTTTGGACGTATTGTCTATGAATGCAAGAGAAGTGGTGTATGTATTTTTACTTGTTCAAATTTTATAGGCAACGATCTCTCTCTCTATATGTTGTTCATTACCACTTCCTAATCTATAATTTTTTTTTTTGCAAAACTGGTGGACATCACTAAAGCAAGTGGTGGGACAAAGCCATTATGGAGGACATACACGACATTAAGGCGAGGTTTTCGGAGACAGATGACCGTATGCTGCGGTTCATAACTTACATAGACGAGGGTGAGAGATGTGATCCTCGCACTGTCCTTTCTCGTGTTAAGACGAATTCGGAGCAGATCGACAACCTCCATGAGATGATCGCAGAGTTAAATGATGGGTACATGGACTTCAGGGCTTTTGTTCAGCGATTCCCACCTCCTACCACACACCCAAAACGCACCCGCACAACATATGCTTATGTTTTGTGCACTTTAATTTCTTGCATTGTCCTACTCTTTGCATTTGGGTTTTGCATTAGGAAATTTGAAAACTGAGTCTCATCAGGCGAAAATGTCCATCCATGATGGACATTTTTCAAAGTTTAATGTTGTCTACTTCTCAAACAATGTCTACCCCTCTATCTTACTCGATAAATTGTACTGTATTGCCTTTTTAGTCCACCTTTTTATCTATCTTGTTTTTATGTCTATTTTTTAATGAATACTTTCTATTGTCAACAAGTATGGTGGTTGACAACTTTATTGAATATCCAATAGATACTTTAATAAAGATACAAAATAAACAAACAAATTGCAAATGTTCCTAAAAACAAATTCAAAATATATTACAATTAAGATAAAAAAAATACGACCGACAGACATTTCTAATGATAGACGAGGAATTGAAATTACAACTCGCAATCATCAAACCTTTAAATCTGTCTACCAAGGTTACTGATAGACATGATAATTACGATAGACAATAAAAACCCGAGCCCATTGTTTGTCTACCTCTAATTTATATTGTCAGAAAGTATTGTGGTATACAATTTTATTGAGAAAGATAGACAATAATCACACAAAGTGCCAATGCTCCTAAATGAAACATAGTCAATAGTCATTACAATTTCGATATACATAATACGACCGACCTACATTGCTAATGATAGACATTACAAAAGACATTAGAACTCGGAATCATCAAACCGTTCCACCTGTGTACCAAGGCTACTGATAGACATGATAATTACGATAGACAACAACAAACAGAGCCTCTCTCAGCCTACATACATGAAAGCCACATGCAAAATAGTTATGTAGCCTTTGTTGATAATCAACCATGTCTTAGTTTCAAAAAGAGAGTACCAATCCCAAACACATGCATGAGGTGCCTCCTACAAAATACATTGCTACTTTGGAACCTTTCATTCAAATCAATATTGAGCATGTTTTCCTGTTGTGTCCCACTCCAAAACATCTTCCACACTTGCTTGGTGTCTTCCTCTTTTTCCTCTAATTACATCAAAAGAAACATATTAGTACACTTCAAAGGTTAGCAGAACCAAAGTTATTACCCATGGAAATCTTACTATATGTTGTTCTCTTTGCGACGGTATCCTTTTCTTCTTCGGCCTCCCACCACCGCGTTTTGTACGAGGTGGATTAACAGCCTCTACAGTTACAGCCTCTGGAATATCGTTATCCCTTTCTTTTGGAACTGACATAATGATTTGTGAATATTTTTTCCTCCACGGCTCAACAAAGTAGAACTCTCCAATTAGGGTGTAAATATCAATTTGCAGCACTCCTCTAGCAGCTAAAGCATGACAGCAGGGCACCTTCAATACATCAAAGACCCGACAAGTGCAGGTTTTATTCTGTAAGTCCACCGTGAAAACAATTCCTCGTCCATCGTTCACTTGGTAAATCCACTCGCTTGTTGATAGCACACGATAGTCCACCGCGTGTTGTAGGTGATCTATAAGTATTTCTTCGATTTCCGGGGTGCATCGTGTTTTCGCTTTATTTGCCACTTTCCTCCTACAATAAAACCACCTTATCAACATTGCTCGTAAGAACTCCACCATGGACACGATCGGGTAATCAACAGCAGTTTGCATTGCTGCATTCAGCGACTCAGATATGTTGCCACTCATTATATTGTAACGATCTCCGGGGAAGTGAGAAAGTGCCAGTGTGGTAGTCCTATTTCTGTAAGATACGAAGCACATGCAGGTTTACGGTTCTCTATTTCTCTCCACCAATAACGGAAATCGCCAACTGTGTATGCCCTTGCAGCTTTAGAAACCATTGCAGCCAAACCTTCGCAATGAAAGTTGTGCTTCACATTTCTAAATAAATGAACAGAACAGGCCCCATGTTCCGCCAAAGGATACACTCTACGCAGACCTGCATATATTGATGCATGCATGTCTGAGACAAATACTAACCCTTCTTCATCTGGCACAAATTTCTTCAGATTTTCAAAGAACCACACCCATCCTCCTTCATTTTCCCCATCAACTACTCCAAATGCCAAGGGGAAAATTTGCATATTTCCATCTTGTCCACTCGCTGCAACCAAACAACCTTTATACTTCCCTTTTATTGATGTGCCATCAATTACAATCACTTTCCTCAAATATTGATAACCAGATATGCAAGTCCCAAAAGCAAAAAACAAGTACTTGAACAATGCATTCCCTTTTTTGTCCACCATATTGTGCATTGCAGTCAACGTCCCTGGGTTTGTTGACTTCAGAAAGTGCAAGTATGTAGACAGAAACCGATAATTGTCTTCTTCATTTCCTCTGGCCTGCTCCATGGCAAGCTCTCTCGCATTCCAAGCCTTCGTATAAGAAATTGTCAAGTGCAACAGAGACAAAACTATATCAGGGAGGTCGCATGGTCTTGGTCCTTTCTTGCCATTTGCAAATTTGGCCTTCAGCAGATCTGCCAATATTTTTGCGGTCGCTTTCTCACCATATCTCGCCCGTGCTCCGACATCGTAACTGTGCTTCAATGTCAGTGTCTTAATCTCCAAGTTTGTCGAATTGGCATGGGTTGTTGCATACACTCTCTATCCACAGTTCCTGTCTATGCAATTGGCTATAACTTTGCCTTTATCTGACTTACTTATCCGGAAACAAAACAGCCTTGTCATTGCATAAAGGGACAACATCTTATGCATCTCCTTTTTGTTTGCAAATATTCTTCCAACATAAAGTCCGTCGGTTGCCATTTTTAGATCCATATTCCTTTCTTCCTCTGGGGCCCCTCGCATATTGTCATGCACTGGAGGAGCATCATTCATTAAATGAGGATCGTCTTCACTTATTATTGCTCTGTTACTCCGGAAATAGTCCCGTTCACGATCCCTCGGTCAATCACGCCCAACCCATCGTGCATCTCCTCCAAGCCAATGCCAAGAATTTCACTTGTTTGCCCTACAACATTGTCATGCACTGGTGGTGCATCACCCATCCTTGTAGTTTCACTATGTAAGATGTCCTCATAAGGCACTGGTGGTGCATCAGATCTCACTGATGGGTTGTGTAGCACTATTTCCATCCATGTAGTAGCACTTACATCATCCTGTGCGACGTCCTCATTCACATCAGATATCATCGATGGGTTATGTGGCACTATTCCCATTGCCATCGCTTTAGTAGAACTCACATCATCCCAGGCGACGCCCTCATTCGGCAACTCACCATCTAGCTCTATTCCTAGCCCAAAACCAATAGGATCCATTGCCCTCTGCACCCTACCTTTGCAAGGATCCCATTCTGGCGGGTATTCTTTGTTAATCCGTTCTGTCCACTCGTCAAAATCATAGTCTGGCGAGTCTTCAAAACATGCCAAATCTTCAAAGCTCCCCGATGGACCACTTCCATCTCTGTACCCTTGCTCGACAGCCCCTACTTTACTCTTCCCATGCTTGTCAGCTACTATTGGTTCCTTGCGCACCATCTCCGCACGATGGCTTTCTTCAAAATTTCTCAAACATTCTAGCAACAATTCATCGGGGACTTCTCCGCTCGATGGACCTGCATTGTTAGCAACATTGTTATGTCATTCATTTCCTTTACTATTATGTCCACAGTAAGTAGACCAGAAATGCTCTCCACCAGATGCCAGATCGTCCTTTCCATCTGGGTCGACCAACATCTCAGTAGTGTTTTTTTCTCCACCGGTAGACACACTGTTATGTCCTTTCTCGACGTCTGGTCCATCTTGGTCGACCAACATCCCAGTCGTGTTTTTTTCTTCATCGGAAGAGACACTGTTATGTCCTTTCTCGACGCTTGGTCCATCTGGGTCGACCAACATCCCAGTCGTAGTTTTTTCATTTTCGGTGGACATAATATTATGTCCTTCCACGATGGACGATAGTGTATTATTCTTCAATGAAACATACAAATACAGTCCACCACACTCTTCATTCTTCACTTTAAACTGTTGAAACTCAACATCACTGTCTACTGAAACTGGGGGCATCTTACCTTGTGTAAAGACAATTGTGTCTCATGGGTGCCAAAAGCTTAACTCCATACTACTTTCCTCTTCTTTGACACCCAAAACCTCTCCAATCTTGGCCTTCAAACCCGCGAACGAAGTATCTTTGTCGATAGAAAAAAATCTTGCCATTTGCCCATGACGAACAGAAAACTTCCACACCCCAATATCTGAACATGTCCATTCACCCAGCAGGAGGCACATTCTCCCGAACATCTGCATCATTAATGAAAATCATTTTTTCACTCAATTAATGCAGAAAAATTTGCATATGCCCAGATTTAATGCAAGAACATCCTTCTATCATAACCGACCATATTAAATGAAGTGATCCCTTAAATGAACATAGAGACATACCTCCCAAATTCCACCTTCTTCACCTAACCTTATCATCTTCAAATCTGTTTAGGTTAGAGAAATTTTGTCCTAAACAAATGACAGCATTAACTCCAATAAACACCTTTTACCACACTTTTGCGTCGTAAATCTCTGTCCATCTAGCCATAAATGCATGTCCCATCGCAATTAATTTCTTTTTTTTGAATTCCCCCGCCTGTTTGACGTCCCTCAAACAAGAGGGTATGTTTGTCATTTCAAAGGAAACTAACCCCACAAAATGGCATTTTTGGGGACAAAACGAAAAACTGGCATTTGAGACAAATTCTCAAACGAAAATGGCATTCTTCATGAAATTCCCTTATTTTTTTGAAACTAATATATTTAAAAGATTTTATTAGTCTAATATTTATTTAAATTACATTTTTACAGAAATTAAATGTTTGTTTAATGGCATTGGTATGGTATGTAAGTTTTTACAAAAATAAGGTTATAACTTATAATTCTACTAGAATTTGTATCCGCGCACGCGCGGGATTTAAATTTAAAATATTTCTTATCAATAGAAATTGTTGAGCTCAAATATGATCATTTCAATTTTTGAGTATAAATCTATTCATGTCTATCTATAAATTTATACATAGATTTATAAATCTATTTTTGAGTGTGATCAACATATACATAGATTTATAAATAGTAAACTTACTTTACTCAGTGATATACAACATATACATTTTTAAAGATAATATTTCTTTGTTATATCTATTTGCGATTTTACATGGGATTTTAGTTAAAAAAATTATCAATAAGAATCATTGAATATGAATACAATTTGAAGATTAAAAGATAAATCTATATAAACAGCGTACTTATTTTACTAATATATATAACATATATTTTCTAGTGTCGCAATAATAGTGTCGACAATCTTCTAACCTTTTATCTTTAAAAGAGTTTATTTCATATTCATAATTTTAAAAGTTCTAACGTCAATGTCGATCGTTGACCTAATTATAGAGACCATTTAAACATATCGATATCCTACATTAAATGCGAATATACAAAGTTTCATGAACAGTTTTAGTAATATGTCTCTATAATGAGGTTGTCCAAATGCATCATCTGCCATAATAGAATTTCCGACTAAGTTAAGAATGCTTAAATGATGAAACGTTTAAACCCCACGATGAATATATATTCACTAATCCAAGTTACATATTTTTCTAAAATCTCATATGTTATTTGCAAATATTAATTTTGTGATGCAACCCCAGCTTCGTCTTCTCAAAAAAATCATAGTGCATTTTAAATATGTTGGTTTTACCAATGTTTTGGGTTAAAAGCAATTGATAATCTATATATATATATATATATGTTATATTTGTTATATATGTTTTATATCATCATAAAATTGTAGCTCCAGTTGATGATATACCTTACACAAATCACATGCCACTTTTTGTAACGGCTTACATATCATTTTTTCTATATTTCCTAACCATTGATTTTGTTTTTTTAGAGAGATTATTTTTTTGAAATTCTTTTTCATAGTTTTGCCAAAAGAAAGTGTGTCCCTTACAATGTATTTGTTTTAGATCAAAAATTTTAAGTTAAGTTAAGTTAAGTAATTAATCTTTTCTTTCTTATAAGTAAAATTTAATAATAAATCTTTATGCTATATGTTTCTTATAAACTAATATTTCACTTCAATTTTATTTTCATGTTTAGATTTTTATAAATACAATTACATAACTTGTTTTTTTACTCCACCATTCATTAAAATCTTACTTACATTCTAAAACTCATTAACCAGTCTAGATTTTGGAATATAATCATTTTTTGGTTATAATTTTAATAATAATATTATTACTAAAACAAATTTATAGTATTATTGTTACTATTTTAAAATTTTCATTTATTTTACTTAATTCATTTTAGATAGTAATTATTTTTATTATTTATTAAAACATTATATTATTGTTTATACTATTTTAAAATTTAGTTAATTATAGTTAATTCCTTATTTATTTATTTTTTACTATTATTAATTATAAGTAATAAATATGCAATGAATGAATATTAAAAATAGTATTTTTTATATAAAAAAAAATTGATTAGGTGGATGCTGATATGGAGGAAGGAGAAGTGAGCAAAGTTAACTTTATATATATATAGATGGGTACTAGTACTACTGCTTTGAGACATTGTCCAACGGTGGGTATTTAGAGATTTCGAAGAGATGTTTAAGCTTAAAAATTAATCAAAATACATTATTAACGTTGAAATTGATCCTAAGTTAAGTATTTTTAGGATTGTCATATGTGTCCCTTTATGATTGGTTGCTCAAATTAACAANAAAAAAAAAAAAAAAAAAAAAAAACTTCTTCGACCCTTTTCGTCCTCTCTCTCTTTCCTTTCGAAATTCGAACCGTTCCCACTTCCCACCGCATGACCAACAACAATGGCCTCCTCTCAGTCACTCTGAATCCTCAGTCTCTGTCTCCATCTGCCAATCTCCGTTAATTTTCCCTCTCGATCTATGTGTTGTTCTTCGGTCGCTGTCTCGTTCACCCACTCTCAGTCTCGTTCCCTCTTCTTAATTGTCCTCATCTTCATTGGTCTAAATCAAACTATTGTGGTCGAATTTGAGTTATAACGTGAAATTGTTTTTGGGTTTTCGTTATTTGCATAGATTTAAGGTTTTATTTTATATAATTTGGTACTAATCCATTGATTGTTTTTCTATTTTGCAGGAAGAGCTCGATGAACCTTCACTTAACGTATTCAAGTTTCAAGTTTTGGGGTTCGCTTTAAAGGTAAATCGATTTTTAATTGATATATATATATATATTTTTGACTGTTATTACAGTTTATTTTCGCACAAAGAAGAACTAATAAGGTAGGTATATGAGATTTTGATTCAGTTTATTGCGGTTGTTAATCTTTTTGCTTCTTTGCTTTCTTTCTAGTGTGTTGATGCATATGTGAGTGAATGTCATAGTTATTTGAGTGTCTGATCCTTGGAACTTATTATCACAAATTGTATAATCGATGGTGTGGAGCTATGCTCGTATTGTTGTGATATCGACAAAGCATGGATTAGGCTTCCAAGACATGAATCTGGTTGAGATATATATGTTTAATTTTTTTCTTTTTGGTGTTCATGTTGTCTGCTTTGGTAGTAACATCAAAACCTGAAGTTAGTAGGCTTCCAAGATATGAATCTGGTTGAGATAATTATTCATGTTGGTAGTTCATTGACTGAGATTTGTCTAAATCATGTTTAAAGGATCAACTTGTTCAAACTCGAGTGTTAATCTATACATTGTTCAGGTTATGGGTCTATGAGCAACCTGAAGTTTACGAACACTAAGCTTGGTTTTAAAAAGCGCGCATGTGGCGCGCCATGGCGCGTTGCGCAATGATGTGAGGAGATGAGGGAAACAGGACACTATGGCAAGGCGATATCCATGATGCGAGCGAAACGATGAGCCATAGCCGATGCGACCATTGCGTGAGGCGAGGGCAACATGGTTTATGGCACAAACAAGGTAAAAAATTGTTCTGTAAAATAGTAGTTTACTTATATATCAAACGTATAATGAAAAAATATTTGATTTTCTCAATAATATCTTTAATTATTGATTTTATGTAATCAAAAATCTTTGATTTGATCATTTTTTCACCCATTATATATAAGAAAACCCTAGTTTATTTAGTCTCCTCATCTCTTTCATTCACGAGTCCTAAACGTCTACAGCTTCTGCACGTCTACACGTCTACAGCTACTGCAAAAGGTAATCATCTACTAATCAAAACTGTTGTATACTTACTTGTATTTCTTAATTTCTTTTGAGATGGATTGGATTGTTTTATGCTAGTTTATTCTAAAGTTTTAATAAGTTTCAGCAGAATACCTCTTATTTTCTTTCTTTTAAACACCAAGCGCCTCATATCCATGTTGCGATGTGCCGCATGCGCCATGGCGTATGGCACATTAACAGGATGTTTGTGCCACAGTGCGCTTTGCGCGATTTAAAACCAAGTCACTAAGTCACCTCTATTGTGGATCTTAGATGGATGTTTTGATGATGATTACTTTCAATAATCACATGAATCCAGCCAAATCAGACAGGAGTATGAGATGAGAAAAATTAAGCAGGCAAGAGATATTCTATCTTGTTGCATTTTACTATATTGTTCACTTAAGCATTCGTGGCTATATATGACTTGTCTATTTGAGTGTAAACTAGAAACAATGTCTGGACATGATATCTGAAGGTTTAGATGCTTTGAAGAACATGGCATCTGATATGAACGAGGTGAGTTTATTAAAGTGCAGCTCTTAACACATTTCCCTTATTCAGTACTTGAACTGATGGTCCGTGTCACAACCTGCAGGAGCGGGATAGGCAAGTCTTTGATGGATGAAATCGACACAAAGGTAAGTATCTTTGGGGGCATACAAATTTTCAAAATAATTTTTAAGAATTTTTAAAAACTTAAAATTAGTATCTTCCATTGGAGACATACAATTTTACAGTTTTTCTAAAAAAATTTAAACTTGACCATCTCCAAAATTTATAATTAAATATAGCTAAGTATCTTTTTTTTTGGTATGGATAGAAAAGTTAAGTATTAAAATTTTAGTGAATTAGTATAGTAATTTTTTCCCCATTGTATAAAACCATGTGAATTGTGAATAAGTAAGATAAAAATGAAGATAACAAAAGATGAAACTGAAAAAAACATTAAAAACAAAGAAACTGATCCATTTTTGGCGGGTCTTCTTCTTCTTCTTCATATGTGTTAACAAACCATAGCTCGTCGTTTAAAGCGATCTCAGAATTTGAACGTGGATACCATGTATAGGACTAATAGGAGGCCCACCACTCACTACAGGCGTTACACTCGAAGTCGAATCAAGCGTTACATGTGGTGGTGTTGAAGAACCTCGCCCATGGTTTTTGTTATCTCTGCCGCCAAGTGTCGATCTTTCTTCGCCACTTCTCACCAAGTTACCAGTAACCCAAATAATGGAGTCTTTCTTCGATCTTGTATACATAAGCCGGAGTGGTTTCTTCAACAAAGTCCTCTCCTTTTGTGTTTTCTGGGTTTGCTTTGTAAGTGTTTGTGTTTTTGCCTCTGATTAAAAGAAAAAAAAATCATGCCGACTGGTAGGTTCGAGACGATGCGTGAATGGGTTCACGACGCCATCTCTGCTCAACGCAATGAGCTCCTCTCTCTTTTCTCCAGGTTTCTTCTTTACCCTCTCTCTCTCTCTCCCTGAGACTCGTAATGCAAAATTATACCCTTTGCATATGTGTTGTGATTGAGTCTCAAGAGTAATTGTTTTGTTTGTTATCGTTAGATATGTAGCTCAAGGAAAGGGGATACTGCAGTCCCACCAGCTGATTGATGAGTTCCTTAAGACTGTCAAAGTTGATGGAACAACTGAAGATGTTAACAAGAGTCCATTCATGAAAGTTCTGCAGTCTGCAGAGGTTGAATCTCATGACTATGTTATTATGTTCATATACCTTACGGTTTAGGCTTTATTGATGTGTGATACACAATAAGTTTTCGTGTTCAGGAAGCCATAGTTTTGCCTCCATTTGTTGCGCTGGCTATTCGTCCCAGACCTGGTGTTAGGGAATATGTCCGTGTGAATGTGTACGAGCTGAGCGTAGATCATTTAACTGTTTCTGAATATCTTAGGTTTAAGGAAGAGCTTGTTAATGGCCAGTAAGTAAATCCTTTTGTGCAAATTTTTTGTGTGTATACTTCTATGCTTAGATGCTTAAAGTGTCAACCTTTTTCATCAGTGCCAATGGAAATTATCTTCTTGAGCTTGATTTTGAACCTTTCAATGCCACATTTCCTCGCCCAACTCGGTCATCATCCATTGGAAATGGGGTTCAGTTCCTCAACCGTCACCTCTCCTCAATTATGTTTCGAAACAAAGAAAGCTTGGAGCCTTTGCTTGAGTTTCTCCGCACTCACAAACATGATGGCCGTGTTAGTATTTTTCAACACTTGAACTTAGTTTTTGGTCATAAACATTGTGTAATTTGTATATAAGACTGATCCGTACTCTCTGTGTATAATGCAGCCCATGATGTTGAATGATCGAATACAGAATATATCCATACTTCAGGGAGCTTTGGCAAGGGCAGAGGAGTTCCTTTCTAAACTTCCTCTGGCGACACCATTCTCTGAATTCGAATTTGAGTAAGATCTTTCATTCTTTCGTCATTCGCTGCATATTCTTTACCCTTATTTGTTCGCTAACAAATTATGCTGCCCTTTTCTTTCTTGGACGATGTACTTTGGTGAAGACTACAAGGGCTGGGATTTGAAAGGGGGTGGGGTGACACAGCACAGAAGGTTTCAGAAATGGTGCATCTCCTTCTGGACATACTCCAGGCACCTGATCCTTCCGTCTTGGAGACGTTTCTTGGAAGGATTCCTATGGTGTTCAATGTTGTGATTTTGTCTCCGCATGGTTACTTTGGCCAAGCCAATGTCTTGGGTCTGCCTGATACTGGTGGACAGGTAGATTTGGTCGTAATCTTCCATTTCTGGTAACTTGGTGGTTTTCTGTTGATTCAACTTATACTCTACCGTTGAGATTTGCAGGTTGTGTACATTCTTGATCAAGTACGTGCTTTAGAAAATGAAATGCTCCTTAGGATACAGAAGCAAGGCCTGGATGTCATTCCAAAGATTCTCATTGTATATTTTCTTACTGACTATTTACTTTGTTCTTCTCCTTTTTAAAACATTAGCATTCAAGTTTCAATGTAAGTTCATGTATCCTTGATGGCTTGTATAGGTAACAAGGTTGATACCCGAAGCAAAAGGAACAACGTGCAACCAGAGGTTAGAAAAAGTTAGTGGTACAGAACACGCACACATTCTGCGTATACCATTTAGGACTGAAAAAGGCATTCTTCGCAAGTGGATCTCGAGGTTTGATGTCTGGCCATACCTGGAGACTTTTGCAGAGGTTAGAACTTACTAGTAGCCAGATTTCTATTTAAACTCAGAAATTTTTCTTTTGCTTCTTTATTTAGATGGGGTTAGCTAGAGTTAGGGTGAACTAAAGAATATACTTGTACATATGACGTAGGATGATCCTTTTCAGCTGTACATTAGCTAACACTTACGTCTATGTGACTAGGATGCATCAAACGAAATTTCTGCAGAGTTGCAGGGTGTACCAAATCTCATCATTGGCAACTACAGTGACGGAAATCTTGTTGCTTCTTTGTTAGCTAGTAAGCTAGGCGTGATACAGGTTGATGAGTTTTATGCTAACAAAAATATTAAATTCAATCTTATTCATAAAAGACTTGTAAACTTCTGTTCTGATCTCTCCTTTACCATCTGAGATGCAGTGTAATATTGCTCATGCGTTAGAGAAAACCAAGTACCCTGAGTCTGACATTTACTGGAGAAACCATGAAGATAAGTATCATTTTTCAAGTCAATTCACTGCAGATCTAATTGCCATGAATAATGCTGATTTCATCATCACCAGCACATACCAAGAGATTGCGGGAAGGTAAAAATTTCACCCAATATTCAACTGCATGCTCTTGCCTCTGGAATTGTGGTTTAATACCAACAGAAACTGTTTTGCTTTTGTTACAACAAGAATAATGTTGGGCAATACGAGAGCCACACAGCTTTCACTCTTCCTGGTCTTTACCGAGTTGTTCATGGAATCGATGTCTTTGACCCCAAGTTTAACATAGTCTCTCCAGGAGCTGATATGACCATATACTTTCCATATTCTGACAAAGAAAGAAGACTCACTGCCCTTCATGAGTCAATTGAAGAACTCCTCTTTAGCGCAGAACAGAATGATGAGCATGTGTAAGTCCTTTCACAACAATTCTGATTCAGCAATACAACATATTAGTCCAAATGTGTGATGCAAGTTTCAAATTTTTATTTAATGAATGACAGTATATATGTATTGGCTTGCATGTTTTAATTTTCTTGTGTTTATGCAGTGGTTTACTGAGCGACCAATCAAAGCCAATCATCTTCTCCATGGCAAGACTTGACAGGGTGAAAAACTTGACTGGGCTAGTTGAGTGCTATGCCAAGAATAGCAAGCTGAGAGAGCTCGCAAATCTTGTTATAGTTGGTGGCTACATCGACGTGAATCAGTCCAGGGACAGAGAAGAAATGGCTGAGATACAAAAGATGCACAGCCTGATCGAGCAGTATGATTTACATGGTCAGTTAAGGTGGATTGCTGCTCAAATGAACCGTGCCCGAAATGGTGAGCTTTACCGTTATATCGCAGACACAAAAGGTGTTTTTGTTCAGGTAACATGAAATAATTCGCATATACTTGGACTTTTTGTTAGGTTTACAGACCACTGTTTAATATCTCTCTTTTGACACCACAGCCTGCTTTCTATGAAGCATTTGGGCTTACAGTTGTGGAATCAATGACTTGTGGGCTCCCAACGTTTGCTACTTGTCATGGTGGACCAGCAGAGATTATCGAGAATGGAGTTTCAGGGTTCCACATTGACCCATATCATCCAGACCAGGTTGCAACTACCCTGGTCAGCTTCTTTGAGACCTGCAACACCAATCCGAATCATTGGGTAAAAATCTCTGAAGGGGGGCTCAAGCGAATCTATGAAAGGTTGCCTCATTTTCCTTAACAGGCTCAACAACAGAACTCTAATATCACTTCACCCAGCTGATATTATAAGGGCTTGTGCATGTATAGGTACACATGGAAGAAGTACTCAGAGAGGCTGCTTACACTGGCTGGAGTCTATTCATTCTGGAAACATGTGTCTAAGCTCGAAAGGAGAGAAACACGACGTTACCTAGAGATGTTTTACTCTTTGAAGTTTCGTGATCTGGTTAGTGTAACTCACACTACTACTTCTCCTCTGTTTTGGATGTCTTCACCTACTTTACTTGCATAATTCTTNGTTATATCGCAGACACAAAAGGTGTTTTTGTTCAGGTAACATGAAATAATTCGCATATACTTGGACTTTTTGTTAGGTTTACAGACCACTGTTTAATATCTCTCTTTTGACACCACAGCCTGCTTTCTATGAAGCATTTGGGCTTACAGTTGTGGAATCAATGACTTGTGGGCTCCCAACGTTTGCTACTTGTCATGGTGGACCAGCAGAGATTATCGAGAATGGAGTTTCAGGGTTCCACATTGACCCATATCATCCAGACCAGGTTGCAACTACCCTGGTCAGCTTCTTTGAGACCTGCAACACCAATCCGAATCATTGGGTAAAAATCTCTGAAGGGGGGCTCAAGCGAATCTATGAAAGGTTGCCTCATTTTCCTTAACAGGCTCAACAACAGAACTCTAATATCACTTCACCCAGCTGATATTATAAGGGCTTGTGCATGTATAGGTACACATGGAAGAAGTACTCAGAGAGGCTGCTTACACTGGCTGGAGTCTATTCATTCTGGAAACATGTGTCTAAGCTCGAAAGGAGAGAAACACGACGTTACCTAGAGATGTTTTACTCTTTGAAGTTTCGTGATCTGGTTAGTGTAACTCACACTACTACTTCTCCTCTGTTTTGGATGTCTTCACCTACTTTACTTGCATAATTCTTTTTTGGTTTGCAGGCCAATTCAATCCCGCTGGCAACAGATGAGAATTGAGCATGACATGGTTGAATTCCATTTTCTACACTCTCTTTAGAGCTTTTGTTTGTGTTATCTAAAATAAAAGTTGTTGGGTTTTGTTTCCTTGAGTGGTTTGATTTTGGACTTGTTTGTGTTAATGTTGTTTTGTTTGTTTTCTTAATATCAAAAACAATAATTCACTGGTTGGTGTCTTTTTTTTTTTTTTCACTGGTTGGTGTCCAAGAGCTAATAGTAGTTACTATTTTTAGACGTAAAGACACAAACCTAGTTATAACGGTCCAAAGCTAAAAACCTTAACTTGTTGGGAAAACAACCCCTTAATTCATAACCTCATGCTCTACCCCAATAATAGCACTTTGCATCTGCATTATATTATTAACTCCACTCATCTCTTCTCCTTCCTTCTAACCAAAACAGAGTCACAACAGGGCTCTTTGCAACAGTTAGAAGCCCCTCCAACTAAAATTCTTTTCTTTACGTTCTCTTGAAATTGAATCCACCAAACAAAAAAAATGGGGCTGGAAGGTGAATTGATAAAGAAGAAAAGCATCATTGCTGGGATTCTCACGGCCTTACTCGTTGCCATGGTTATCGTTGTCGCCATCATAAAAACACAAAATTCCAGCAATCCAGACAAAACCACCACTGTGCATATTACAGCAACCACCAAGGCAATCCGAGCAGTTTGCGCACCAACTGATTACAAAGAGACTTGTGTCAACAGTCTCATGAAAGCTTCTCCTGACTCCACTCAGCCTCTTGAACTCATTAAGCTTGGCTTCAACATCACCATCCAATCCATAAAAGATAGCGTCAAGAAAGCTTCCGGGGAGCTGAAAGCCAAGGCAGCCAATGACAACGAGACCAAAGGGGCTTTGGACTTGTGTGAGAAACTTATGACTGATGCTACAGACGATCTGGAAAAGTGTCTTCATAACTTTCATGGGTTCTCAATCACTCATATTGAGGACTTCGTCGAAGATCTCCGTGTTTGGCTTAGTGGTTCCATCGCTTATCAACAAACATGCATGGATACTTTTGAGGAAATTAACTCAAACCTTTCACAAGACATGCACAAGATCTTTGAAACATCCAAAGAACTCACTAGTAATGCCCTTGCTATGATTACTAGCATCTCTACCTTTCTCGGAGAGCACATCACAGGTATTATTTTCATTTGTTACTTGTACACTTAAAAATACATGTCTATCTCTTACGCTAGTAGTAGAAACGAAAAATGCTACCATTTTGGGTGACAGGATTAATTGGAGATCATGGAAACCACGGTAGAAAACTCTTGTCCACGGAGGACGGTATACCAAGTTGGGTTGGACCAAACACTCGACGGCTCATGGCAGAGCAAGGAGTTGTGAAACCTGATGTGGTGGTGGCACAAGACGGAAGTGGTCAGTACAAGACTATCAATGAGGCCTTGAGTATTGTCCCTAAAGCCAACCAAAAGCCATTTGTTATCTATATCAAGCAAGGTGTCTATAACGAGAAAGTTGACGTCACCAAGAAGATGACTCACGTCACTTTCATCGGTGATGGACCAACCAAAACTAAGATCACTGGTAGTCTCAACTATTACATCGGCAAGGTCAAGACATACCATACTGCCACTGTTGGTGAGTCCCAACTCTGTTTTAAATCTCAACTCTGTTTTTAATCCCAACTCTGTTTAACTCATTCGAATATGTTATGGATTGATACAGCCATCAACGGTGATAACTTCACGGCCAAGAACATCGGGTTTGAAAACACTGCTGGTCCGGAAGGACACCAAGCTGTGGCCTTAAGAGTCTCCGCAGACTATGCGGTCTTCCACAACTGCCAAATCGATGGTTACCAAGACACACTCTACCTCCATTCTCATCGTCAGTTCTACCGTGACTGCACAATCTCAGGCACTGTTGACTTCATCTTCGGAGATGGAAAAGTAGTTTTACAAAAATGTAACATTGTGGTTAGAAAACCAATGAAAGGTCAGTCTTGCATGATCACAGCCCAAGGACGGACCAATGAACGTGAATCAACCGGACTCGTGCTAGACAACTGCCACATTACCGGAGAACCGGAGTACATTCCCGTGAAATCTATAAACAAAGCATATCTTGGAAGGCCATGGAAACAGTTCTCAAGAACCATTATAATGAGAACAACCATAGAAGACGTTGTTGATCCAGCGGGATGGCTTCCTTGGAATGGTAGTTTTGCACTTAATACGCTTTACTATGCTGAGTATGAGAATAATGGGCTTGGCTCAGATCAATCACAACGTGTTAAGTGGCCTGGAATTAAGAAACTCTCGCCAAAGCAAGCTCTTAGATTCACTCCTGCTAGGTTTTTACGTGGTAACTTGTGGATTCCACCAACTCGTGTGCCTTACATGGGGAATATGCAGTAGATTCCAATTTGTGATTTTTTATCTTCCAGTTTCTGTTTTAAATAATAAAATTTTGCAGGTGAATAATTTTCTGTACATGTCATTGTAGTTGGTTAAGAACAACTAAGAAAGAACTTCAACTTTTCATAGTTTTGGTCAATTAATCTACATAAATGTAACGGAAGATGAAAAATTATAATCCATTACATACATTTAGTTTTTTAAGAAATTATAGTTCATACCAAGCTGACGTCTAAAGAGAGAGTCACTCTCAACTGTACTTGTTCAAGCAATATATGATCTTCTTGTCCATGGATCTATAATGGCTATGTTCTTGTCATTGCAATTATGGTTTTCTACTCTCATCTCTTGTCTAGTAGTATGTTCCTTACTTGGATTCCTACTCCTTTAGGTTCAAAAGAGAAAATTACTTTTTGACTTTTTCTTTAGGTACTCTATTGGTTAAGAGTGTTTCATTGTTCTATGGATCGAAGACTACAAAGCTTTTTAGATTTTGTTGGATGGTGTTTTGGCATGACTTGGTGGATATATAATCAATTGATAGCGGAAACAATCTTATAAATTATAATTTTCCACATGTTGAACTATAGTGTATTTTTCTATTAATAATCTTTTAATATGTGTCGAAAATCTAATTGAGTAATAACTTGACACATATGTTGTACATCCGCTAGTAGCTACATGATCAAATTCTTATAAGAAACATCAAAATTTATATAATAGGATAACAATTTTATAGTTTTATCATTATATGTATGATGTATCTAATATTCTAATGGGTCATACATATATATATATATATATAATAAGTCGTCAAAATTACGACAATGTTCTGAGGGACCATATGATAAGAAAATCATTTACATGTGATCGAATACAAAATGCAGAATCTAAGGTTTATTTATTTATTAACGGGTCTCCACTTATAAAAATATAGAGTTTGAAAGTATTTGGGAATGGACTAACAGAAAAGGTGGCGGAAAGAAAGAGACAAGAGATCAGTAAAGAAGACTGAAGAAGAGAAAAGAGCATTGAATCAAGCAAATATTAAAACACCTTTTCTCTACCCCTTTAACCAATTTCTTAACAACAAATATCCAATTTTTCCCAATATGCTCCAATCTCAAGTCTCGATTTCCAAAGATCCACTACCACACCAAGGCACCAAGCCACCAACCATATATATTAATTACCTAAAAATATATTAAAAACAAATCTTTTATAATTTAGAGAATAAAAGAATTAAAGAACCCTTCTAGTTAAAAGTTATCTGGCATCCTAAATTTTCATCTAGCCCTTGTCTTAAAGAACCACTCGTTTGGAGTAAAGTCTAGTGTAAAAATAGTCATATGCTTCTTGTGAAAGTCATCTCAAATTCTTTATGGTTAATACGTAAACGTAGTAAATGTGTCTGTGAGAATAAATAAATGATGAGAAGGACCCATGCAAATTCCTTGGTACCATAATAAGAAACAATTCCCTTGTGATCGGTTGCAGAATACAAATTCTAGTTTTATTGATTTATTAACTACGAGTCTTTATTTTCTAAAATATGTAATGTAGTTTGGAAGTAGTATTTGGGATAGTATGTACTACTAACCGAAAAAGAAGGTAGAAAGAGACAAGAGAGTGAAGAAGCATTGAATCAACCAAAAAACACACTAAAACACCTTTTCTCTTTGGGACACTACAAAAAAAACCAAAAAAGTTAAACTCATTTCAACCAAATGTCTAACAAAAACAACAAAACTCCAATTTTCCCAATGCTCCAATCTCAACATTTCAGTGATTATGGCTTCGATCCCCAGATCCATTACTTTCAGGTGGTTCTCTCTTCTTCTTCTTCCACTTTATTTCTTCCTAGGGTTTCGATATAGAGCTAGCTATATAACTTTGCTTCTTTTTTTTTTGTATATATTGTAAGGTTTTGGAAGAAGCAAAGAAGCACAAGTCCTCCATTGACACGTTTCAGTTCAAGCTTCAGAAACCTATATCGAAAGACGATTTGATCCGGACCACTCTTCACAACAAGAACAAGAACAAGAACAAGAACAAGAACAAGAAGCGTTGGTTATGGTGCAAGAACGCTTTGTTCTTCCTGAAACGTCGGAAATGGCCAATCTCACGATGCTCCGGTGGAGACAACAATAATGAGTTTGACGACCGTACTAGCGACGACGACGTTCACATTGCTAGGGCTAGGAACTTTAGAGCCGGTTCGATATCTGGTCCGGTTTACGTGACGGAGAGCTGGAGCGGTTCGAGCACACCGTACCGAACGATGGCTACGACGTCGGCGGTTCATCAATATTTGAGTCTACGGGAGCTTAACATGGAGCGGCAACAGAGGATCACTACCTCTTCTTCTTCTTCTATGTCCGGTCCTATTTACTTGGTCACGTGATTATACATCAACTTGCAGAATTAATAAGATTTGTTTTTTGGAGGTGTGGTTATAGTTTATTTGCAAGAAAACGCTTGGATTTGGTTTGTGGGCCTGATGGGCCCAATTGTTTTATAGGTTATGATGAGTCCATTTACATAAGAGTGTGACAACGCAACTTTTTTTCGACGCAATATGATTGAAAAAGTTCTCTTTTCTTAAAATTTTCATGAAGTCTTTTTTACCCAATTGACAAAGCAAATTTATACAATCATACATCATTGCTTGCTTGATTGACAAACATAATTGAGACACAATATAATAAGATTTCCAATCCGAATATAGATAGAATATACAAAAACTCTTCTTATTAGGCTTTTCTTAACCAAAAGTACCAGCACCAATAATATGAGTTTCATTCAAGAGAAGGATCATAATGACTACTACTATCATTAAAAAGGACATGCCAAATCTGAATCTCATTTAGGGTTGTTGTTGAAGAGACTTCTTGAGATGTAGGGCTTCTTTGAGCTTACGACCAAGAGCAAACGCCAATGGTGGAGGGACTGCATTCCCAATCTGCCTATGCTTGTGTATTATGTTCCCTGAGAACTCATAGCTATCCGGAAACCCCTGCAGTTTTCATACACAACCATTTCACCGTATTGTTAAAACTTAATACAAACTCTATTTCCCGAAAAAAAAACTCAAAAGTCAAAACCCTGATGCTAGAGGACTGACTAGGAACATAGAATTGTTCTTACCTGAGATCGAGCGCATTCACGGACTGTGAGGATTCTGTCCTGGTCAGGATGGAAGCACATTCCCACCTTGCCCATGGGCTGAGGATCGGTAATGGACGTTGGAAAATTGCCTTGCCAGTCTAGTCTCCCGAAGAGTCCCTTCCACTGGTTGTGGCGCTTAGCTGTGTTTGGCAGACACCAGGGAATCATTTCTACCACCTGCCCAGTTGATAGCTTTACCTGTAATTGTAAAACAAAGCAATTAGGTTGATCTTTAGTTTTGAAAGGCAACTCTTTTAGTTTCCAGTGGTCCAACTGACAAAGCAATTGCCGTAGTAGGATGTATAGGACTGACCTTTTCATTTGGCAGGTCACGCCAATCAGCACCTGGCCTCTTTGGGATTGTCTTACATCGAATGAGGTTTATTTCATTCATCTCCTTGCATATATGATCAGTGAGAGCAATCATGCTCCCTCTTATCTCCTTTTGGAACCACGAGACTGCTTCAGCTTTATACTGCAAGACACAAGAATTTCCCAACAAAAGAAAATTCAAATGGGTTCACGTTGTTGTGTTTAACAGATATGTATGTATAGATACTTTCTCCTGATGTGTTGTCATACCTCTTTGTTTGTCCTGGATTCTCCGTTTTCTACTGGTGGAAGATCACCAATTGTGTCTCTCACGGTGATCGGGCGGAAAGGTGCACCAAATGCAGTACTACGAACAGCAGCATAATATAAGCCTTTGGATAGAGGGATTTTCAACTTCGGAACACCAAAGACATGCATCGGTTCAGGCCATTCTGGGAGAACTTCTTCGGGCGCAGCTGCCCAGATGAAAGCTCTTTTACGAGATTGGGATACTCCATATGCACCAGCCTCCAGGATACCAAATCTCACCTGGAAAACATCATGTTAAAGAGGTTAAATTTAGTATCACTGTATTCTGCAAACCATTGCCCACATAGCATACTAACGCCTAATAAAGAACAATCAATTTTATAGCGTTAAGATTTTACCTGGTAACCCATTTCGAGAAGGGAAGCCAAAGTAAGCTGAAATGTCTGCCCTTTATTGAATGAAACAAAGGTCCTCACGTTTTCCAGAAGAAAATACCTTGGCCGGAAATAATCAGCAAATGACAAGAATGCTAATATCATTTCACATTGAACTTTACTCCAGGAGCTTTGGTTGAATCTGTTCATCCCAGAAAAGCCCTGCCAAATTGCACAAGTTAAGAGCTTTTCACTTATTCAACAAAAATTTTACACAAGTATTGCAACAATCTGAAATATATACCTGACACGGAGGTCCTCCGTTGATGAAGTCCACTTGACCAGGCATTGGCAGAGTACTCTTCTGGTCCTCATCAAGTTTAGCTGCGAGTTCATTTGCCTCCTTAGTAGAGACACAATCCTCTTGATCTCCACCTTTCTCCATTATAGCCCTGCGAGTAATCTCAACAAACTGATCAAAATACAAGAAATAGCCACGCAAACAGATTAAGCATTTAACTTGTTGGCTATTTTACCTAAGAATCACATTGCAGTTGTCAACAAAAACTGTTGACTCAGGATGATTTTGTCTAAAAGCCTGCCCAGCTGGCTCTTCATACTCAATTGCCCACTTTGTATCAGATACACCTTGTACATATAACATGAATATTAATACAACTTATTCAAGCATTTTGGAATATTAAGAGTTGACTGAAGATAATACATACCAGCCTTTTCCAGTCCCTGAGACAGGCCACCACAACCAGCAAATATATCTAGAGTAGCCAAACGCATCTCTTTAGGTGGCTCATCAGGCTTGACAATCCCAGACTCAGTTTCACTCTCTACTCCCTTTCCCTTTTTCTTTCTTAGAAGTGTGTCGTCTTTAATAGTCGAGAACTTCAGCTTCATATTGGCGGGCAACTGTTACAAAACAATTAAGAGAAACAGTTCAACACTGTATCGGAACAATAATCATAACGTATTAATTAGAGACACAATCTATTGACAGAAACTAAAGTGAATAGATATATACCTGCTTGAGAGAACCTTTGGAGGAATCAAAGAAAAGTTCGCAGAAGAAAATATGATCTGATATTGGATATTCGCGGCATAAGGGCATATCATTTTTCTTTCTTACTTCACATTTTCGCTCTATATCTCCTGGACGGAGAACATATGTTTCCTGGCTGTAGTACAACTTAAGAAATTGCAAAAAGAAAGAGAAAAAGATTGTAAGATAAAGTTGAGAAGAAACCTTCCCCAATTAAAACATTACCAGATATAAGAAATAGTTCTTACTTCTTGGATGTCTGAAGCATAGGCCTTATCTGCAGAAACATCCTCAGGCCTATAAAACCTTCTAACTTTCACATCAAAGGAATCCAAATCAGCCTTTCTAGATTCCTTCGGGACGATTTCCAACAATTGGCAAACAACATATGCTCTTAACCCAATGTTCCGCCCAGACTTATAAACAGTTCTGATATCCTCCTTCAATCCATCTATTGAGTCAGGGTTGACATAGACGAAATCCTCAGTAGAATACTCAATCCCATTGGAGAAAAAGCCTGTCTTTGAAACATTTAGTTTAATTGCAGACCTCTCCTCTTCATCCTCCCTTATCTTACATGAATTGCAGAACCCAGAACTGCGACCAATATCACTTAGTGGAAGACTAAAGAATCCCCCTCTCTCAGGTGAGTACAAGCTTTTGCAGTAGTATTCTGTTGGCAAATCTTTTGCTTTTCTTTCTAATGCTCTATTCCGGTCAAGCTTATCTGCAGCGATGTTCTCTTTCCTATACTGATGCCCCCATGGCCTTGATCGAATCTCAAAGCCGACTATTCCTTTTATGTCCTTAAGCTGTACAGTCGTGCATTCATTGGTCAGAAATAGTTCCCTCTCGTTGGATGCATTCCCCAGAACTGTGTTACATCCTCTTTGTAAGAACCTACCATGTAACATTTTGCAGTGATCTGTACTTTCGAACATGTACTCCACAAAATAGATGGCCGAAAGTTCATCTGAATCATCATCAACTTCCAAGGTGACAGCACCACCTACAGCCACTGTTTCCCCTCCAACAAGGGCTTGTCGATAGAGAGGCTCACCAGCAGATGTTTTTCCTAGACTCTCGCCATCCCATCGTATTTCCCTTTTTCCAGAACTGGCTCGAATTTTCTTAGGAGCATGAGGCTTTTGAACTTCAGCAGGTTCTGCTACAGTGTCCTCCGTGACATCTTCATTTTCACCTTCCTCTTCAATCTCTTCCTCCCCATTTTCGCCCTCGTCTTCCACCTCTACCTCCTCATTTGCTGCACCAATCGCCTGCAATGAATCCTCTGGAGAGTAATTAGAGTAAAACTCTCCCCAAATTCTGTTGACCAGGCGTGTCGTTGTTGCTTGCATAGATTTCCTCTTGGATACCACAGGTGCCATGCCTGCCCTTGGATTCAGATTCTCTTTCTTCTGCAAAATTTTCTTCGTCTTGATGATCCATTTTGAGTGGTGCCTATCCTCCAATTTATTTGCAAGACCAACAACAAATGCACACCTTTTTAAATCATTGTTGGGATATTTTGCACACATCTGTATGAAAATTTGTCCATGGACAATCAAATATCTCTCAACAGCCACGAGATCAGAAGAAATGTAAGCTTTATCATTCATCGAATACCCAGACAGTCTCTTTATGACATCTGCTAATGAAAGCTTTCCAAACCTAGTTTCATGGTCGAGCAATGTAATAATGTGTATCCCAACCGTTGCTGTTTTCAGAACAGGTTTATACCAAAGGGCATACTGCTTTGACGGCTTTCCAAGACGATACCTGCATATACCTTATAGATCAGCCACAGAAGAAAAAAAAAACAACGCAGAAACATGAAGCACAAAATAGTAGTATAGTAAGATTACCAGGCCATATCTGTTCGTATAGAAATGGAGATATATCCGTCCGCCCCAAACTCAATCTTCCATCCCTTTATTTGACTGAGAAATATGCTCATCCCATCAGGATCGTGCGACTGGGAACCACTGTCGGGATTTGCTGGAGAAAACCACAGTCCCATATCGTCAGTCACCACGCCTGACCCAAAAATGGTGACATCAATATCATCACATTGTTCCATCGGAAGAAGCTCAAGAGATATCATCCGTAAATCAGAGTCGTAAAGAGCCCAGTTGTGAAGCATCCTGTGAGGCAGGTCATCAGCGTGAAGCTCATACCAAGCATCATAAAGCAGAAGCTCATCTGTTTCTTCTTTGGTGCTCTTATAGTAGGACGGGAGAGGATATTCACTGGCAATCTCATCTTCATTGATCTTAATGTAGAACATATTTGAAGCAGAAGCTGAGCTGCTGTATTTTCTGGGCCGCCGCTGCATAGATTTCCTATACTCTTCATCTTGTAACAGTTTAGCAAATCTTCTGTCCTCATCAACACCATCAACCAGTTGCTTCGATGTCAAGCCATTGGTCTCCGAAACTTCAGAAACTCCATCAATCCTCAGAACCCCATTAGATGGTTTTCCTTCCATCTGGAAAGCCTTGTCAACTATACTACTCTCATCTCTGAGAGCTACAAGAACAGGAATCTCAGCATAGCTTGTTTCATGTTTATTGGCTGTCTCATCCAAACCAGCGAGTTGGTTATATATAAACTCCCCCTGAGATATAACAAAGTCTTGGATTGCCGCACCACTAGAAAAGTACTTGCTCCCAATCATTGACCTAGCAACCGCAGCAAGCAACTCATCAAGACTCGTATCAGGATCCCCACCCGAAGACTTAGACAACTTCTTATACACAGCAACAGAAGCACGCGCTTTCTCAAAGAAATAATCATAAACCTTCTTGTATCTAGCAGCAGGTTTACGACAATCGTAATCCGCCAACTCAGTTGAGATCCAAATCACAGGGGAACCATCTTCATAACCAGAAATACTCCAATGCTCAACCCTTCCAAAAGATGGACACCTCACACCCTTCTCTTTCTCCTTGTCAGAACACACATCTGAAGGTAAGATAGCTCCAGAAATGAATATGTCATTAATCTCCAACATCTCCACAGGCTGTGAGACACCATCTGAATCAAACAAAACGAAATCATTCAGCCTCCTGGTTGGACGAGGTTCGATGTCACCACCCTCTAGAGTCGTTAACATTAACGCGACGATCTCCTCGTCAACAGTCTGCTGTCTCTTTACTTCAACAGTAGCAGATTTCTCATCGAGTCGGACAGATTTCTCCTTGAAATTCGTACACGCTGCAGCGCGCCTTGGCCTCCTCGTCCTCGAGACTTCCTCTGATTTGCTAATCTCTGGAAGTGCTCTCTTCTTTCCCTTCTTTATAGCCTTAGCCCCATTTTCCACCATTTTCAAAAACCCTAATTTCATAACCAAATTCACCCACAAAAAAACATCATTATAACGCAATTGAACTATAATTCACACACGAGAATACGTAATCAAAGCGTTTACTACACCGCATTGCTAAAACGACGCAAAAAAAAATCAAAAAAAAAAAAAAAAATCAAAAACCCCAGCTAAAATTTCCCGAATCTAGGGTTTTAACAATCACTGTAGCTCGAAAAATCAACACAAAATTCAGAAAAATTGATCTGATAAACTTACGTTAAGAAGCGAAATCAGCCGGAGAAACGCGAAAATCAGCCGGAGAGGCGCGAAACCTAGGTCGGTCTGAGAGAGAGAGAGAGGGAGAGAGAGGTTAAAGAAAGGACTGATTTGATTTTTGAGAGGAAAGAAGAGTGAGAGAGTACTATAAAATCAAAAAGGGAGAGAGAGAGAGGGAGATCGAAACGACGCGCGGCAATAAACGGCGCTAAAACTAAATTTTTTAAAATGAAACAAAATCAGAAAAAGGCGCCTAAATATATATTATTCACATTTTAGGGTTGCTATAAAAAAAGATTTTATTAGCTTTTAGCGAATATTCCATATTAGATTCTAGTTTTACAGATTTGTTTCTATCTCAATATGAAATTAGACGGCGTTTCTATTTTTCCGTCAGTCAAAGTCAAAGTATTGAAATTGGGATGATAGGAATTTGATATTTTGGTTAAGATTTTTTTTTTGGGTAGAACAAGGAGAGTCTTATTATTAAGAAAAAATAAAATCAAATACAAACCGTTCGTGGTGTAACATAACCACTAACATCCTCCAAAAGCAAAACCGCAACACAATGCAGAACATACTCAAACAAATGAACACCAAGCTGTAAAGAAAAAGTATAGGAAGCTAAGTCATCGGCAAGACAGTTAGCCTCTCCATGCACATGCGTAATCCGGACCACCCAGTTCCTTAATATGAAGTCATGGCACATATATACTAGGAAAGACAGCGGATGAGTCACACTAATCTCTGTCCGCAAAAAACTGACCACTATCTCACTGTCCACCTCCAACTCCAACCGCTCCACTCTCTTATGCCATGCCAAACACAATCCATAGTATACCCCCCACAATTCCGCCATTGGAGCTGAGCAAATACCAATATTAAGAGAAAAACCTGTCTGTCATTCCCCTGTTTCATCTCTTAAAACACCACCGGCAGCTGCTAAACCCGGGTTCCCTCTGTGGACGAGACCAACCTATTAACCGTTCCTCCCTCGCCGGCGCCGGTTTCGTCATCCTCTTAGCTTGATGAGCCAGTTGAACCTCTCTAGCTAGGTCCGTTAAGATTTTTTATTTGACTACAAAGTAGAGATTTTTTTTCTTTTTAAAAATGAAGATTTTAGATGATAAGTGAAGGGATGTAAAAAATAATAATTTAGAAATGATAAGTGAAGATAAATATTGAGAGTTTTATTTCAATTTTCAACAATGAGACTATCCTCCAATAGTACTTTTATGTTTTTTATATAACAATAACAATATTTTTTTCTTTTCAAAACTAACATTTTCTCACGATAAATTTATTATCTTCAGGTTTATTTTTAAAATTAAATAATAGAATTCTATAATCACCTATATATATATATATATATATATATATAAGAAATCGAAGATTTACTCACGAAAAAAAATGCATATGTGATGTTTGCAAGATTTACTCACGACCATAAAGATGCAAGCGTGATGAAAAGCTTGACAATAAAGATGTATATGATATTATTTTGAAAATGTTAAAAGAGGTGATTTAAATGGATATGAAAATTGAAAAACTTGTATATTGCTATAACAAATAAGAGGGTTTAGGAAATTGTTATAAGGAAATTAAGCGATCAATTGATTATAGTATGAACTTCATATTCATGAATGATTCCTCTCACATTATTGCAAAAGTATGTGGCAGTTAAAAAAAAATAAAAAAAAATCTAGTAACTTTTCATTGTGCCACAAAGAATCTAGTAACTTATCAAACCAAAACAAACGTTTGCATGAATATATTAAAATTTAAAAATATGATCCAATACTAAGCTAACCACGTAATATAACTAAACAATCAAACCAACGAATTCTATAACCACCGATAGCGTCTAATTAGTACAAAATTATATAATACTTATTTGCAAGATATGGGATCAGTAGAGAAAGGTGACGACGACATGGAAAACGTTTGTCAAAGGGATTTCTCTTCTAGCTTTCTTAAAATTCTGGTTTACTCAATATTTAAGAAACTTTTTTCTATTATATTATGTTAAAAATAAGATTTTAAATGGAACGGATGAAATATTGATTAATTTATTCATGTTGTATTAAGCTTTATTCATGTAAAAACAAACAGATAGCAAACGAAACCCCAAACAAAAACAAAAAACACCTTGGTCATTTGGTCAAACTCGTTATAAGGTCAAAAAAATAGCCAAAGAGTAGTATAGTCTGTTCACAGTGGCAGTACATATCAATAGATTAAGAATTATTTGGTATGAAGTCGACAAAATGTCTTTAATACTTAAATTAGGGTTGAGGTTAGTTTTAATTTGTTATGTCTCTTAGGAATCAAGGATTTTGGCATAGAGTTTATATATATGGTAAAGAAATATATATGATGTTGAGACATTTGACATGAATTGGAGTTAAAGCGTTCATCAATTTTTTACATGTACATTTTGTTTCCAAACTGCAAATCATGACATATATATATATATATATATATATATCGTCCTTCACTATATATTATAATTTTTGGACCATTATATGAAAAATATGAACAACAAACGTACAAGATGAATAAAACTTTCAAAATAAATAACCCAGTGATATATATATATATAAGAAATCGAAGATTTACTCACGAAAAAAAATGCATATGTGATGTTTGCAAGATTTACTCACGACAATAAAGATGCATGTGTGATGAAAAGCTTAAATTAATTAATGTGTTTTGTGAAGATATATAT
>NC_025702.1:9033021-9034486 GCF_000633955.1 Camelina sativa | reverse complement strand
ATTTAGCTCATCACGCACATTGCTCCGTGATGATCGTCAAGAAGCCTGAGGCTAAACCTACTTCTACTGAACAACACTAATGAGAGGAATAAAACGTCCTTCTTTTGTGATATATGTACTACCATTCTGTTTTCTTAAGTAAGTAAGACCCTATATGTATATCCATCAAAACTTTGTATACTCTTCATTCCCCAACTCTTAATGTATATCAATTTATCGTATTCATGACTATGTATATTAATTGGTTTTCCTTTGTCCTATTCTCCTTACTTTCTTCTGCATCGAAGCTATTTTGCATAAAAAGTTAAAAACCAAGTTCTTGAAACATATATACATTGGTTTTTTTATTATCCACTGCATAAGTTGTAACTTGCAAAGAGCTTGATCATCTGAACCTTGTCGTGACAGAAAATGTGCTATAATAACCAAATAGTCATGTTGCCAAGGACTTGTAATCAATGGCTTCCGCAACTTTTGCTTTTCTTTTCTCAGTTTACCGGTCCGACCTCTAGCACTTTTTGAGTCTCGTTAGCATAACAAGGTTCGATCCGAGTTTGTAGAAGACAACACCAGTGTTTTATGCGAAAGACCATTTATTCATAACCCTTTAACACCTTAATTTGTAAGGTCGCAGAATGGTTGGTAGAGTGTAGAGAAGATGGATGACGCAAAAGATGGTTCCTTAATTTAAGAAGATTGTATTGGGACACTTATTAAAACATTCTAAGAAGATCTAACTACGGACGAACCACAGAATGACAAGTTTCTATCAGGACATAAGGAAACTCATACAAAATAAAATTTCACTATACAACTCAAAATCATAAACATTGAACAGAAGAACAACAGAAGGTAGCACCACCCAAAACTTAAGCTATGTTTGAGTTCAGATCAAGTCAATTTCGATTGCTCCTTTTAACAATCTTGCAGAGATCACCGCGCTCCATCTCCACAGTCTCGGGGATCTCTCCTCTGCAAAAGTAAGTAAAGGCAAAAACCCACACATAGATTACAGAAAGGTTGTGTGTATAAAATGTGTATGGGGGAAAAAGAGAATTCTCCTACTCTTCATAGAGATTGAGGAGACAAAGTTGTTGCTTCGACAAACAACAAAGGTGTCCAAATGCGGCAGCGGCACTGTAAGTTCAAAAATTATAGAAGTGTTCAGTAACAGACAGAGAACTCCAGCTACTGTGTGAAAGGAATGTCCAACTTAAATAATGACAAACCAATTCAGAATATAAGGTTAACTGGTTAAGGAAGGTAAGGTACCCATATCACTTATAAGGGATTGGTTGAGGAACCGAATGATAATTCTCAGGCAACTTAAGCAGTACGTACAGTCTCTTCAAAATGCTTTGCTAAATCATCAGCACACCTGTCGATGACTCAACAATGCCCAGCTATTAAAAGCCGTGTTTCAGGTTCTTCTGACTTGAGGTTGTGGAACAAAAACTTCTCTATC
>NC_025702.1:9020963-9032921 GCF_000633955.1 Camelina sativa | reverse complement strand
TTTGTTTAGTAACGTGGGGTTTGAGTTTGGCATGGTTTTTCTTTTTTTTCTTTGGGCTGGTGATGTGATGTCATTATTTGTATAACTTTTATATGTGAACTCTCTAATGTATAGACAAGAATAAATACAAAATAGGTACGTGTAGTTTTAGAAAAAAAGTATGACGAAAATCAAACCGATCTTTATTAAAAATTCGAGACGACTCTATCCTAAATTTTATTAAACAACAGAACTTATTGACCTAAAAAAAAGTACGAATCCAAATCTGATTTTGTCGTACAAAAGTGTCACATAAACAAACGAAAGTATAGGCATGTGGATTTTAAAACAACAAAAATAGAACAAAACTCAAATCAAATTTCTTCTCAACATTCTGATCAAATTAGTACAAAGTTCCATTAATGATTATATCTTTTATTTAATCATCAAGTCTTCTAGAAGTAGTTTTGGTTAAGAATCTGAGAGTAAATATTTTTCTTTGATTATCGGAAAATCATATAAGGATTCTAAACTTATGTTAGGAAATACCTAATCTCTAATTTCATAGTGATTTACCAATAAAAATGTATAAATACAAAGGAAGAAAAACTATTGTAAGATTCTTTGAAACATGAAATGGGTCTATATTTAATTTGAAACTGTGTGGTTACAAAAAACTATGCTTAATTTTTTTTTCCTCTTAAGTAAAATTAAATGTCATGAAGATATTTTATGATGAAGCTCAAACTAAAAGATATTAGTAGAAAGTGATATGATTGGTCCATCAGTCTAGAAATGAAACTAGTTAGAATTGGGTATAGCGCAATGTCTTGTCTCCCTCTCACTGTAATTATCAACCCGAAATCGACTTGAAAATTATGTATACCTTTCCTTTCTCTTTTCCCCTTTTTTCCTTCTTCTTCCCACTCCACTCCTTATAACTAGTGATATTACTTACGTGGAAAAATGATCATCATGACCATCGAAAACAATATTACGTATACACTAGTAAATTTGTATCATATAGTTACATTTTTTTGCTACAAACAAATTAGTAACAAATAATATCTACAAACTGTTACAAATTAGTGATAAAATTTAAATTAATAAATATTGTAACTAATTAGTTACTTAGTGTAGCTATATAATGACAAATAGTAACATATATAATTTGTAGCAAAAATGCTATATATTTTCTGACATAAAATATTGTAACATCTAGCAAATTCATAGCAAAAATGACTTTAGAAACTAGAACCAACACTTAGGAAAAAAAATGTAACATTTCCCTTTGTTATATTCTTTGGACTTTGGAGACGGAAAAAAAAAAGTTTCGACCCGAAAAAAAAAACTTCGCAATCTCTTCTCCTCTCTTCCACCGTTTCCCCCGCCGTAACCTACGATTCGCCTTAGCCACTCTACGTCATGGTCTTCTCATCTCTCCGGGCCGCCAACACTTCCTCCGGCCACAAAATCACCGTCGGAAGCTTCCTCGACGATTAATACAACCGCATCGACATCCTCTCTTTCGATTCCGATTCGATGACCGTGAAGCCTCTCTCGAATCTCTCCTTCGAGCATCCTTATCCTCCAACGAAGCTAATGTGCAATCCTTCTTCTCTCCGTCGTCCTTCATCCGGAGATCTACTCGATTCTTCTACCATTGAGCATTGAGTCTATCTCGGTTCTCAACAATAGCAAAACGAGCCTACTCTTCAGTGAGTTCTCTTATGTGTCTCTTGTCTATATTTCTCCTTTTTATGTCTCTTACCGACCTAGAACCTGAGTAGATATAACCTGTGAGATTCTTATGTCGTTTATGTCTGGAATGTGCTTGTGGCTAGTGAATGCTATTTGATATATCCGGTCATCTTTGTAGAAGAAATTGTTTTTTAAGTGTTATGGTTTGATTTTTTCAGTTGTTGAGATATTTTGTTTTTTTGGTTGATATTTCAGCAAGACGACCACATTGAACTTTGATGCTTCTGGTCCTTTTGTGGTTTCAGAATCAATTCCTATCCCTTTTATCTCGATCTCCAATCTCATATTGAAATTGTTATCAAATCATGTGTTTCTAATAGCTGATAATCTGAATTCATTGGATGTTGGACCAGAACATTCATAATTGGTCCTTGTTGCAAATAGTGTATCTGATTTTAAACATTCATTTTTGGTCCTTGTTAAAATTTTCTTAGATTGGCAACTAAGAAAAATTTGCAGGTCTGCTAAACTATTGTAGTTTAGCTGTGCTTGTTTGTTTTTAGCTGCTATGTTGAAGAGATATTCACTTCTCTCTCAGGAACCACAGGAAGAGTCTAAGCCTCTCTCACATGCGTTAAGAGAAGACAGAACATCCCATGTGCGTTTATGAGCAGCTCCACCGTCCTAAAAGCTGGAATCAATCACAAAGTTATTAACTTTATAGTCTCTTATTTGTAATGTCCATTTTCTCTTCTAAACAGACCACTTTAAATTTCATTCGACCTATGAGTTCTACGACTCTCTACTCTTTCCATGTATATATATTTTTGCTGTTGTTTCCCCATTTGTGTTGTTTAACTGTGTTCTTACAAATGTTTTTGGGTGTAGGAAGTTGCTACTTTTGGGACTGTAAGTCGTCCTGTATTATGGTGAGGCTGAGTTTATCAATAAACTGGAGATGGTGAGTATTGATGGCTGCAAGAAAGGTAACTAACTTCTCTCAATGCGGTTTGATGTTCTTGATGTTTACTTGTTTAATTATTGGTCAAATTTCTATTGATATTGTTCTTATACTAGAGGCTAAATTTTTGAAAATTTATGCAGGTCAAGTTCAGTTTATTTCAGTTTCCATTGGGTGGTATTCACAGGCAACTCAAGTGCACATGGTAGAGTTGGTGCCATCGCTGCCGTTTGCTACTTCAATCCTTGAGTTCTTGACTACAGATGTTCTTGAGTTAGCTGGAAACGCTAGCAAATATCTGAAAGTGGAGAGTATAACTCCATAGCATTTGTAGTTGGTCACGAGAGGATGTGGGAATGATAAGTTTAAGACATGATTTTGTGTTTTTGTTTATGACTTGGTTTGATGGTTACATGTTCTCTTCTAGAGTTCATGTTTGTAGTTCACTTTGTATGTTTTATTAATCGAAAAAAATTTATAATTTATGATTTTTTTGTTGGATCTTTAGAAATCTATCAATTGATTATTGTTATAATAGGTGTACAATTTGTAACGTTTTGTAACCATTTGCTACTAATATGTTTGACGGCAATTGTCGCAAACTGGCGTAGATAACTGTATCAATTAGTGGCAAATGACGACAATTTCGGTTGTCTCTAATCTGTAGCAAGTTGCGACGAATTGCTATAAAGGGGTCAGTTTGTGACGGGTAAATCGTTACTAATTTTTTTTGTAACAAATCTGTAATAATTTATTTTTGGCTACGGAAAACAAGTTATTTCTATACAATTTTTGTAACTATACAACAAAATTTTACTAGTGTATATGTTTGTACATTTGATAGCCCATGTGTGGTTTTATTAAGATGAGAAGTTTTGATGACATAAATTTTAAAATTATTAACTATTGAAAGATAGTATGGATGTTTTCTGCAAGGATTTTTTAGTAAGTTCTAGTGACGAATTTTGGCATATTGATTTTCTAAAATATTTTTTTGAAATTATTTAATTCTCTAGACGACTATTAAAGTTTTCTGGTGACATAGAGACGTGACATAGTTCAAGCTAAAGAGAATAAGTTTCCGGTCACTGAAAATCGAATCCATGGAAAAATAATTTAAGGCTTTGTCCATTTGGTCACTGATTTAGTGATGAAAAGTGAAAGAGGTTAGTACAATAAATCATTTTTCCTGTTTTTATGTACAATATGTAGTTGGGAAGTGTCTTTAGGTCAAGTGGTTACAACACCACTTTTATGACCGATTCCACCGGAATTCGACTCTACTAAATTGCGTTACCCCTAATTATAGGGATTGACTATATGAATCGAGTATTGTCGACTCAATGATAACAAAAAAAATCAATATGCAACTAACAAAGCATAAATATTCATCTACTAATTAGTAAAAATTTAGATTTGCATATATATCATTTTCATATAAAAGTTTCAGTTATTTGACCACAATATATAATTCTTTAGAGTGTAATGAATTATATATTGTAATCACAAGGTGGTGGACAGGTGGTTCTAGCTTGGTGGAAGAGTTGTTTTGTTAGCCTAGGTCAGGGATTGATTCTCTCCAAACATTGCATTAGTCTCGGATTTTTCCGTAAGTCTGAAGATTTACCCTGAGTTATAAAAAAATTATACATTGTCCTACTCGTACCGTCAATTTTCACACATGAATCATGCATGCGTTATACGACTATATATAGTGCATGCGTAAGTCTATATAAAGATGTGTAAATAATAATAAAAAATTGTAAATACGAGCAGAAGAAAGTTGTGTAAATCGTGGGGGGAAACTAATCAAAGAGAAGTAGCTAGTGAACGAGAAGTACCAATTAGAGAAAGAGTTCGTAATTGTTCCCCATTATAAAGGAAACATATCTTCTCTCCTTTCGTTGCTTAATATCCTCTTTGGCTCTTCGTTTGCTTTTTTCGCACGTGCCTATTTTCTCTTACTACAATCTCCATCGTTGATCTCGATCAATGCACTACTTTTAACCTACACGTAACACATTTACACATGCATGGACATATGCCTAACCTATATCCCTCTCTATATTGTATACATCGTTTTGTTTGTGGTAAGAGCGTTGTCTACATCGTAATCTCCAATAGCAGCAAGCCATCGTTTTTTTCTTCCCCACTCGTTTTACTATTCAAAAAAAAAAAAAAAATCCTGATAAATAACTTATTGCTTTCTAATAACTTATGCTATCTATTGATTCATATTTTTTTGATAAATGTGTGAACTTTCATCAAATGAAAAGGTTTGAAAAAGTTACAAACTTACAATAGTCTTGAATACAAAGATTGTTCCTTGTTGCCAAAAAAAAATTAAAACAAGACAAAATATGTTAAAGGAAATATGAGTGGAAAACAATCTATTAATACTTTAGCCAAACTCTCATAAGGTATTTCAATTGCTCGCGTCTTTTCTTCACCATAACTGCATCACGAACCTGTTTGTTTAGGACCTTGAATAAAGCATGATTCTTAGTGGTAATGTTGTTGTGATACCGGTTGTTTTTCTCCTGCGCAGAGTCTCCCAAGAGTTCGAGCCTTCGAGGTGAGCAAGAGTCTTTATGTTGATTCATTTTGATTATTTGATAAGCTATATATGTGTTGATTCATGTTATTTAATATCACAAATAGATATGCTGAGAGCTACCTACGCAACTTGTGAAAGTATAGATATAATTTAGCTATAAACGAATGAAGATTTATTTTGGACTTTGGAGTCCACTATTATTATTGTGAAGACAAAGGCAAGCAAGATATTGTTTTCTATTTCCTTAATTTTTTTTCTTGGCAACTTATTTTCAAAGTTACTAGTATGTGATTTGGAGGATTTGAATCAAACCCAAAAAAAGTTGAGAACCGACATCTTTTTGTTTTTTTAATAATCAATTGAATCAAATAGAAAATGTTTTTGACATCAATTAAACATGGGAGCTTACTGCCAGTAACACAAACCATCTTTTAAAGTTACAAAAGTAACCAGATATCAACTAACAATAAAAGAACCCAACTGGTCACTTTTAGTACAGAAATCAACTAACAAGAGAGATTTTCCAACATATATAGTTTCAAACTTGAATAACACCAGATAATTAATATATATAATGGTCTAGAAACTTACAAAAAAAAAAGTTAATTACCGAACCCACATGCATAATCAAAAACAGATTTGTCGATTATATTCAGTTTAATCACGTAGTGCTCTCCTTCTTGAGTAAGTATTGCAAGCTTTTAGTTGCCTCACAAAATCAGCTTTCTTGATTATGGCCAACATCATAGTTTTCCATTGTCTCGAATAAAGCCTTCTATTCGGCACTCAGTTGATAATTAACATGAAAGTTATAAAAAAAAACCCATAATCTCAGTGTACGGGACAACAATTTTATCAAGTTCATATATATCCTCTCGATATTTAGTGTGTCCACTAAAGCCATGTTCTGGTCGAAGATTACAATGAATTCTCGTCTCCTATCTTCACATACCTCTTTTGCCAAAAAAAAAGAAAAAAAAAAACAAACAAACAAACAAAAAAAATCCTCACATACCCCTTGAAAACCATTTTCGCCGCCCTTAGATTGTATACAGTCAAAACTTTTATTTCAAAAGGAGTGTATTATTAATTAGATTTCAATCAATATAAAAGGTTTACAATATTACCAAACTCTTAGAATAAGCTTTTAGAAACAAAGATATGAAAAATGATCCATTTTAGCTAGATTTCTCCAATGATTAAGTATAAATTTCGATTAACTATAATATCAAAAAAGTGAATTATGAACCGAAAAAGTGAAAGTGAAACATTTCTTTCAAATAGATCATTATTTTCTAATGTTTCGTTGATATTTTATGTGAATTAGTTTCTCCTCCTATAAGTATTAGTTTGATTAATCACGACCATTTCATTTTCCCCGACATTTGAGTTTGATATATTTATCAGTATCTGCTTTTGTTGCATGCATCCATAGTCCCACTTGATTTAATTGCAATCAAAGCAAAAGACTTTTGTGCATAATAATTCACATTCATGTATCA
Source organism: Camelina sativa (assembly GCF_000633955.1). Classification (NCBI taxonomy): domain Eukaryota; kingdom Viridiplantae; phylum Streptophyta; class Magnoliopsida; order Brassicales; family Brassicaceae; genus Camelina; species Camelina sativa. The sequence goes on along the minus strand of NC_025702.1, from coordinate 9,026,221 downwards.
TGTATGTGTAAGTGACAATAATATAGTCTGTGACAGATTCTTTTTACATATTCAAATAAAATATTAATACAATCAGTTATGTCCAAACACAATAGTATATAAATTCGAAATACTATTACTAGAACTGTGATCGGTCGGCTATTAAATTAATTAAACGAATGTTTTCAAATTTAAGGAAATAGCATACGAGTAAATTGTGATTAACTAATAATAGTAGTGACTCAAACTTTTGCACAAAATTAATACTCTAAATTAATATTGGAATTTGTAAATATGATGGATAATAATATCCTTGATGGAGTATAAATGGAACCGAGTATAGTTTGACATTTCTCACTAGATATAGCACTTAATTCCTCTCCTTTGTTATTCACATCTCCGACATCTATCAATATACTACTTTTTAGACCCTAACATAATGCTATATAAAATTATGCTACATTCATTGACGAAATCTCTATGGTGGAAACATAAATATATTGTTCTGTATGTTATTGTCCACATTGTGGCTTACTAATTTCTACAATTTGACCCATTGGGTTGAGTCCATTCACCATAAGAAATCAAAGTAGTAATTAATTTAATAGCTTGAAAATAATAAGAGAAGTCAACTGTGTTAAGACCACAGCGAAAATTATTGCTTCTTTTTACTGATTGACAAATCGACTTTATAAGGGCAGATGAATAGACTGGATGCATGGAACAACAGAATACAGCACGATGCATTTCATAGACTGAATTTTCATTTTTTACCAAAAACATTTATATGAGTACAAATTTTTAACATCACAATCATGGTAAATATCGATACATATTCAACTTCTCTAATTTTTACCAAAAAAAACAGTTTTGTGGTCTCTTCCAAGTTTCAACTCATTTGAACCATTGTACTTGTCTGGCATTCATGTTACATTTATGTTTGTGCTCTCGGAAAATATTTGATTGCTTATGTGAAAACTTTTGGAACTAATAGAGTTGTTTTATCGCAATTTTCCTATATTTTCTAACTACCGTATAAATTACCAACTAGAAATTAACAACATTACCCAAAATTAATGTGGATTCCTACATTTTTTAACCGTATCATGTATGACTGTTTTGTGGTTATTATTGTATTTTTATCTTTAACATATGCTTCACAGTTTGCCAAAAAAAAAAAAAAACATATGCTTCACCATCAAGAAATATAAATTACAAAGTAATTATATATATAATAAATAAACTATGAATTACACAAATCTAGAAAATTAGTATACAAACTTGATTCATATACATATAGTTAGATCATGTGAAATATTTTGGATTTGAAGATATGTTAATGGATTTTTAGTGTATACTGCTTGAAACGTTTGAAATTAGCATACAATTTGATCGAGTAGATCTTAGGGAATCTAATTTCAAATCGTTATCACACACAAATAAAAAATAGAAGGAAGAAATTAGGAAAAGGAAGTAATTAGGATAAAACGATTAAAATAGAAAAGCAGCAATTTGTGTAAAGTAAACGACATCAATTGGGTCCTAATTTCTCAAATAATTGGCAACCATAGCTCTTAGTTATTATGTCTTGTCGACGATTAAATTAACTAATTAATCTTGACGAATAATCACATGTTCAATCATAATTCATAAGTAAGATTTTTAATTACTCTGGAAATTTTCAAAATAAAGCCTTACAATCTTTTTTTTTCCTATTAACAAACACAAAGACATGTAGATGCATGATAAGGTAATGAAAACCTACTATTTGTAACCTATTTGGAACATGAAGAATAGCGAACCATAGATAAAAAAAAAAGACATGGAACGTTCACACTATATATAGTATGTAATGGTATTCAACATTAAATGTTAAATTTGACTAAAATCATGTTTGCAAGAATTTGCACGTGAAATTTGAATTATGTTTATGTGTGATTGTTTAGAGTACTCATGATGTTTACTAGTCTAATCATCAACAATAATAGTGATGCTCTTCCATAATTAATCAACCATTGCTTGTATCTAAAACCAACAAACCCTACATCCTCCTTAGCAAAATATTATAATTTGAGAGGACATCATTATTTGAAAGAGAACACTCGTATGCTAAGTTGTTAACGGACATAATGAAAATATTATATTTCATAAAAAATATTAGAAGAACTATTTTAACACATTGTAATAATGGAACTGATTAATTGATTTTAAAATTTATAGATATATATTTGAAATTGTGATAAAATTAAGATCGTATTACATTTATGGTAGAAAGTTAAAAAAAAAAGATTGTATTATTATTAATTTAACGAGAATTACAAAATTTTACACAAGAATATTTAAGTGATCGAAAGTAATTCATATACATATATTTTCTTTTTTATGAAGTAATAATCCTGTAAATTTTTTATTTACTATGATAAATACAAATTAATAGTATACTATATATCGAATATATAGAAACGAAAAGAAAATCCAGTGATGAAGTAAAGCAAGGTTTGGGGCTTTGGGCCTTTATATATTTATGAAAATAACAATATGGGCCATAGAAAACACCTACACACAATTTGTGATGTATAATTTGTAAACAACCTTCAAAATATTTGCTATAGTTTCTTCATAGATTGAAAAAAGATTTGCTCCTTCCTTTTTTCACTTTTACAGGAAGAGTGAAGATCATTTCCTTACCTTAAGTTACTTTGAAATCCGTATGAACTGGTAGAATGTTTTCCAATCTGTATAGATTTAATTGATTTTAGTATGAATGTTGTTTAAAAACATGTGCAAAGAAATTTGTTTTTAATTGAGGAATACTTATGAAATGGTTGAAATTCATATTTTTTTTTTGACGATAAATTTAGAGAAAATTAAGTTGCATTGTTAGACTAAATTGTAGTATTGTTTTTCCATCTAATCCAGATATGCTTTCACATAAAAAAAAAATATTGTGATATCTCGGTTTACATATGCAACATGTTTCAAAAGAATTCAACTCAAAAAAAATCTTATTAACCCAAAGATTGGCTAGAATATATAAAATATATGGTGACATAAAATAAATAGAGAAATTACTATGTTGTAATCTCTTATTTCTTATCAAACAAAAGAATTAAGACTGAGCTTTTCTAATTGTGTTCACTTTCCATCTGAATCAAACACTTCTTCCAAATCACTAGATCCAAAAGAGTTGAATATTTTTTCAAAAATCTTCTAAGAAGTCTACTACTATGATCTTTCTAGCATCACGAAATATATATATATATATATATATATAGTTTAGAAACTAAACATTCAAAGATGGTGACACGTTTCATAACAAGACTCACCAATACTAATACAAAACGACAAAAAAAGTAAAAAATCTGATAAATATTGTGAAAACATTTATCCCCAAAGAAAAAAAAAAAAGGACCTAAACACTAACAGAAGTAATGAAGAGGAGGAAACACGTGGCGTATATCAAAGCAAAAGAAATCAAATCAATCGTCCTCGCTTAGTACACTCTTGTAGGTCCCACCCCCTTATTCAATTAAAAAAAAAAAAAACTTCTCCTTCATCTTCTTCTTCGCCACATTAACACCTGACTAGAAAAAAGAAAAAAAAAAAAAAAAAAAAAACNAAAAAAAAAAAAAAACTCAAAACACCATAGAGATGAGATAAGAGCCCCAAAAAGAGAAACAAAAATGGTGGGACTAAGTATTGTTTTGGAGATGACTAACAACAGCAACAACACTGTAAGTGACGGCTGTTTAATTAGTCCTAAAGTCGTCAACAAAGCCAACGTTCTAGTCACCACCACCGCCATAACCTCCTCTGCCTCCTCCGTGACTAATCTCCATCGTCATTATCAAGATTCTGGTTTTCTCCAACATTGTTTTCTCTGTAGAAGAAAACTTCTCCCTGCCAAAGATATCTACATGTACAAGTATGTTACTTTACAGTACTCAAAGATTCTTTTTTTTTTTTTTTTCTTTTAATAAGTTTCTTGATTCCTTTGTTAACGTTTTTTTGTTTTTGTTTTTGGGATTTGGTTTAGAGGTGACAGAGCGTTCTGTAGCGTGGAGTGTAGATCGAAGCAGATGGTTATGGACGAAGAAGAAAGCTTTAGAAGGGAGTACTCTTCGTTTATGGATGTTAATACGACAAAGAAGAGTAAATCTGATTATCCGGCTAGTACTGCACCGTCGCGTTACCGTCGAGATCCGAGAAACCAAAGAGGCGGTTTTGCCTACTGAGAAGCGAAGTAGAGAGAGACGAGAAAGAGACATCTCTCAAAATGAACTGATGAAAATTTGTGTGATTTTGACCTTTTTACCCTTTGGCTAATTTTTTGTCGTTTTGTTATCTCACGTGTAAAGCCGTAAGGGTGTTTTGGGTATTATCCTCGGAGTTTTTTTTTTTTTTTTTGGTTCTGCATAATCTCTCTAATTTATCTATGGGAGCACTAAGTAAAAACAATATTTTAATTTAATTTGAGGATTACCTTTTTGCGTACATTAACGATCGAACTAACTTGAAGAGTAGAGTTTATGAAGATTATAAAAATATCTCCAACCATCTAAAGTAAACTTTATTTTAAAGAATTAGAAATTGTAAAGAGGATGAGAAACGAAATGGATTAAGGTAATCTTGATTAGTGATAGACTATGTTGATCTAATCCACAACGCGACAAACGAAAATGGACACGTAATAAATACTATATGTTTCTTTTTATTTGATTATTACACTATAAAATAAATAAAGATATTCTCTTGGTTTCATGCGAATTAAGCTTCAATATGTGTGGAGAATCTTTAAGCTTTTCACCGACATAAGTTTCTATTCTATATATAATAATAATAGACGTATAAGAATTTTTTTTTAGGATTTCAACGAAATTATTCTGTTCTATTCGTTCTTTACAATAGTAAAAAAAAAACATATTGTAGTAATAATTGACTATATAGAACAATTTTTGAAGATCACTTACTTACTTTGTTTTATTCATAAAGGAAGAAAAGCATTATCTCGTATGTCGTATATATAGCATGTCCAAAATTAATACAGTACTACGACGTACACAACATTAACATGTTATATATTCAGTCAACAAAGATATCTTCTTCTTCTTGTATGTTTTTTTTTCCATAGTGATGAAAAAGTATTATGTTTCTCGTGTCAGAACGTACGATTCTAAATGTTGATTATTTGATTTTATCAGATGGAAAGGAACATATACATCAATGATCACTGGAATGTTCCAAAATGTTCAACTTGAAATTTGAAGGATATATAACAA
>NC_025702.1:9007862-9015080 GCF_000633955.1 Camelina sativa | reverse complement strand
TATATAGCATGTCCAAAAAAAATACAGTACTACGACGTACACAACATTAACATGTTATATATTCAGTCAACAAAGATATCTTCTTCTTCTTGTATGTTTTTATTTCCATAGTGATGAAAAAGTATTATGTTTCTCGTGTCAGAACGTACGATTCTAAATGTTGATTATTTGATTTTATCAGATGGAAAGGAACATATACATCAATGATCACTGGAATGTTCCAAAATGTTCAACTTGAAATTTGAAGGATATATAACAAATCGTTTTAAAGATGACACATTGGATCAAATGGCTTTTACTATAGTGGTTTTGCTATTAGTCAAAAACAGAGAAACGAAAAAAACTCTAGATTTCTGCAATATGTAATAGTCTCAGATTAACAAAAAAAAGTTCATGCAGGAAACATCAATTAATGTTTACTTTTTAAGTATTGACCAACAACGATGGTTCTTTTATCAATTTGGTCAAGAAGAAGACTCACAAGATTCTTATAGTTTTCTTAGGTTATGGAATGAAGAGTGGGGCAAGCTTTGTTTTGGCATTTTACTTTGTCTTCATGTAATAATAATATGTATGTCCCATGAAAATATAATTGATTTAGTGCTCCACATTCATAGGATTCGACTGTAAAAGAACAGTGAGGTCCCTTACTCGGCTGTCTCTTTCTTTCTCACTTTCAAAGTGGGTTCATTGTATTATTGGCTATTGGGTGTGGGTTGTTTCAATAGTTTTGTGATCAATTCCTTAATTCAATGCAAAAAAGAAAAAGAAAGATTAGACAATCTGGTTTTTAGTTGAACACAGCAATAACTCTTTTTAAATTAATGCAATAGGCACTGCTCTCTCACATAACAACACCTGCTCATTCATTAACAATGGCCTCGATTGCATGTCTGACTAATTAAATTATACAGCCTGTAAAAAAAAAGCTGATGAACTCATAGATACGTCAGAGGAGTATATAATTTAATTCCAAATATCTTTAGTATTTAAAAAAAATGTTTAGCTTAGGAAATTGTGAATTTGATTACCAACCTACTTGGTTTAGTTTTTAGGGTTAATCCCAACTATGCTTTATACAAACATAAAAGTGGATAAGGCTTCTGATATTTTTAGTGGAAGTGGATTTAATAAATACATAATACATTAATAAATGAAGGTCAGACCACATTTTCCCTTTTTAACCATCATTCTTAATGCAATAATCCACCTTTTTACCATCGGCACACTACACAACTTAATTACTCAAAAGGTTAGAGGATGTAGCATAGAGTAGAGTCCACAACAACAACAAATATAAATTGTTATGTTAGGTACAAGGAGATAGTGTAACATCCGCGAACCGGAATTCTGGTTTGGGATGAGCATCGATCGATGCTGGAGGAGCATCAGTCGATGTTGACTTAATTTCTTGCGTTTTAACTTAAGTTAAAACGCTGCGTTTTGGAGAATTAGGGAAAAGAAAACCCTTAAGTCGTTCCTTTTGTCTCATTATGCGACTTTAGCCGTTTTTGAGAGGAAAGAGAAGAGAGAAGAGAGTTTTTGGTGTTCTTGGTGATTTATTGGAGTTGGAAGCTATTTCTGTAGAGATCTGTAGCTGGGATCATTGTAGGAGCTTCCTAGGAGCGTTTTCTTCCTGTGTTTGGGTCAGATTTCTTCTGTGGCAAAGGTAAGTGCATGACCATGGCTTATCTAAGCTGGAGATTACTATGATCTGCTTGTTTCTATGTTGTTAGGCCTGTTAGTATGTCGTGTGAGGTGTTGAGAAGCCTTCTTGTGGCTTGGGATCGATTCTTGTGGTTGCAGGAATGGAGATCCGGCGAGAAGCTTTGGGGAAGATGATGCTCGACATGAGCATCGATCGATGCTTTATGGGCGTCGGTCGATGCTAGTGCAAGGACGACGCGGTTGACCTAGGAGCATCGGTCGATGCCATGTGGAGGCGTCGGTCGATACGAATAGGATTTCCGCGTGAAGTCGAGCATGTGTCGATCGATGCTTACCCTGTGTCGGTCGATGCTGTTTCCTGAGGGTGTCGATCGATGCATACCCTGTGTCGGTCGATGTTGGTCCCTGATGGTGTCGGTCGATGCCAATCCTGGTTTGTTTGTTGATTGTTGTTTGATGGTTAGAGAATCTCTATTGCTTGTGTGTATAGCCCAGTAGATGGGAGGATTGCCTTACTGAGTGTTTATAAAATACTCATGCATTGCAATGTGTGTTTGTGATGCAGGTAAAGGCAAAGTGTGATCGTGGAATCAAGGCAATGAAGAGGAGGATGTTCTAGGGACTCGATTGGTTGTGGTCTGCTTATGCTAGGTTGCTAGAGTTGGGTCTGTAGAACGTTGCTAGGTTGCTGCTATGTCTTTTGTTCTTTGATTAAGGATTATTGAATTATCTTGAAATATTGGTTATTATTTATTGGTTATTTATTGGTATTGGTTATTCCGCTGTTGGTTGTGATTGTGGTTAGATGACTAGTGGGTATGGGACCACTAGTCGTAGTTTATTATTATTTACTATTACTATTATTATTATTTATTATTTATTAAAAAAAAAAGGGTCAGGTCGTTTCAGTTTGGTATCAGAGCCCTTACGGTTCTAGGCTTGGGTTCACTAGGTTTCTGTTGTGTTGTCTGGGATTGCATGTCTTGATTGATTATGTGAGTTAGTCAATTGTGTGTGGCATGGAGTCCTAGAACATCTTCTTCGAGCCTACATTGTGATTCCACGATGAGTTTTTGTTTTTGTGTTCTGTTTATTGTGTGCTTAGCCTTCTGCTCATGGTAGTGCAGATGGTTAAAGAGGATGTTGTTGCTGGTCGTGGTCGTGGACGCGGACGTGGTCGTGGATGCGGACGTGGTCGTGGTAGGGGCAGAGTCCCAGTGGTTAGTGAGACTGCGGACCAGAGTGTGACAGCAGAGGGTGTTGGCGAGTCGCAAGGTGTCCAGGGGGATTCCATGAGTGTGGCCGGAGGGGGCGGTGTTGATGCTCCAGTAGCCGGTGATGTTAGGACCCCGGGTGTGGATGTCCCAGTGGGTGGAGTCCCGGATGTCGACCTTGCGGGTTTGCTGGCACAGTTGTTGGAGCGGTTGCCACCTATGGCACCGGCTCAGGCTCAGGTAGTGCCATCAGTGGTGGCGGAGGAGCGGCAGCCAGTGTCTGCGGATGTGGGGGTCCATTCTTGTTATATCAGCATGCTGACAGAGATGGGCCGTATTGGTACCGAGCGGTTTTCAGGAGGTACAGATCCTACCGCTGCGGATACGTGGAGGAGGAGTATGGAACGTAACTTCCATACTCTGAGGTGTCTTGAGGGGTTTTGGGTGGACATTGGGGTTCACTATTTGACTGGTGATGCTCATTTGTGGTGGAGTTCTGTGGCAGCCAGGACAGTGCAGAGAGAGATGTCTTGGGCTGACTTCGTCTTGGAGTTCAACCGCAAGTATTTCCCTAGGGAGGCACTGGATAGGTTGGAGGTGCAGTTCCTTCAGCTAGCTCAGGGGACTCGGTCAGTGCGGGAGCTTGACTTGGAGTTCAGTCGACTTCTCGGGTATGGGGGTCGGGATATGGAGTCTGAGGAGGCTCAGATCAGGAGGTTTTTTAGGGCCCTATGTGATGACTTAAGGGTTCTTTGTAGGGGGCGGAGTTATGCTTCGCGTGTAAAGCTGGTTGAGACTGCAGCAAGGATTGAGGAGGATATTCGGGCACAGTCTGTGGCGAATAGCCCAACAGTCTAGCCTAGTAGGGCTCAACATCAGGGAGGTTCTAGCAAAGGCGGTAAGCCTGCGCAGGGAACCAAGAGGAGGTGGGAGGCTAGGCAGACGTCGAGTGGTGCGGGTTGCTTCAAGTGTGGGAGCAAGGATCGAAAGTTTGTTAGCTGTCCCAAGAGGAGTGCCCCGTCGACAGCAGATCGTGTATGCTACTATTGCAGGGAGCCAGGACACATCAAGCCCTATTGTCCCAAGTTGCAGCCGGTATCAGTGGCGACGTTGCAGCAGGTGCAGCCGAGAGGGCAGGAGGTGGCACGGATTGAGCAGGCGCCACGGGTTTACACAACTGTAGAGACTGGTGGGACCAGTGTCGGGGAGATCACATGTATAATCTCTGATACTTTGTCTTTGTGAATTCTTAGTAAGTTTAGATTTTATGTTGTCCTGTGACAAAGTGTTAGGTTCTCAACACATGAGGTTTGTGTAGGGACCTTGTTGGTGGGCGGGTTTAAGTCCCACGTTATGTTTGATTCTGGAGCTACTCATAGATTCATTACCCCGGAGTGTGCAGAGAGTGCGGGTATCGACCTTGCGGGTTTGCTGGCACAGTTGTTGGAGCGGTTGCCACATGTGGCACCGACTCAGGCTCAGGTAGTGCCACCAGTGGTGGCGGAGGAGTGGCAGCCAGTGGCAGCGGATGTGGGGTCAATTCTCGTTATATCAGCATGCTGACAGAGATGGGCCGTATTGGTACCGAGAGGTTTTCGGGAGGTACAGATCCTACCGCTGCGGATGCGTGGAGGAGGAGTGTGGAACGTAACTTCCATACTCTGNTTGCTTCAAGTGTGGGAGCAAGGATCGAAAGTTTGTTAGCTGTCCCAAGAGGAGTGCCCCGTCGACAGCAGATCGTGTATGCTACTATTGCAGGGAGCCAGGACACATCAAGCCCTATTGTCCCAAGTTGCAGCCGGTATCAGTGGCGACGTTGCAGCAGGTGCAGCCGAGAGGGCAGGAGGTGGCACGGATTGAGCAGGCGCCACGGGTTTACACAACTGTAGAGACTGGTGGGACCAGTGTCGGGGAGATCACATGTATAATCTCTGATACTTTGTCTTTGTGAATTCTTAGTAAGTTTAGATTTTATGTTGTCCTGTGACAAAGTGTTAGGTTCTCAACACATGAGGTTTGTGTAGGGACCTTGTTGGTGGGCGGGTTTAAGTCCCACGTTATGTTTGATTCTGGAGCTACTCATAGATTCATTACCCCGGAGTGTGCAGAGAGTGCGGGTATCGACCTTGCGGGTTTGCTGGCACAGTTGTTGGAGCGGTTGCCACATGTGGCACCGACTCAGGCTCAGGTAGTGCCACCAGTGGTGGCGGAGGAGTGGCAGCCAGTGGCAGCGGATGTGGGGTCAATTCTCGTTATATCAGCATGCTGACAGAGATGGGCCGTATTGGTACCGAGAGGTTTTCGGGAGGTACAGATCCTACCGCTGCGGATGCGTGGAGGAGGAGTGTGGAACGTAACTTCCATACTCTGAGGTGTCTTGAGGGGTTTTGGGTGGACATTGGGGTTCACTATTTGACTGGTGATGCTCAGTTATGGTGGAGTTCTGTGGCAGCCAGGAGAGTGTAGAGGGAGATGTCTTGGGCTGACTTCGTCTTGGAAGTTTAACCGCAAGTATTTCCCTAGGGAGGCACTGGATAGGTTGGAGGTGCAGTTACTTCAACTAGCTCAGGGGACTCGGTCAGTGCGGGAGCTTGACTTGGAGTTCAGTCGACTTGTGGGGTATGGGGGTCGGGATATGGAGTCTGAGGAGGCTCAGATCAGGAGGTTTTTGAGGGCCCTACGTGATGACTTGAGGGTTCTTTCTAGGGGCGGAGTTATGCTTCGCGTGCAGAGCTGGTTGAGACTGCAGCACGGATTGAGGAGGATATCCGGGCACAGTCAGTGGCGGATAGCCCAGCAGTCCAGCCTAGCAGGGCTCAGCATCAGGGAAGTTCTAGCTAGGGCGGTAAGCCTGCGTAGGGAACCAAGAGGAGGTGGGAGACTAGGCAGATGTCGAGTGGTGCGGGTTGCTTCAAGTGTGGGAGCAAGGATCACAAGTTTGCTAGCTATCCCATGAGGAGTGCCCCGTCGACAGCAGATCGTGTATGCTACTACTGCAGGGAGCTAGGGCACATCAAGTCCTATTGTAGAGAATGGTGGCACGAATTGAGCAGGCACCACGGGTTTACACGACGGTAGAGACTGGTGGGACCAGTGCTGGGGCGATCACATGTATAATCTCTGATACTTTGTCTTTGTGAATTCCTAGTAAGTTCAGATTTTATGTTGTCATGTGATAAAGTGTTAGGTTCTCAACACATGAGGTTTGTGTTGGGACCTTGTTGGTGGGCGGGTTTAAGTCCCACGTTATGTTTGATTTTAGAGCTACTCATAGCTTCATTACCCCGGAGTGTGCAGAGAGTGCGGGTATCGTGGGAGATCTCAGAGAGCGTACAGAAGTTGTCAGAGTTGCGGGAGGCAAGTTTCTGAGAGTTATTGGTCGAGCGAGGCGTATTGATATTCAGATCGCGGGAGAGTCTTGGCCTGTGGATTTGCTTATCAGCCCAGTGGAGTTGTATGACGTTATCTTGGGGATGGACTGGTTGCATCGGCATATGGTTCATCTGGATTGTCATCGAGGTAGAGTGGAGTTTGAGCGTTCAGGAGGGAAGTTGGTTTTTCAGGGGATTAGACCGACTTCGGGGAGTCTCGTGATCTCGGCCATTCAGGTTGGGAAGATGATTGAGAAGGACCGTGAGGCTTATTTGGTTACTATATCTATGCCAAAGTCAGTGGGGAAGTCTACGGTTAGCGGTATTCAGGTTGTAGAGGAGTTTGAGGACGTGTTCCAGTCGTTGCAGGGATTACCACCTTCTCGGTCTGATCCTCTTACGATTGAACTGGAACCAGGGACGACACCGTTATCCAAGGCTCCTTACAGGATGGCTCCAGCAGAGATGGCAGAGCTGAAGAAGCAGTTAGAGGATTTGTTGAGCAAGGGATTCATCCGTCCTAGTGTATCACCGTGGGGAGCGCCGGTGTTATTCGTTAAGAATATGGATGGGAGTTTCCGCTTGTGTATTGATTACAGAGATCTCAACCGGGTCACTGTGAAAAACATGTACCCTCTTCTGAGGATCGATGAGTTGTTGGATCAGTTGAGAGGTGCTACTTGGTTCTCCAAGATAGATATGGCGTCGGGTTATCATCAGATCCCGATAGATGAGGCGAATGTGAGGAAGACCGCTTTCAGGACAAGGTACGGGCATTATAAGTTTGTGGTGATGCCGTTTGGGTTGACTAACGCACCAACTGCGTTTATGAGATTGATGAACAGTGTGTTCCAGGAGTCTTTGGACGTGTCTGTCATCATTTTTATCGACGACATCCTGGTTTATGCTAAGAGTCCTGAAGAGCATGCAGTGCATTTGAGGGCAGTTCTGGAGAAGCTGCGGGA
>NC_025702.1:8957542-9001654 GCF_000633955.1 Camelina sativa | reverse complement strand
CAGGAGGGAAGTTGGTTTTTCAGGGGATTAGACCGACTTCGGGGAGTCTCGTGATCTCGGCCATTCAGGTTGGGAAGATGATTGAGAAGGACCGTGAGGCTTATTTGGTTACTATATCTATGCCAAAGTCAGTGGGGAAGTCTACGGTTAGCGGTATTCAGGTTGTAGAGGAGTTTGAGGACGTGTTCCAGTCGTTGCAGGGATTACCACCTTCTCGGTCTGATCCTCTTACGATTGAACTGGAACCAGGGACGACACCGTTATCCAAGGCTCCTTACAGGATGGCTCCAGCAGAGATGGCAGAGCTGAAGAAGCAGTTAGAGGATTTGTTGAGCAAGGGATTCATCCGTCCTAGTGTATCACCGTGGGGAGCGCCGGTGTTATTCGTTAAGAATATGGATGGGAGTTTCCGCTTGTGTATTGATTACAGAGATCTCAACCGGGTCACTGTGAAAAACATGTACCCTCTTCTGAGGATCGATGAGTTGTTGGATCAGTTGAGAGGTGCTACTTGGTTCTCCAAGATAGATATGGCGTCGGGTTATCATCAGATCCCGATAGATGAGGCGAATGTGAGGAAGACCGCTTTCAGGACAAGGTACGGGCATTATAAGTTTGTGGTGATGCCGTTTGGGTTGACTAACGCACCAACTGCGTTTATGAGATTGATGAACAGTGTGTTCCAGGAGTCTTTGGACGTGTCTGTCATCATTTTTATCGACGACATCCTGGTTTATGCTAAGAGTCCTGAAGAGCATGCAGTGCATTTGAGGGCAGTTCTGGAGAAGCTGCGGGAGCAGAAGTTGTTTACTAAGTTGAGCAAGTGTAGTTTCTAGCAACGTGAGATGGGTTTTCTGGGTCATATTGTGTCTATAGATGGAGTTTCTGTAGATCCGGAGAAGATTCAGGCTATCAGGGATTGTCCTAGGCCGCAGAATGTCACGGAGATCAGGAGTTTTCTCGGGTTGGCAGGGTATTACAGGAGATTTGTGCAGGGGTTTGCGGGCAGAGCACGTCCTATGACTAAGTTGACGGGGAAGGATGTTCCTTTTGTCTGGTCACAGGAGTGTGAGGAGGGCTTTGCAAGCCTGAAGGAGATGTTGACTACTGCTCGGGTGTTGGCTTTGCCTGGGCAGGGAGAACCCCATGTGGTTTATACAGATGCATCCAGAGTTGGTCTGGGGTGTGTGTTGATGCAGCATGGGAAGGTGATTGCCTATGCTTCGCGGCAGTTACGGAAGCATGAGGACAACTATCCTACTCATGACTTGGAGATGGGTGATGTAGTTTTTGCCCTGAAGATTTGGAGATCTTATCTTCATGGTGCAAAAGTACAGGTGTTTACAGATCATAAGAGCCTGAAGTATATATTCACTCAGCCTGAACTGAACTTGAGGCAGAGGCGGTGGATGGAGCTGGTGGCGGATTATGATTTTGAGATAGCCTATCATCCCGGAAGCGGGCGGCTTCGGCTCAGGAGCAGGATATGGATTCTCTGGTAAGAGAGATCAGTGAATTGAGTTTGTGTGCGGTTTCTCAGGAGCCGTTGGGTTTGGTTGCAGCTGATAGAGCAGATTTGTTGAGCAGAGTGCGGTTGGCTCAGGAGTCGGATTTGGGGCTAGTGAATGCCTCAAAGGATGTTGACTTGGAGTATCAGGTTTCAGCTAATGGTACTATTATGGTGCATGGGTGGATCTGTGTGCCCAAGGATGAGGAGTTGAGGCAGGAGATTCTGAGAGAGGCTCATGTTAGCATGTTCTCTATTCATCCAAGAGCGACTAAGATGTACCGAGATCTCAAGAGGTACTANCGATGGAGCAGCAGTCTTGGCTAAGAAGTATTGTGTGGCCTTTGTGGCGGGCTGTTTAGGCATTGTTTTGCCTTTGTGGCGGGCTGTTTAGCCATTGTGTGGCCTTCGTGGCGGACTGTTTAGCAACTGTGTGACCTTTGTGGCGGGCTGTTAAGCCAGAGTGCCTGTTGGGGCGGTCCTTCGGGACAGATGGTCTTCGTGATGGTCCTTCGGGACGAGTGGCCTTGGTGGCGGTGCTGTTGAGGACATTTGTTTGGCCTTTGTGGCGATCCTGTTTAGGACATTTGTTTGGCCTTGGTGGCGGTCTTGTTTAGGACATTTGTTTGGCCTTTGTGGCGGTCCTGTTTAGGACAATTGTTTGGCATTCGTGGCGGCCCGTGGGGCAGTGAGATGATCCTTGTGTGGTCATGGGTTATTCTAGTGAGGGGATATATGGTTGGTAGGACATTGTGTTGTCTTACGCGAGCCACGGGAAGGAAACCTGGTTAGGGATAGGACTCATACGTGTTCAGAATTGTTTGCTCGCGACTCTTGGGGAACTTCGGTTCTCCTAGTACCGCCATATTCCAAGATTTTGTGGCTTGGGAGTGTTGTTGGTATATCGACTTCGGATGACGATCCGAAGGCGCGCTGTACGGTGACGACCCGAGAGACGAATATTGGATTTCTCCTTATACATTATGGCATGCGGGTTTAGGCCCATTGAGGAGCCAACATTATGGCATGCAGACTTAGGTCTGATGAAGAGCCAATAAAAATTCAAGGTTTAGGCCTGTGAGTAATGGAAAGTCCAAAAGTTGAGAGCAAATAACGCGTGGAGCGTGAGTCTATCGCCTAGAGGTGATCTTCTGTAGATCGGTCGGAGGAGTACGGGCTGTGGAGACGGTAGCACGGGAGTCTTTGGCTGAGTGTTGGTCGAGATTCAAGGACGAATCTATATTGGTAGGGGAGAATTGTAATATCCGCGAACCGGAATTCCGGTTTGGGATGAGCATCGATCGATGTTGGAGGATGGGATATATTAGGTGGAGGATCTTAGGATGTAGAGTGTTTAAGCTTTGAATTGTATGATTCCATTCTCGGCTAGATTTAGAAATACTTGTTTCTCTCTCATCAATTGGAACTAGATTTTAGACATTTCCGCATCCAAAAGGTGTTCGATGAAATGTCTGACCAACTAGTGCCAGAGACTTACGTTCCTAGCCTAAGAGATTAGTTGTCTAGGATGTTTGTTGACGTGAATGAACTTGTTTTTTCATGCCATGCTTGATCATGTTTCTCTAGGGAGAGCTAGGTTTGGAAGTGGTTGAGTCTGAGTAGCTTCTGTCAAGAGATTGGATTAGCTAAGAAATGATGTTCATTGTTTAGGGATGGTTTGCTTGTGGCATGTTAAACACTTTATAGACTAGGATACTCCACCGACATCAATTACTCCCATCCTTAGGACTTCTTTCTTCCTGGTTTTTATTGCTTTTCTGAGACTGTTTCGTTTCTTGCTTTTTAGTTCATGCTTAGATTAGTTTCTGTTTTTATCCATTTTCACTTCTTGTCATACATTTTCGTTTCTAATTCTGTAGTTCATTTCCGTTTTTGCATTTTCGTCATTCTAGGATTGTTAGACATAAAACCATTCTCTGAACTGGCTTGACTTGTGATTTCTTGATTGCATCTTGATTGCTAGCAACATCCCATTTGGATTGACACCTTAAGTACTACAACACATAAGGTTAATTGAACCTGCTATGACACACAAAAATCCTAGTATCAATAACATAGACCAAAATTGACCTAGGTATAAACCAATCTAAACCAGTAGCTAACCGATATAAACTAAAAATCCTAATCTGCAATGAAGCTGCGAATATTCGCCAGACCAGGACCACCGGCGAGCCAGAAAGACAGGAGTCAAACAGAGAAGGTGACACAGGACCATCACCATCCCGCCACCGTAGAGTTGTGAAGAGAAGGAAGAAGAAACCAATCTAGCAATCCGGAAGCCATAGTTCAGTCTGATAGATAGAGCAGTAGGGAGTAGATCTAAAAAGCCATCTACGGTGGCTTCGCCTTGCCTTTTCGGTGGTAGACCTCCCCCGTCAAACCACCAGCCATGACAAAACCTCCTGCGTCACCAGGCACCAGCCGTTCAGATCTAACCGTCGTATCTTTCTCATTCCTAGCCGAGAACTTCTTTCTTCTAACCTCATAGCCACGCCGCCGGTAGAGCTCTTACCGGAAGTTTCCTACGGAAGCTTCTCCTCGCCACAAACTCTCTTGATTTCGATCTGGTGACCTCGCCGGTAGGTGTATTGGACTGCTGATGAAGCGCCATGGACTAGTAGTTCCTCTTCAACATCGGAATCGCCGGAGGAACTTTTCACTCGGTGCACGGAGTCGTGATCAGAAGAAGAGAAAGGAGGAGAGAGGAGAGAGCCGCAAGTAGATCTCATGCGCTCACCTCTCTAAAAATGTTAATGAAATTCTGTCCCCTTGTCCCTTCGACTTATTATTTATTCTCTTAAGTATTTTCTTCTTTCGGGTTCTGGAGACCTGAACCAACACAAGAAAAAAAAAAATAACTCGAGCTTATGTACCCTGAACATTCCCTTGATCTAATCATTGCTTGAGGTTTTATACCTAAGAGAAGTTCTTTGAGCAAAGGACACATGATCTTTGTCACCATCCATTGTTACCACAAACACTTATTCTCTACGTAATCCTTTTTATCATCATCTCCTTTAAAGATCTCGTTGATTATTTGGTATGAGCTGAAAACAGACCAAAGATGATACCATAAAATAATACAAAATGGAAGGAAATTGAACATATGGACTTACCAGTTAACATCCTCTAAAAAGGACTTGCAGCCAAGGTAAGAGTGACCTCTAAATCATCAAGAAGCTGAAGTGAGTTTTATTATTAAATTACTCAGCAACAATCTATGTCTTACAGGAAAATTGATTTAAGGTACCGCCGTTTTGGACAATCAAGCGGCCATCATCGTTACCGCCGTTCATAAAGGCAAAGCTCATCATCATCGGCGCCGGAGCTCATCGTTCGTCTTTACCGTCGTTTATTAAGCCGGAGCTCATTGTTCTTCGTTGCCGCCGTGGAGCTCACCGTTTGTCGTTTCCGCCGTTCATTAAGACGGAGCTACCATTCATTGTTGTCGCCGCTCATTATGGCATAGCTCATCATCGCCATTGTCGCTGTTCATTAGGATGGAGCTCGCCATCGTTGTAACAGCCGTTCATAAGTCGAAACTCATCATCTAATTTACTGTACTGTCTTCTTCATCTGATCTTTTTTCATCAAAAAATAATAATAAAATGTCTCAATTCTCAGAAGGTTAATGATGTAATCTAACAAAGGCAAAAAATGCCTATACTGAGAAGCACGGATAGAAATGCCTAAATATACAATACCCATGAAAAATAATGCTTTTCTCGTAAATAACTCAAACCCTAAACCATAAACACTAAACCCTACCTCCTAAAAACTATACGTTAAATATAAAATTGAGAATCCAAACAAAAACATAAATTCTAAGGATTAATTTAACAAATTATAATTGTGTAAAAGAGTATAAAAATGAAAATATTCAAAAAAAAAGGATATTTTTGAAAAGGGTTCTAGAAAAGGTATTTATAACCAATTCTCATTTTAAAATAGGAAAACATTTAATTCAAAATTATATTTGGTATGTTAAAATTGTTTTTTATCAAAGAAAAAGAAACAATATTATCTTTTACAAAATCGATGGAGTATCTAGGCATGGACATAAAATCCGAATCCGAAAATCCGAACCATATCCAAACCGAAGTAAGCAGATTAAAACCAAACAGATATTAAGGAAATAACCGATCGATTCTTGGCTTTCATTATTTTGGATATCGGATATTATCCGATCCGAACCAGTAGATATCCAAATATAACCGAACATATAAGAAATAGTATGATATTTCGATAAATATGCCTCATATCTTTTATGTATTTATATGGTTTTATGAGAACCTTGTCGTTTATTTAATTTTTATCTTTTTTTTTTGTTTTAATACTCTTATGGTTATTTGGGTACAATAAGATTAAAAAGTATTCGAAGAAAACATTGTCCAATAACTTTTGGTTTAATTTTGGTTATTAACAATCATATCCGAACCGATCCGAAATCCGAATTATCCGAACCGAAACCAAACCAAATTTTATAAATACCCGAATGAATGTTAGAGTCAATATCCAAAAAAAACCGAAATCCGAAAAGTCCGAACCTAGAATCCGATCCGATATATGAACGCCCAGGCCTAGGAGTGCAATGATTTTATTTAGATTTTTTTTGGCTAAAAACTTAAATTGTTGGACACACTTGCTTTCACTATAAATAAAAAGAAGCAAGTGTTGGATACTTCCACGATGGTATGCTTTTTTTTTTTGATAAGGAAGAGTTTACTTCTTTTGTATTGGTGTTAATTCCACATACTCATAATGGTGTTGCGCACAAACTGGCCCGACGAGTTTGGTGTGAACTTCGTTTGATTACCTATGTTAACAATGTTCCTTCGTATTGGTTTGATTGAGTCTATCTAGTTTGTTGTTGTCAAAAAAAATAAAAAATAAAAAAAATATTATCTTTTACAAAATGGATGGAGTATCAATTGAGAAACAATATTATCACTTCCTCTCCTTTTTTTTTTTATAATTGTAAATGCATATAAATAAAGTTCGATTATTGTAACATTGCTACTAAATTCGTGGGATAGATGCAGAAATTAGTTTCAAATGGAAGATGATGATGATTACTTAACAAAGGTAATAATCTTTTTTTTTAAAATCTAAATTAAAAGTTGAAAAACTAACATTAATTGAAATTTAATTTTGCAGATGATGTTTAAAAATATAATGTCGATTATACTCTACACTATAAGTCTTTTTCAGCAAGCCTAAAAATATTTTCTCTAAATTAATCTCATTATTTAGTTTTCTAAACGACTTCCTCAATACTATTTCACTAATATATAATTCTTTTATAGAAAAACGTTTGATGCTGAAACCTTTAATTTGTTTAACATTTTGGAAACAATATGGTAAATTTTAAATATCCTAAATATTAAAAAAAATTATAAAAGAAAATTTAAATACTTGCTGGTGTGATAGAGTGGGTTTGCAGTTTATACTAATATGATTTTTTACGGGTTGTCTACATAAAATATTTTAGTCTGAAATGCAACAAGTTAAACGAAAGATGTTATGCAATCTATCATTTCATTACTTTGAATATTATATAATTTTAAACAGTGAAAGTATAGTTATACAATCTTAAAACTAACAATCAACATACAGTTATTTAATTTTAAACACTAAACAAAACAAACAAAATTGATAAATATAATTTAAAATTTAAAAATTCTAGTTAAAAAATCTTCCTGCAGTGTACCGCGGGTTAAAATCATAATGAATTGCACATATATTTGAGGTTCAGTCAATGACAATTTATAAAACTTAGTTTATCATCTCAAAATTGTGATGATGACAAGAGAAGAACCCAAAACCATTACACATCAGGATTCAGAAACAAAATTCCATTAAAATTTGTTTTTAATCATCATACATAGATTTAAAATCTAAACTTAATCAAAAGAGTAAAAAGAAACACAAACCTTATTCACACGCTTGAACAATTTTTTTTTATCTTCTTCTCTTCCTCTATCATCTTTTCAAATTTGTTGACAAAAAGTAAAAAAAGAAAATCTGCAAATCCATATTTGGGACTGAGAGCGAAAGAGAGAGAGAGTAGAAGCTGACAGAAAAGTTTTTAAGTTTAGTATGTAACATTTAGTCAATGAATGGTTGAGATATATTCTGAGAAAAATATTGAACGATTGAGATTAAAATTGAAATCGGGTCAGGTTACCGGGTAAAAAAGATATGCATGTTTATCCGAATTTAGGTAGAAATTAATTGAAAAAATTACCCTCGGCAATAAATCTTTTTTTTTTCTACTCTTGAAAGTCTTTACAAAACTATGGTTAGTTTTATAAACGTGTTTTCAATTAACAGTAGGGATAGGTTTGACAGCAATCGATAATGATGGGAAAAAGAGATTTTATCTCCAAGTATAGTGATTGGTGAGATTATATATATATACAAACCGGGTTTAGACTATACTAATAATCACGGAATTTATCGACTACGTTAAACAGAGACCAAAATGATGTTTTTGAATCTTGGTATGTTTGTTACGTTCCGTAGGCGTGAAACCTCAGAAACTCTAATTCTTACTCAAAAATTTGTAGAGGTGACATGCCATGAAGACTTGCTGATTAAGGTAACCTGTGAGAGAGCTATTAGTATAATGCCTTTTATGTTCCTTCTGATCTGAGCTTGCAAGTTTTATTCACAAATTATGAAACCTAAAACGTTTGAGAATCTTCGTCCTAATCTTCCACAACCCAACTCTTCGTGGCCATCTTTTTAGGACGACTACTTTCTTCTCTTTCTTCTTCTTCTTCTTCTTCTTCATCAGGATCCAAGCCCGGTGATGATACAAAACTAGCATTTTGAGGGGATGACGTTTTCTCTGAATCATCTTCTCACTCTTGTCTTAAATCATCCTCGTTAACACCAATGTTATTGTTCTGTGTCTCCGTCTCTTCTTCCTGGTTTCCTCCATCTTCGCCTCCTGCAGGAGTATCTGCATCTTCAATTATTTTAAAGTCTCTGGCAGTGCTGCGCTTGGCATACCTCAACAAATTCAGTTTAGTAACTTTGCTTAGCTGAATTAGGTATCTTTCACAGTCTTCTATCTGAAATATCAAATCAGGAATGCATTTGTTCTCCTGTTTGATCTTATTGATTATGCCTTTAGAATTGGAATTTACATTCTCCTGTTGTTCCTGCATTTGGAAAATAAACAACATGTTACACTTTTGGATACGACATACATCATCAATCTAATGACTCTGCTTGGCATAACTTTTACCTTCTGCATTTCAGCCAAAAAGGGATATAAAGGAACTGTGAGACTCTTGCAAGTTACTTCCACGAGTTTTTGAAATTTAAGGCTTGGAAGAATTTGCTTGCAACCCTTGGGAGCGATCCTCAGCTCCACAATTTGTGCCAATTGTTTGTAAAACCTAACTGCTAGTCTAAGAAATTGAGCTGCTTGCGAGTCTACAGATCATGAAATCACGGATTAAACAAGCTCATTTAGAGTTAGTGAGGAGTAGATCGGTGAGAAGAGAAAAAACTCACCTTTGAGGTTCATCAAAACAAAGGAAGAAAGCATTCTGACTGTTGACTCAGCCATTGAGTAAAAGGATTCCTCAAGAGCCAACCCAAATGTACTCAGTAACGTCCTGGTTGAGATGGAAGTTCTTCTGAGAGATCACATAGAAGTTCTTTAGCTTCTTTGTGGTCCAATCCATGTCAACTATTGCTGAATCAATTGATTGCAATATGCAAGAAGTTATAGTGGCATTTGTCGACTGGTTTATGACCTTGTATGATTCAGACACTTCTACAGTATTGGATTTGTCTACATCCATGACATTTTGCAACTCCTTTGCCACTTCCACAGTTATACATAGATCACCAGGGTATGTAGTAAAAGAGATGACAAGTTTCAAAATTCTTTTTGCCACAGTGGTGTTAGATGTTTCACAGCTTCTGCAGATCTGATGAGCCCAAGATCCATGCCTTTGTTTAAATTTGTCAGGTAGGGTCTTCCCAAGCGCCAACATTATGTCACAAAGAATCTGAACAGTGCAATTAAATGTTATAGTATTATCTTCCTATACGTTAAAGAATGTGCTCAAGAGAATCTGCACACAATTTAGTTTAAGATTAAAAGGTATTTACCTCTACATCATTACAATTTTGAGCGATGAGGTCTGTGATCATGGGCTTCATGATTTTATCCATGAAAATTTGGATGCTCTTTACTAGTGGATCTTCACTTTTGGAAGCTTCACTGCAATCTATTAAAGTAGCATCCTCAGATGCATGGACTGTCAGCAAATCTTCAAGCAAAGCAGTCAAACCAGATCCACATGAATATATATTGATCAGCTCTTTCAAGCTAAGTAAGGCCAGATGTAGACACTGTTTTCTTCCTTCAACATCCTTCCTTCCTTTATTCTCCCTTTTTGTCTGTCTGGTTGCTAGAGGTGGCTATACCTTTAGCATGTAAACTACTTGTAGCAGTGGAGGACCCAGAATTTTCATGTCACCATAGACCAATGGTTTAAGTAGATTTTCCTCCTTCATGCAAAGAGATGATCTTATGTGTCCAACACAAACATGCAAAGTGAAAGAGAAAACTCCAGAAATTGATTTATCTGTCTTAGATGATGACTGGCTGTGATTCTGCGAACCTGAAAGAGTACCAACGGATGTGCTGCTATAGAGTTTAGAACTGAGAAGAAATAGCTGGTAGATACTTGAAGTAGCTAAAAAGGGAACTTTTTCTCGATTTTCATTGATACTTGCATTTCCCACGTCATTATCATTATAAGCGCTACCGTACCCTCTTGCCAACATTGTTCTGCTTCGATTTTCCTACATCATTTTCCATAGATTCATAAAGATCAATCAAATCGAGAATCTCATTTCTGATAGCACCCTTTTTTCCTTCTGGTTGTTTCTCTAGATCCACTATAATAAAATTTAGCAGCACTTGAATGATTCCCAATATAATCAAACAATAGGATTTTCTTTTACCTTCTTCGAGAGATGCGGAAAATGTGTCCTGAGACTGCCCAACAATATCTGTAAAATGCAAAAAGATCAGAAGCTATTTGCTTAAATATGTAGAAAACTTTTTAGACTGAGATGCTCCTTTCGGTTTCAAGACTCACACTATCTAGACTAAGCCTAACACAACCTATTTGAATCAGACTTGAAAGGAAACAAACGTAACAGCAGATCAAACGTGTTCAGATATGTAAAACTAGTCAATAAATTTTAAAACAACGATCATTTGTTATGTTATCGTACCTCCTAACTTCTTGCCTACTAAGAAGCTTCGGATCTTCACTAAAGCCCTATAGTACATTTCATGAGATATCCTACCTACTTGTGCCATACAAAATTTGAATGTACCCACACTTTATTATGTAACACAAAAAAAGTTCTTCTGTGGCAATACCTCATTATCTTTTTTTTTTTTGGTAAGATAAGGGGAGACAAATTAGGCTCCCCTCATATTATTAGAAAAAAAAAAGAAAAAAGCAACTACAAACGGACTGACCGTGACATAGTACAACCAACAGCATCCTCAAAAATAATCCCCTGAACACACTCAAGACTAACAATCAAAGAATGAAAACCCAAAGGGAGAGTAAACGCATAGTTAGCTAATTCGTCAGCAAGACGATTAGCTTCCCTATACACATGACGAATACGGACTAACCAGTCCTTCGAGATAAAGCCATAGCACAAACGTACTAGGAAAGACAGGGGATGAGAATCATTGATCCCTGTAGTCAAAAAACCTACCACCAGCTCAGACTCCACCTCAAGATCCACCCGCGTACATCCCTTCTCCCAAGCCATCACCAAGCCATAATAAACACCCCAAAGCTCTGCAAATGGTGCTGAACAGAATCCTATATTCAGAGCAAACCCGATGAGCCAATTACCGTCCCCGTCCCGCAAGACACCTCCGGCTGTTGCTATCCCCGGATTGCCCCGTGATGCACCATCCGTATTTATTTTTAACCACCCCTCCTGTGGCGGAGACCATGATATCAAACGTTCTTCTCGTACCACACCTACCCTCTCACTCACCGAAACCAAGAAAGCCTTATAGGTCTCCTTAGCCAAACCCTTCAAAAAACGAATTCTATCATGGAACTTACCCAAACCACCAAAAATATCTCCACACCGCCACTTCCACCCCCACCACAATGCTCCAGCAAACAGCGTGGCCCAAGAGTGACCATTTTGTTCCACAATATCAGACAGGTTAACATACAACCACTCCAGCAGCGAGGCTCCAAAAAAGACAGAGAGTAGTCTCTGTGGCACTAACCTCTGCCAAACGTCTGCCATTGCAGGGCAGTCTCGCAACACATGTAAGATAGTTTCCTCCCCACTACTACAAACCGAACAGAGGCTTGAATCACTCAAATGTCTCCGAACCCGTTCAGCATTTGTCATCAAGACTTGATAGGAGACCAGCCAAAGGAAACAACGAACTCGCTCTGTAGTTTTGACCCGCCAAATACACTCAAAGAAACGACGCATATCCTGTCTCGGATCATTCACCCTCCGCAGCATCGCATAAGCAGAGCTAACAGTAAAACACCCATTTGACGTCTCACCCCATGACATCCGGTCAGATTCACCCGTAACGTTATTAATAACCACTGCGGGTAAACGGAGACAAACATTATCCGACAGATAAGGCCCCAAAAAACTCAGTGCCCAACCCATACCATTAATCCAAGCATCACAAGCGCGCATATCCCTTAAATCCTCTGGCAATTCCCCACACACAACGTCTAACAGAGGCATAGGTAAGAGCCATTTATCCCTCCAGAACCTTATTTGCTTACCATCCCCGACTACCCAACTCAAACCTGGAAGTACCACTTCCCGCACTCCCCTACACACACTTCTCCAAGTCGAGGACCACGTACCTTTAGGAACTAGCCATGAACCAACCCCACTTTATACTTTGATCGTAGTACGCGTGCCCATAGAC
The DNA here is from genome assembly GCF_000633955.1 of Camelina sativa. Lineage (NCBI taxonomy): Eukaryota > Viridiplantae > Streptophyta > Magnoliopsida > Brassicales > Brassicaceae > Camelina > Camelina sativa. The sequence continues at coordinate 8,989,145 of NC_025702.1, read as the reverse complement.
TACTAGTCTCATGTAATAAACGCCATCCGACTTTACCAAGACGAGCGACATTCATATCCACCGCATTCCGAATCCCCAACCCCCCCTCATGCTTAGGTTGACACACTCTCTCCCAAGATATCAAATGGAGCTTCTGCTTGACCGATGTGCTTCCCCATAGAAAACCTCTTGAGATTTTGTCCAATGCAGCCAATGTTGATTTAAAACTAACCATAATATTGGTATTGACGATAAAACAGCCTTCGTGAGGGTCAACCGGCCAGCAAAGCTAAGAAATCTACCCTTCCAGCCAGATAACCGAGAAGACACTCTCTCAAGCACCTCCCCAAAAGTTTCTTTATTGATTCTCTTATGAAGCATTGGCATTCCAAGATACTTCCCTAGTGCTTTAGTGGAACCGATCCCACTCTCGGCACTTATTCGTTCTTCAAGCTCCCTACTGACATTATCAGAGAAAATTTTTTGGATTTGTCTAGGCTCACCTTCTGACCTGAAGCAAGGCAGAACCGCTCTAACACCTTTCGAATAACTCGAACTTGTGCGACCGATGCTTCCGCAAAAAGGATCAGATCATCCGCGAAACAGATGTGTGAAAGCTTTGGTCCTCCGCGAGACAATGAAATTGGTTTCCATTCTTTAGAGTCGACTGCCAACTCAATAAGGTGACAAAGACGCTCTAAACATAGGACAAAGAAATAAGGTGATAGGGGATCCCCCTGTCTCAATCCTCTAGAAGGTCTAAATGGTGTTGTTTTCTCCCCATTCCACAAGACCGTCATCATAGGATCTTTCACACACTGCATAATCCATCGGCACCATCTATCAGAGAGCCCCGCAACTAATAAAGTTTCCTCAAGGAAGTCCCACCGGATGCGATCATACGCCTTTTCCAGGTCGAGCTTCAGCAACATCCAGCCTTTCTTACCCTCTTACGACGCATAGAATGCACTGCCTCCTGAACGACAACAATGTTATCCATGCTCAGCCTTCCTGGGATGAAACTAGCTTGTGCAGGACTAATAAGCTTAGGCATCACCTTCTTTAGTCTTGTCACCATAGTTTTTGTAATAGTTTTGAATAAAACATTACATAAACTTATAGGACGAAACTGCGACATTAACTCTGGTTTGGTAACTTTGGCAATCAACACAACCAAAGCATCATTCGCCTCCGCTGGTAAGGCCCCTGAATCAAAGAAATCCAACACAAAGCGGACAACCAAGGAACCAACCACATCCCAACCATACTGGTAAAAACCCGGTTGAAAGCCATCAGGGCCAGGTGATTTGAACTTGCCCATACTCCGAACAGAACTCTCCACTTCGACTGCAGAAAAAGGTTTGCTCAACTCATTTAGCTCGCATTGCGTCAACTTCATAAACCCTGTCTGCAACAAACTTACTACTCCCATATCCACACCCTCCAGAGAATAAAGCCTCTTATAAAAAGCAATAGCCATATGTTCTAGCTCCTTATCATCAGAAACCCAACGCCCCTCATCATTCCTCAGCATCTCGATTCTGTTATGGCGTCTCCGTATAATCGTAGATGTGTGAAAATACTTTGTATTTCGATCTCCCAAAGCAATCCACTTTTCTCTAGATTTTTGGAACCAGAGTACCTCCTCCTGCTCCAGAACCAAATCCAAGTCCTTCACCAAGGACTCCTCCTCACTCAACAGACTATCCGACTGGTGAATATCCAACTGGTCTTGTACCCTCTTAATCTTTAGAGCCAGAGACGCCTTCTTGCGTTGAATATCGCCAAACACCTCGCGATTCCAAACCCTCAGCGTTTCTTGCAACCGCTGCAACGCCACTTGTGTAGTAACCGTCGCATCCCAAGAGCTCACCAGCAGATCTTTAAACCCCGGATGGTTCAACCACGCACCTTCAAATCTAAAAGGTCTCCTTCATGGGTCACCTCTGGTCACTAGACTAAGTTGTAGATATAATGGTGCATGATCTGAAGCCAGGAAAGGTAGGTGAGTTACAGTCGCTTCTTGCCACCGCAGCCGTGTTTGGGCACAACACAACACGCGGTCTAATCGTTTGGCCACATATGTAATTACCACACGACCTCTTCTCCAAGTAAATTTACAACCGTTGAACCCCATGTCGATTAAGGAGTTCGTGTTTATCCAAGTCCCGAAATCAAGAGAGTCAGGTGACAGACGGCCATTTCCCCCCGACCTCTCATCCAATCTGACGACAGTGTTGAAATCTCCACCCACAATAAGAGATTCACTAACCCCCTGCAACACTTGGCTTAGCTTATCCCAAAGCCCTCGCCTTCGAGTTGGAGTGGGAGCTGCATACACAACTACCACATGAATCGGATCCACTCCATCATCCACCCGGGTATGAATGAGCTGCAATACCTCATTATCTTGGGAAAGTGAGAATCTAAAGCATGGCCACGCGGCATCGGAAGGCCGATCAGAGTTGTTGTGCGGCTGGAGGAGTAAAATCCAAGAGACACAAAAGAGAAGCCTATCCAAGGGTTCTTCAATGATAAATTTGTCACTTTCTAATTTAATGCATGAAGTGATTTCAAGTTCAAAATCTGTGTCCTGCCAGCATAATCATAAGTTGTCAAAATATGTATAAAGTTGTATCTATTAGCAACAAAAGTTGAAAAAACAACAGCTCTTCCTCTCTGTAAGAATATTTAATGGTAGAGAGAAGCTTTAAGTATATAGCAACTTTTTCTTGATTTGTTAAACCAGATTGAAGAGTCATAGTCAGCATGGAGAGAAGATGAAGCTGACAGTTACCTGTCTGAAGAAACGAAGAAAATAAGGCATAAGAAAGTCCAACACATGTCCGCCACTTGATGGATCAATCAAGACTAACTTCACAAGCCCATCGTAAACTACTTCCTTCAATTTTGCCTACATGTATGAACCAAAGAGCTCTAAGAATTTTCTCATATTCTTAAAGAAAGTTACCACGATCAAGAACGAAAAAGACACCTGCTGGTAAAGACATCTTTGAAGCAACCCATTCAGTTCATTAAAGAGGTTTCCCGTCACAATACAGCTCATCTCGGTCTGCTGACTTGAACTGGCTTGGCTTGCTGGGTCTTGGAAAGTAAATGAGTTGTCTCTCTTAGCTTGTTTCTCTGCAAGTATAAGATCGGTTATTACTTTGGTTGCATCAATACGAACTGTATCTTCCCGTCTAAACATAGCCTTGCGAATCACCAAGATGGTATAGTCCTACATCGTCAAGTTAGATTTAATCTGCATTCTTGGCCAGAAAGGTATTTCCCAATTCCATATAAGAAAAATGCATCCAAATAGATGAATACAAGATGAAACAATCCAAACAGCAGCGGATGTGCAGAAGAGAATATGAAAGGAGAATGCGCAACAGATATGATTTACCTGAAGATCACGGTGAATTTGATGAGCGGGGTAACAGCAGAAACAAGAAAACAGCTGATACTTCCCTCCATGAAAGTGAAATAATCCAATAACTCTTTGAGATGATGGACAAATTCCAACATGATAAGTGAGTATCTCTGGACAAGATACCCTAACAACCTACAAAGTCAACCTCCTTAGCACATGAAAAAATGGTTGACAACCATATCCACTAAGCATTACTGACCTTACTATTGGCTTGCTCTTTGCGCATTTCAAAGAAAGAATGTGAAACTTGCACTGCTCAATTATCTGCAAAATACGAGTGTTACTCAACTAATTTTTGTGAAGTTACAGTTGCAATCTACAGTTTGAATGTCTGTCCCTAAAAGCGCTAAAATTAAGGCATCAGTAATCAAATAGTTATTAACCTCGTTTCTTGTCATATCATGGGCTTCAAATAGCGCTCCGAGAATCTGAATGCTAAGCTTCTCAATACCCAATACACCATTAGAATTACCAAACTCATTGGATCTACCTTCTTCAACAGATTCTAGCAGCATAAAGCCAAACTGAATAACACTTGGAACCACATGCTCCCTCCCATATCTGCACTCACTAACCTAATAACATATAAGAAAATACTTTAATCTTCTTACGATAACATGTCCTGATATAATAGACAAAACTCAATTCCTAAAAGTAAAATATCAGGGAAACATACAGCTCTTCGCACGGATTTTTCAACCAATTAGACATGCAGGAAACTCTCTTCCTTAAGCTCATCAGGTAGCCACTTGCAATCTCTGCATTTGATTAACAAAAACATTGGTAAAAATGTTTCCCAACAGCCTTCAATATGTAAGAGAAAGTATCCATAAAACATCCTCAATAATTCTGTTTTGAACTACTTACTTGGAAAGTCTGTAATCGTTGTGCGCAGTAAGCAAAGCCGCTCTCAAAACCCCCAAGGAGCTCTCACCAAATTTTCTAACTCTAGCTACAGAAAACAGAACCGCTACTGTAAAATGATTGAAAGCTTTAGATCAGATTTGACTAACGCCACAACCTCTAGCCCCAACGAAGGATCCTGCTTCACTGCGAAATTCACATGAAGAAGAACAGTTCCTTTGATCTGTCTAACAACAGAAGCTACTCTAGTCTCCGCTTTAGACACAAAAAAACCAACAACACCTCCAATCACTTCCCTCTTGCAAAAAAACTTTAGAAGCAAGAACCAACAGTTGATACACAAGTGAAGGCAGATCTTGCAAGTCTATACACTTAATACCAACAAACACCTTCTCCACCAACTCACTCTTTCTCCCTTTATCCAGAAATGAAAACTCCTTTGCTATAAACACCATTTTCGTCAACAACCCTTTATTCCATTCACAATTAAGAACTCGATCAGTCGCCGAATAAACAAAATCAATTTCACTAGTTTTTAGATTCTCTCGGATTCCGCAATAAATCAAAGCACATAGGCATTAAATCAAACAGCTGGGCTTCATCCACAGTAGACACACCTGATAAGATCGAATCGACTACAGATTTCACCTCTTTAACGTGCAAGTAGCGTAAGAGAGTACCGAAGAGCTGAATCATCTTGAGTGAGTCCGAATCGCTTGGGATTTTGCCGGAATTGAAAATTTCGGTGTAGGAGATGAGAAGAGAGGCGAGGAGAGAGACGGAGTAGTCGGGGAGAGAGAGATTAAAGATAGAAGAGAGATCACATACTCAGAAACTGGTTTCGACGATGATGGTGAAGAAGAACGAGATTTGAGGTATGAGAGAAGCGAATCGTGGGAAGACGGAGAGAGAAGCTAAGGTGGGAGAGAGTATCCGGTTTGACAATGGTGGTACTGCGCTAAACGGATGATATCGTTGTCGATAAGAGGTCTTCGAGTCGGATCTTCACCGGCGACGCCGGTCATATCTTTTCTCCGGCGGGATGAATTGATTTTTTGATTTTTCGAACACTTTTCGGAGAAAATAGTTTTAGGTTTTGTTATCATATTTACACGGGAGAATTTATTTGGGCCCTGTTGTTTGGCCTTAAGAGACTTGAGCAATCTTTGACTTGTGTACTGTACAAAGATATTTTATTTTCGTAATAATTTTCTGTGGCTAATTTAATTTTATTTTGACAATGACTAATTTACTTTTATTTTGTTTTCAGTTAAATTTTAGCTATGCATAAATCTACATGGAGGAAGTTCAAAATTTTGAGTTGAGGACTGTTGAATAGTACGTTTAATAAATTGATCTTAGACTATTTTCTAATTCATTGCTTTATTTAAAAAAAAAAAAAAAAAATCTCCATTTTGGAATTAGGTTTTTTACAGATTAGTGTTAGATAGTCTTGTTACATTTCGATTTCGTTATATGGTTTGGATTTGAACAATTCGACAAAATGATAATAATTTTTCTCAAGATATATATTTATACCTTTTTCAAAATATATATATATATATATATATATATATATATATTTATAGACAAAATCCCATACCCACGGATAAGCTAATATTTCCACTTGGTAGTTGGTAAAAATTACAAGGGTGGCCAAATTGATTTGACAGTATATAAAATAAGATTATTTGTGAAGATTTTCTCTTGACGTTAAGCAAATGAAATGGGGGTGATGTTTGGAGCGAGGCAGCGAGCTCGTACTTTTGAGAGCCAGTCGTCCATGCAAATTAGCCTTTCATATAGACTATATAGTATAGGTAGCTTCTTCTCTTATTTTTAATTCCTCTCGGTCTCTCTATCGAGTTACACTATTACGTGAAGGCAGCAAGCAACTGTATCTTATTATTCTATAATGCATATTAGCCATGTAGTTTCATTAACTAGGAAATAGCAAGTCAAACAGAAAAATCAAGAAATAGTTCGTAGGTAGTGTGGTGTGCTCCCAAGGTGGCGTAACATCTTTCCCATCTCTCTCTGATCTCTCTATTCGTTCTTTAGAATAAGGCAAAACAAAAGCTGAAGGATGTTCATGTGAGCCCCTCTTTTTTTCTGTCTCAATGTGAGCCTCCTCTTACCCATCCTAAGTTGCAAAGTCACGCTTGCCGTCAAAACCACTATTGGATTCTTGATTCGCCCATCATATATTTGAAACCAACAAAATAACCTTTAATTTCAGTTTTCACGTATGATGATTTCAAAAGCAATTTACTGTTTGGTTCATCTATAGCCAGATTTGAAAGATACAAAAAAAAAAAATCAGTTAGGATGATGATAAGAGCAATTTAGTGTTTGAGTCATTTATTATAGCGGATTTGAAAGAAAAGAAATCAGTTAGACACCATCGAATTTTACATGATCATGCTTCAAGCAAATAAGGTTGGTGTTGGTTTTAAACCAAAAAAAAAAAAAAGATTGGTGTTGATGTGTTGGTTCGTCCCGAAGACAATTTTAGATGATGAAGATCTTTATGTAACATTGATGATTATGCTCTCGCCAGATATGGCTAATGTTCTCTTAATTGCGAAACTGATCAAGAACTATTACACAACTGGGATGTTGTTGATTGAAGATAGCATAATACTTATCCTAGTCCACCATGAAGGAGGTATTTATGAGTCTTCTCGCAAAATTATTCCAAATAAAAGGTGCATATATCTTTTTATAATAGTTTGCACACAAAAAAATATCTTATTATAATTAAAAGAGAAGTACATTTGGGTAAATATCCGAAATTTTCAATATATTTACTAAAATTGCCATTGAATTATTAAGAAATGAGACACTTTATTGAAATGAAGAAGAACAAAAATGACTTAAAAAAAATAAAGATTTAATTTTAGCTGTAGGGACTGCGTGTTTATCCAATTACCCACCGGATAATCCGAAAACCTATCCAACTGCATGGATACAAAATATTTTGTATGTTGGGCCTTGTCGTACATGGAGAAATTCTGCAAAACAGACAAAAATGTAATAATTGTCAGTTTGTTACAAAAAATCATTATCATCTAACTATATTTTAATCCGCGGTACACTGCGGAGATATAATTTTTATTTTATGTTATATCTATTTGTTAAATATTGGATGTTTAGTAAATAGAGGAATAACTAAAATTTCCGGTTGTTGTACGGTTAAATATTTATATTATTTTTTTAACCCGTAATATACTTCATGACCATTTGTTTGTTATATTTAGTTTAGTTTGTTTAGTGTTTGAGATTCTATTTTGATTTTTAATAATTATAACAAAATATAAGGGATCAAAATACATAATCAATAATTTATATGCTATGATTAAGTCACATTTTTCCTAATGATTTAATTATTTTATACAATCTTAGTTAAATCAACTTGATTTTATGTCAAATATTCTAATATTAGTAGTGTTGATAAATAATTAAATGAGAATTTAACCCGTATTAACACAAATTTAATAATATTTTATTAATTCTAACATGTACTCTTTATAACTCATCTACTATATAACTTTTAGACTTTTTTAATTTTACATATTTGTAATAATTAAAAAAATTATTAAGTTTATATATGTTAATTATAATATTTAAATAAATGTCAATCGAAGTTTCTCTAACGTTAAGAATCAGAGCTCACAGGTTTTGGAAAACAAAATGGGAATCAAATTGTTGTTTTCTTTGTTTGCGAATGATTCAGACATAGAATATCTTCAAAACACAAGATAATGTGTGGTTAAATATATGATATTTTCTATTTCCATATTGATTGCTGTTATTTTTTAGTTGGAATGAAATGTAAAATATTTAGGAAACAAAATTTGGAGTAATGTTAGTTTTGGAAACTTTTTTTTTTTTTGAATTGAATGTTAAATTAATTCAAACCAAAAAAGACTGTTTTACAATGACTGTTACCAGTTTTTGAGTTTGCTTAAACAAAACCGAAAAAAGAGAAGACAAGATTTACAGCAGAGATGAGTCAAGTAGGGCGAGTGGCAAACCATAAGGTCAGCCCATCGTCGTAAGAGTAGTTTCCCAGGTTGTCGATATAAGTGAACATGTTGCGTACTATCTTGTCAATGAGCTTGACCAGATGAGAAGAGGGTATGGGAGTTGCTCCATGTCTTCGCTTGTTGCGTTCATGCCAAAGATGATAGACCGTGGTTTGGTAACTATAACGAATAGTGAAGAGACGGATTCTATCCATGTTGGTATTGCGGAGTGTAGCCTGAAGAGTGTTCCAATCAATTGTGAAAAGATTTCCAAGGAGTCTAGTCGCAAGTGGAACCCATACCGCTGCGGCATACGGACAGGAAAAGAAGAGGTGATCACGGGTTTCCACAGAACCACAAAAAACACAATCTGTTCGTTGATTGGTATTCCATCGTTGCATGCGGTCCCCCGTAGGAAGTCGATTCTTAACAGCCAGGCAGGATACATACGCATACTTGGGGGTTGCATGCATGAACCAGACACTTTGAGACCAAGGTTCCGCCGACTGAGATTCACGAAGCAGAGTAATGGTCTCCTTAGTTATGAACCTCTCACGATAGGAATTGTGTTAACCCTTCCACATGGGGATATCCTCAGCTGCAGTGAGAGTGAGAGCCGCTAGTTCAGTTTCAATGGTGTTGAGAAGGGCAGAACGATGCTGACGCCTACGTTGGCCCTCTTTGGCCGTTGCCACGGTTGCAGTCAAAGGAATGCCGAGTTCAATATGTCGGTTGCTACCATTGATCTCATGGAGACAACCCAAGCTACTCCAAATGTCATACCAAAACGATATTGATGTCCCATTATTAACCTGCACTTTGTAAAGCTGCTTCGCAAGTGATCTATACTTTAAGAGCTTCCTCCACATCCATGATCCCATACTAGTAGTAGATTTGAGTTCCCAAAAGGGTCTGTTTTTGAGTAGAGTGACAGAGATCCACCTGTTCAAGAGAGAATCTCATCCAGACATTATTCGCCATAGGAGTTTAAGATAGCTAACCTTGTTGGCAAGACGGAGAGATTGGAGTCCCAAACCCCCTTCTGCTTTTGGGCGACAGACTTCTTTCCAAGAGACCTTTGCCTTCTTGCCACTCAGCTGAGGACCAGACCAGAGGAAAGCAGAGCATAATTTGTCTATCTCTGTTATACACCAACTAGGGAGACGATATGCAGAGATCCAAAAGTTGAGTGTACTAGAAATTACAGACTTAAAAAGCTGCAGACGACCTGCATAAGAGAGAGGACGTGCACTCCATGATGTCAGACGGGCTCGGACCTTTTCTAACAAAGGAAGACAGTCAACAGATGACATTTGCTTTGTGAGCAGAGGAAAACCGAGGTAGCGAACTGGAAGCTGGCCATGAGCAAAGGGGAACTGGTGGAGAATGTCTAAACGACATGTATCAGAGACGCCAGCCATGTATATAGAGGATTTTTCAATACTGATCCTTAGGCCAGAGATTGCAGCAAACCGATCAAATATTTCTAGGATACCTTCAACGGACCGTTTTTGTCCATCCACAAAGACCATCAGGTCGTCAGCAAAACACAAATGAGTCAATTGGATAGGTTGACATTTGGGATGGTAACCAATGCGCTTCTCAGCCGCGGCTTTATCAAGGAGCTTAGACAACACGTTCATGCAAATTACAAATAGATAAGGAGACAATGAACACCCCTTTCTGAGTCCCCTTGCGCTTTGAAAAAACCCCGCAAGCTCCCCATTTACCTGAACAGAAAATGAGGCAGTGGAAATACACAACCGGATCCAATGAATAAACCTTCCAGGCAACTCCAACGCTTCAAGGATGTTGAACAAGAAATCCCATTGCACTGAATCAAAGGCTTTTGAAATGTCGATTTGCATTGCACAACATGGAGAGATCGTGTCTTTGTGATAGTCTTTAACAACTTCTGAGGCAAGTAAAACATTCTCCAATAGCAACCGATCCTTAACAAACGCAGACTGATTCGTAGAAATGAACTTAGACAGAAGCTCCTTTAGCCGGTTGGCTAGAATTTTCGAGATAACCTTATACAACACATTGCAGCAGGAGATATGCCTATAATCCTTCATGGCACTTGCTGATTCTGATTTCGGGATTAAAGCCAATATTGTGGCGTTGAGTCCCTTCGGCAGAAACCCCTTTACAAAAAAGGATTGGATAGAAACAGTGAAATCATTACCAATTATTGGCCAAGCAGACTTGTAGAACTCAATGGTGTAACCGTCAGGTCCTGGAGCTTTGTTTGATGGCATGGAGAAGATGACCGCTTTAATCTCAGAAGGTGTCACCCCTTTTATGAGCAATTCCTGATCAGTAACAGAGCACTTAAAAGACAATAAGCTCTGCAAACTGTCTACTGACATTCCACAGTAATCTGCCGGAGGATGTGTGAGAAATTCTTGAAAGAACCTCACAGCCTCCTCCTTAATATCCTCTAGCTGCTAGAGAACAACACCATGTTGATTCGTAACTTCTCGGACACTGTTCTGCATTTTCCGTTGCTCTGAAGAGCGATAGAAATAGGCATTGTTCTGATCACCCACATTCAACCAGTGAAACTTTGATTTTTGTTTCATGTAGCCTTCCTCTAGCGTTGATAAAAAATCCCATCGCTGGAAGGCATGTGTTTCGGCTTCCATGCTTTGAGACGTGGGATTGGCTAAAGTGGCGTCCTGTCGACGACATAGTTCCTCATGAGCATCTCGTGTTCGACAAGTAATATCAGCTAGAGCTTCTCTCCCTAGGAGACGCAACACTAGCTTTAAACTCTTGAGTTTCTTGGAAAGACGGAATAGCGCAGAGGTAGAGACAAACAACGGTGCTAAAGTTTGCCAAAACTCATTCACTTGTGTCGGGAACTGAGGCAACGATGTTAGAACATTTGAGAACTTAAAAGGTCGCCGTTTCTTTAATGGTTCAGCACCTAGACAGAATCGACCTCGGGAATGATCTGAGCAACCTCCCGAATCAAACACAATAAGAGTGTGGATATATCTGCGTCCAAGCTTGATTAACTAATCCCCGATCCAGATTTTTACAAATTAAATCACCATCTCTCTTATTACACCATGTGAACTGCGATCCATGGTGTTTGAGGTCGATCAGGGAGCAATACCGAACAGCCTCCTGGAAATCCCGCATACCGTAACGTACCATTGGAGTGTCCTCAAACCGGGAATGCTCCACCCCATCAAGTGTTTCATTAAAATCACCACTAATCAGCCATGGCTTATTACAAAATAATGGAGAATCATGATGAGCTCTCATATCATCCCAGAGCTCCTTCCTACCCTCAACCGTGTTATATGCGTAAACAAAAGAGCATAAGAATTCCTCTGTCTCACCCGCCAGAAGTACCCAAAAAGAAATCATCTGACTGCTTTTAAACACCGGAGTTAGTCTTGTTGTTGGACTCCATAGGATCCATATACGCCCCAGCCGGTGGTGTTCATAATTTGACATAAAAGACCAATGTGGAAAAACTTTATTTACAAGTGCTTGGGCATTACTTTCTTTGACTCGCGTCTCCAATAAGCACCCAAACTGCATAGACTGACTCTATACCCAACTGCGAATGATCGAGTGTTTTGAAACTGTATTAAACCCACGAACATTCCAAAAGAACCCTGACATTAAGGTTTTTTCCTCAAGTTCTTTTTCTTCCAGGCCGGAACCTGGACAGCTTTAGAGGCTTGAGGATCTGTGATAAACTTTTGGGCTGATTTAGAACCACAAGGAAGAGAAGGACGAACACTACTTTCCTCATTCACGGTTCCTTTCACTAGTTGCTCTGTTTTCTCTGTCTGCGTTGTTTTCTCAGTAGTAACAGTGGAGTCAGAGTTTGGTAACTCTCCTTCCTCCATCCTGTCTGAGGGATCCACCATTGTCTCTGTGTCCTCTTTATCTCCCAACTCACCCTCCACATCCAAGACTGCGATTCTCGAAGGAGAGACCGTAATGCTATTAGTGGCCTGAGTCTTCTGCTCCGGACGGTTACCTTTAGAAGCGGAGATTGAGCACCATTCACCCTCCATACCGACTGAACCTTCCATACCTACTGAACTGGTTTCTTGAGCAGTATGAACCAACACGACTCCCTAGCTTGGGGAAGCAGATTGAGGAGTCACTTGGCTGATATCCTTGCTCGAAACTCGAGTTTGAGTGTCTACAAAAGATGTATTAACCACCGGAGTTGAGGTGGCCACTTGAGCTTCGTCAGGTTGTGGATTTGCTGCCTTACAAACCTCCCTTAGGTGACCCCAGTTGGAGCAAATAGAGCACTTTGGTGGTAGCCACGGGTATTGAAATTCCACCACTGCATCCACACCTTTTTCAGACTGAAACCGGAAAGACTTAGGGGGATCTTTGGATAAATCTACCTCAACAAACACTTTTGCTTCCCCAAATTGTTTGCAGAGGACTGTATCAGGATGTAACCGCTTGGGATCACCCACAGCACTTGCTAGGAACCCTAACCCCTTCCATGCGAACATCTTATGTGGAACCTTCTTCATAACAACCCACAAGGGGATTGTTTTAATATCTGGTTGGGCTTCCTCAATGATTGGTGACCACCGAGAAACAATCATCAGAATTTCTGCTATATTCCACATACCACGACGTAAAACACGGTCCCTTATCTCCCGGTCCCGGGTTCTGAACTTAACAGTGGACTCATTGACTTCAAAAACATCGATCAGCACAGATTTGTCCCCCAGAGGCCAGATTTTGTTAACAATGACATGAATCTTTGCCACATGCGGAGCAGTAGTGGAAAGAAACTTGCCAATCAAAAAATCCTCCCATAGAGGAGCCGCATCTTGAAAGATTTCATCCGGGACTTGAACGGTATGGTTACCGTCGACAACTTTGACATCAAAAGCATGTTTGGAAAGACTTTGAGAATTCTGAACCACCGACGAGTAAGAAACCTTGGAGGGAAGCACCGGAATTGGAACCACCGGCGCGAGAGACATCGGGAACGGCGGCAGAGCCACCAGAACGCTGGAGCGTGAGATGCACGCCAAAACCCTAAATCACCTTTGGAATCGCCTTGCCACGTCACTCTTTTTTTTCGCTCAATACTATACTCGTTTTGGAAACTTTTTAGGGGTTAATGTTGTAAATAAGTTTTAAAATAAACAAAACTAAAAGGACATAACACAAAAATGTTAATATAGATTAACGACAATTGCATAATTATCGCTTAATCAATCTTTCAAAATGTAATCGCAATCTCAAAAAATCCCTTGAAATTAGAACAGAATAATCTAAACTTCTCTTAAATCAATGCTAATTATGCGAATAAACCTTTTGTTAAACGTATCAAAGATTTTGTGCTTGCACAAGAAATCTATCATTTATTGCTTCTAACCTAAACACTAATATATGAATCGCCTATAAATATTAGCATGAAACGTATAGACCCAATCATCACATATTCACCATTTTTCAAATACAAGCTTTGAAACACATACCTTGCAATGACTCATCCTACGAGATGTGAAGCCTTTCAAGACTTCATAGAAAATGCAAGTCATGGTTCTTCATACCTGGGGACATATACAACAATGCCAAGGTAAGTATAAAGATCTTATATTGTTGTATATATATACATTCAACAGTATTCATTTTCATAAACCTAACCTATTGTTATGTCATTTTCAGGGTACAAAGTTCACTCTTCTGTAAAAAAGATCTAATGAACCGGTTCCTGAAATTCAAGAGGAGTCATGCAATTCAATATGAATTTAATATTCCAATGTAACATCTGATTTTATATGAAATGTTGAGATTTAGAGGTTAGAAGCAACTCTGACTTCCTTATCCTTCTATGTGAGAGTTGGCAGATCGATATGAACTTGAAAGACGTGTAGAAAGAGAGAAACAGCCAAAGTAGCAGCATTTCTTGACAGGGAAATGACATCATCTCTTTTAACTTCATCAACCTGCATGTTCGTTTGGGAGGTAAGTCTTACAATATAACCATCTAAAAATGTCTAAACTTTAATATAGAAAAACCATCATACGTATTTTGTAAGCTTTTTATTTTATTTATACCTAAAGCCTAACTCATGTTGTGTCATTACCAGTTATTGCCCAACAAATATACTATGAGCAATCGATCCATGCAAAATTCCAATTCGATGAAGAACCAGTAGTTATCAAGGAATTGGGATCTTAAAGAATCAAGCAGTGAGAAAGCTCATTGCTATTTAGTTGCTAATGGAGACCGAGAATGCAATTTTGAAAAAAAAAAAAAAAAAAAAAAAAAAAATCCAGAAGCGATNAGTATATGGATTATATAGCATAATCAATAATATCCAAATCAATTTAAGAAGTAGCAAACTCAATGAGGAAGAGAGTTCTTACACAATTGTTACTAAAATTTGTGGAATAACCAGTCTTGGAGATAGATAAGAGTAGTTCTTTCCATTCAGGTAACCATTTGTGATGAGATGAGACAAAATCGGAGGAAAAAACATAGAATTGGATGAAGAAAGCATGTTTGGTTGATCCAGTGGAGGAAGGTGGCAAGAAACGGTATCGGTGTAGAAACGGAGAAGATTGGTAAGGGACCAATTTTGAAGGTCACGGAGGAGGAACCGAGGAAGAGAGGAGGAGGAGGACAGAGACAAAGGACTTTACAATGACTTTAGGTTATGTCTCTCTTCGGCTGATTTTTGTTTTGCCCCAACTCAAAATACAATCAATCTTATTATAATCATACAAATTATATGACTATAGTATGTAACCGATGTAGAAAAATTGCTTTCCGCTGTAGCTCGATCATATTTAATTGTTTTATGATACCAAATTAAATTACAGTATTCTTGTTAAATATTATGTATTATTATTCAATCTTAGACTTAAAATATTTATAAGTGTTGGAATAATAGTCAAAAACTATATTTAAAGAAATTTTAAACCGTTATAAACTTTTTTTATTTTTCTTAAACATGTCATTTATTTTATTTTAGATCTTATGTTTAATCGGATATGGATCAAAAGATATGCTTCTTTTTAGAGCGGGTCATGTATGCTATGTTTGTTTATTTTATTTTATTTTATTTTATTTTATTTGCAAATAGCATTAAGATTTTACATAAGTATATTAAACATAATATATATTGCACTAGGATGGTTTTCTGGGGTTAAATTTGGAGAAATACCCTAAAATAGCACTAAAACAAGTTTTATGGACAATTATAACACACATTCTATAAATTTCTAAAAATAGCACTATTTAAAACATTAAAACATTTAAAATTAATTTTTAGAATTTTGTTTTTTAAGTTTGGGTTCTAAATTTCACATTTAGGATATAGTTTTGAGGTGTAGGGTTTAGTATTTTGAATTTATAATTTAATTTTAAAAGATTAATTGGTGCTACTTTTGGAATTTTAGAGATGTTGTGCTAAGTTTGGAAAAAAAACTTATTTTTGTGCTATTTTTGAGAATCTTCCTTAAATTTCTTTAATCCATTGTCGGACGAATCTGGCATGGCTAGTTTGAATTATTAAACCAACACTAAAATTATGAACTTATTTTATATACTGTATATTTCTTTTGGAATTAATTCCGTTATAGATTATATCCATATTTACTATACAAACTACGAAATATACAGACCTACAAAGAAAAAACAATACTATTACAATAAAAATAAATTAAAACACAATAAAAATAAGAAAATATATTAAAACACAATATGATGTTTCAAAAAAATTAAAATGAATATCAAAATACAATAAAAAAGATTAATCTACGGTGTACCACGGATTCAAACTTAATATGTACATGACAAGAAAAGACCGTTTCGAGTGATGTGGGAAAGATTTGTATTGATTCTTTTTTGAAAAATTGATTTTGAATTCTTTAGTATTTTGTTATCTATCGTCTTACTTTTTTCTTTTATATTACTTTTTTCGTGATTGAAGCTTTGCAGAAATGAGTCTCACACCGATTGCAACTGCCACCAAAGAATGTTTTACTGGAATCTAACGTAGAATTGTCAACCATTTTCAAAAAATTAAATTTGTCAAGAGTGTTTTTGTTAATTCCGTTCATTTGGTGTAGATGTATAAGTGATAACTCGTGTAATATTAATATGCGAAACTGTGTTATGATATTATATTAAAAAAAAAAATTTAAAAATCTCATATAGAAATTGGTTAAGGGTTAGGTGGAGGAGTGATAGGTAGTGGGTTCGATTCTCAAACTTGCAAATAGGTTTAAAACAATTTTTTTTCAAAAAAAAAGATATTATATTAAAATAATTCTGTTTACATAACAAAAAAGTGTGTTATGATATTTAACATTTTTTTATTGACGATATTTTATTTTGGTATAAGTATTTATCTCAACTGGATTCAAGTAATAAGTACCTTATATATCAAAGAAAGCAATAATTTGACGCAAATGGGTCGTTTTCATGATGATTTTGGAGATTTATTCTTTGTTCTTTAATTTGAATTGGTTTCTTGTGAGTCTGTTCGTAGAACTTACAATATTTAGATTTTCCAAACCAAAAAATATTTTTAATTTTAAAATTACTGAAAACTGTAAAAGACTAGAAGAAGAATAACGAAAACATTTTTTTGAGTTCACTTATCGTTTTCATTACTCGTAACGAGACTAAAAAAGTCGTGAAGCGAGTCTAGAAAAAAAGAGGCGAATCTACAATAAAATAAATTAATTTTTTTTTTTTTTTAAATTATGAACTAACTATTTTTTTGGGTCAACAAATCAAGTTTTGATTTGTTTTAAAAAACAGTATGTGGTTGATAATTTAATTCATCCTTTATACAATTATAAGAAAAATTATCATTTAGTTAATTACTTTTTTTTGTTTGTTTATGCATACTTGTATAGTTAGTTCCAAACAAAAGTATCAATTAAAAGATGAAATAATTTTGATTGATAAAACATAGTCTAACCGTGAAGTGATCTTAGTGTAGTGGCAGGAGGTAAGTCCATTTGTAGAAGGTACTATCATACCAGGAATCGAATCCCGCTTTCTACGAATGTATGAATTTGACTAATGGGCCAATCCGTAGTGGCCCAATGGTTGAAAAAAAAAATAGTCTAACGTCCAAACACAAATTGAGACTATCACCAAATTTTAGTTTTGGGAATGATATTGAGAAGTCTTAAAAAGAATCTCTATATTAACATCCAAATTTAACTCTTTCAAAATTAAGGTAATATACATTTATGTTTAGATTTAGTATTAAAATTATGAAATTTTAGGGATTAAGGATTTCAGATTGAAAGTTTAATTTTAAAGGTTTAGACACTAATAAAATTTAGTGTTTAAATCAAACTCTTTTGTTAATTTTAAAATATTAAATATAATTAGATACTTATATAAATTTTAAACATTAACTAATTTCCCACCACTTTGTGAGGAATATATAAACATTTTGTCAAATAGAAAAGAAAAAGTAGACGTTTGACCAACACAAATAGAGAATGATGTAAAATGAATATACAAAACTGAAAAAAAAATCTGTGGGCATAAAAATTAGAAGACATTTCTATGAAAGAGACGAGACAATATTACAAATTCACTCACAATAGTGGAAATAATAAGCACAAAAAGATATAATTCAATGTTGTACTGGACCACTCCTTCTTCCCCATATCTTGTCACCTTTTAGTCAAATACTACAAAAATACAATAAATCAGCGGGTCATCCAATTTAATACTGAATATCTGGTTAGTCTCCAAGTAAATACAGATAAAATTATATAATACAAACGAATTTACTTTTCGTCTTTTAACTTCACAAATTTAGCAACAATGCGTTTTTAAAAGAGGAGATGACTAAGTTGCTCAAATTTATTAGAGCGGTGATTTGTGCAGCAGGAGTAGCATTTTATACACACCAGATATTGAACGATTTACATATAGTCAGATTCGTTTGAAAAGTAACTAAGGAGAGTAAAAAATAAAAAAATATCTGATCATCAAAAATAAAATGTAAAAATCCTTAGATCAGAATTTTGTTTTAGGTTTTGTTTGAATGTTGTGAACGTTAGCAGCTTAATCCACTCTATCTCTCGCAAATCAAATTTATTTGTATGTCAAAGTGGTCTTTAATTGGTATATAAGGAATTTCTTATAATTTCTTTGGTATGCATCAATATGAACTTCTTTAGTTTATTAACAGTAAGTAAAATGGGACAACAAACCGTCGTGAAGACACGAACCATATCTGTTTATATGTAAAATCGGTTAATAGCTGCTCGACAGTACTTTGACAAACAAAAAAAAGTTGCTCGACAGTAAATTTTTTTTTATTCGCACTATTACAAATTATAATTTGTGAATGAAAAATGAAAATAGTTTAATCGTAAACAGTTTTGTCCGTTCAAACCGCAATAACCTTTAGAACCTTAAATAATTATATTAAAAGAAAATTTTCAATGCTGAACAATTTTTTACATTAATACTACAAAGTAAAGTAAATTAGGTAGATAAGCTTGGTGGGAGGATTTAAAGCGACAACCGAAATAGTAGAATAAGCCACGTTGGTGTAGTAGGGTTTACACACTAGACCATAAAACCTTTTTAGTCCAATCCCAAACCTAAACTGAGTATTATAGAGAGAAGAAACAAAATAAAGATTAGTGTTATAAACCTTTTGGAAGATTTGAAGAGGTGAGAGAAACATACAATCTTTTTATATAAAGTATTCTTTCTCTTTAAAAAAAATTATTGAGTTTAGAAATTTTTATACATTTTAAGAAAATAATAATTATTGAGTTTAAATATATTTTTTTAATTAAAGAGATATTATTTAATTTTAAATCAATAATAATTCAAAATTTTAAATATTTTTAATGATTACTTCTTAAAATTTACAAAACATCTATTTTTATGGGATAAAAAAATATTCAAAACATCAAAATTTATTAAATAAGAAGAGTATAAACCAAAACAAAATAAAGAAAAGGTAGTAAAAGAGGCCACAAACAAGTCAGTATCCCACGTGCATCTGGGAACTCGACCCCTCTCTCTGCCACAACCCTCTCCTTTTTCTCCTTCTTCATTTCTTCCATTTCTCTCTTTCTCTCTCTCAAAAGAAGAGACACAAATAATACTGAAAGCTCAAAGCTTTCCCATCTCTCACACACAGAAACAGAGCGCAACTTAAAAAGAAAAAGAAAAAACAGAGGAAGTAAGTTTTGGTCTGGTCAGAGCAATGGTAGAAGTGAAAGATCAAGACATGGGTGATGGGATGCAATGTATAAACCATCCATTTACTAAAAACCCAGGTGGGATCTGTGCTTTTTGTCTCCAAGAAAAACTTGGGAAGCTCGTAACTTCATCTTTCCCACTCCCTAAACACCTCGCTTCCTCTTCCTCTTCTTCATCTCCTTCCTTCAGATCTGACTCTGTAGGTAGCACAACCACTGCCTCCGCCTCAAATCTTTCAGCTTCTCTCTCTCTTTCCGTTTCTGGAGCTAGAAATGTCGCAAACAACAACAACAAGCTTCCGTTTTTGCTGGCTAAGAAGAAGAAGAAGATGCTTACAACAGCTTCTTCCTCCTCCACTACGGCGAATATTGTCTACAAGAGAAGTCAATCAACGAGGACGACGAAGACATCGTACGGAGATTCAGATTTGAGCCCTCGAAAGAGGAATGGGTTTTGGTCTTTTCTTCATCTCTACTCTTCAAAACACCATAGTAGCAGCAAAAAAGTTGGAAGCTTTAACCAACCCACAAGCCAGAACGAAACTAAAACAGAGTTGACAGAGTCTACGACAGTGGGATCTTCGTCTTCTTCCTCAGCTTCTTCTTCAATGTCAAAGAGAGCATGGAATGGAGTTGGTGGGAGTAGTAGTAACAGAAACGGCATTGATGTGATTGTAGAAGAAGATGGGAGCCCTAACATTGAAGTCACACCAAGTGAGAGGAAAGTGTCAAGATCTAGATCTGTTGGTTGTGGAAGCAGAAGCTTCTCTGGTGATTTCTTCGAGAGGATTACAAATGGGTTTGGAGATTGTACTTTGAGAAGAGTTGAGTCACAGAGAGAAGGTAATAATAACAAAGCCAAGGTTAGTAACAGTAGTAGTAGTAGTAACCCTAGTAATGGTGTGAGGGAGATGGTGAGATGTGGTGGGATCTTTGGTGGGTTTATGATAATGACATCATCATCTTCTTCTTCATCTTCATCATCATGGGTATCATCATCATCTGCTGAACATCATCACCAACATCAACACCATCATAATCATAACATGGGTCATGGTGGAGGAAGGAACAGAAGCTGGGGTTGGGCATTTGCAAGTCCAATGAGAGCTTTCACTTCTTCTTCCTCCGGTAAAAGAGGTCGTACAATTTCAGATTCTACAACAAGCAAGAACGCAACTCCAAACTTGGGTGCAATCCCTTCTTTGTTAGCCGTGAGTAGCTGAATAATACAACGTTAAATTTTTGTGTTCCAATAAGTGCTTTTTTATTAATCTTTAAAACAAGAAGAATACAGTAATAATTAGTTATCTTTTTAATCAATGTGTTTATCTTTTTAGGTGTTCTTGAAACAATTGTTGATGAGTTTTTGAGAATCCTAATAGTATTGTAATGTTACACTACTCTCCCTTCTATGTTCATCATCATATTTTGTCCAACAAGGAACTTAGGATACTTTTTTGTTTATTTGTCTGTTTCTCTTTGATTATTTTAGTCTTTAGATATTGTTTCCCTAATCTCTCTCTTTTGGATATATCTGTCTTGCTTTATGTTGTTTGCAAGAACTACATCTTTTACAATGGTAATTTGGTAAATAACTTGGTTTTGGTTTAGACCCAATATCATGTAATTTTTTCTCTGATAAACTATATTCTATATGGTATAGCTTTATTTGTTAAATTACACCTGAAAAAAAAAATCATGTTGTATTCATGTTTTTGCCAAAGATTTGGCTTTTTGTCAATTTTGTATATTTTTTATAAAATTCTATTTTCTTTCTCTAATCTCTCTTAGAAACAAATTATGTGTCTTGCTTGCTTTATGTTGTGAATTGTGATTATGATGTGTGTTTTAGAAGTATTAATTAAATTAGTAAACAAAAACCAACTGGAAAAGCCAGTCAAAGAGGGAAATCTCTGATGGAGTTTGACTAGCTTTTAAGTGTGTGTTTTGTGAGATAGATGAGTGAATCAAAAGGCACATGCCTTTGCACATGCATTATGATTCCATGGTCCCCCAAAAAAACTTCAATTTCTTTTTTTTGTATCTCTTGTGACCCACAAAATTAAGGCATTAATAAACGGTTGCACTGCTCGACATACATCACTGGTCACCTAATCTTCAAAACCCCAACACAGTGCAAATTTGGTTTCACATCGATATTGTTAAGTAGATTAAGGACAAAAACATATACCGAAGATTTTGTTATTATGTAACGTGTAGAAGAGGACATGAAGGGGTCCATGAGATGAAACTACATATGAAGGATTCTGCAAAGCCAAAGAGACAGGGCAAAAAGCTCTCCTTCTCATTTCCTCTTTTCTTATTTTTATTTTGATTCATTTGTATTCTTCCATGTGGAATCATCGTTGTACCAAAGACCTAAAACCACATAGATGAATTAACAGCTGATCACGTGTTGTTAGATACATATTAATAGGATTGCTTAAGATAGATTAAGATCTCAATAAAAAATACTACTAGGCATGTTCTTAACTTGCTCCAACTTCATAGAGCCTAGATATCGTCACAAATACTAGCATCGAAAATTTATAGCTAGACTAGAGAATCATTAAAACATGGAAACGCAAACGGAGGAGAAAAAAAACAAAACAAAAAGGGGCCTAGCTCTGTAAAAACCAATAATGAATTATTAATTTTCATTGCTTCTAAATTGTAATGAACTGTTGTTGTTTGGTATGAATTAAAATTTGAGAATCTAACCTAAAGTTAGATCATAACCTAAGAATTTTTGTTTACAATAGTCAATAGTTGCATCCCTCTGATTTTTAGTGTACTCAAATTCGTTTTTAAAGTGCAAAATAATTTCTTTTGATTGGACCACTTGAATTTTTGGGTTTCGGTTTATGTGATAAATTTGTTATAAAATTTGCGAAAAATTTTAGACGGATGGCTCGTAAGATGATTAGTCGGTATTGGCTTTTAGCTACAGTGTCGAAAGTTTGGTTACTGTTGCTGATCTAACAAAAAAAAATCCGAGGATCTATAATTTCAATAGAAATTTTAGTCTTTCATTTTTGTGCAAACTTCTGCATTTTTACAAATGCATTTAAAAAATAAATTAAATTTATTATTTATTGACAAATATCTTAAAATACCACAAACACTAAAAAGATTTTTAAGGTTTAAGATTTAGTTATGAAGTCTTAAAATGTAGTTTTAGGTCTTTGGTATTTTCGAAAATTGTATTTTTAAAATAAAGCTTAATTTAGTTGTATTTTGTAAACTATCCTTATTTATTAGTATCTATCTCTTAGTATTATATAGTTTTTTCCCCGCTTTTTTTTTCCAAAAATAGTATGTATAATATAAATGCAGGTCATTTGAGCTACTATTATTATCAAATATATATATATATATATATAT
This sequence comes from Camelina sativa, assembly GCF_000633955.1. Classification (NCBI taxonomy): domain Eukaryota; kingdom Viridiplantae; phylum Streptophyta; class Magnoliopsida; order Brassicales; family Brassicaceae; genus Camelina; species Camelina sativa. The sequence goes on along the minus strand of NC_025702.1, from coordinate 8,966,240 downwards.
ATAAATGCTGGTCGTGTGAGTTTGGTTTATACTTCTACAAAATTACAAATGACAAATGACAAAATTACAAAAATGAAACAATCGAAGTCGTAATCTGAGTCTGAGTAATATACACGGCCCACACTATTGGACACTCTCTAGTCTCTAGAGTGATTAATAGAACACAACCATTTTCTTATTACATTATTCCGGAAATTGCGCTCATCATAAACTTTTACAAATAATTCAAGTCCATAGAATTCGATGATAACGCTACCCCCGGAAAAATTTAATGGTTATTTTGCCGACCCATCTGATTAAATCATGGTGTGACAAGAACATGTTGGGTCTATAAATACTATTCATGATGATGGGTCAAACTCAAACCCATCCATTTATTACCTCTATGACTTCATGCATGCTCATGTTGTTGCGGTGTAAGTTTCGTCGATCGTTTTCATAGTTATTGCCGAAGCGAAACAGAATCTAAAGTGTCTGTAATTGCCATAACCTACTTGCCATTAATGTGGCCAATTATAATCTGAAAAAAACAAAGATGTTCTCCTACTTCTATTAGAATGGCATGCACTTTATATTTTTATATTTTTTTTTAATAATGAATAAATCAGGTTTTGCTTTTAATAAATAAGTCTGAACTTGGGGCTTTTGACAAAAAAAAAAAAAGCAAAATATTGATCACACAATTACAATTTACAATAATTTTACAGTGGCTGGTTAAACGTAAACCCTTTAGACCGCACGACCCAAGTTGGCTCTCTTAACTAATCAGACAAAGCAAGAAGACGTGTTGTGTGACTAATTCTAATTGTTACAAAAGCACACAAAGGATGCTGAAAAACAAATAGCATTACCTAACGCAGTGAAATCCTCTGCAACAACTTCCACATGATAATTTCATTCTCTTTTATATCTTCATGTAAGCAAACCATAGTGGGCGTATCAATCATCCATGAAAAACTTGAGATTAAAAGAAATATAGTGAAATGAACCAAACGACGATACACATTGTTTCACCAATCTCCTTGACCATGTCAGAGCTGAAGACGCTTCTATGCTCAGGTGGTTCCGTCTTTGAGATCTTTGCCGGTTTGCTAGTATTGCATCTCATCTACCAAAGAATTAGAACAAGAGTCAAAGTCTACTTACTTGATTTCACTTGCTATCGAGCACCTGACTCAAACCGCGTCCCAATGTCAACTCTTATCGAAACCATCTATCTCGATGACAAGCTTGATCAAGAGAGTATTGACTTCCAAGCCCGGATTCTTGAGAGGTCCTGGTTAAGCAACCAAACCAGTATTCCTCCTTCCTTGATGGAAATACCCCTCAAGAAATCTCTCTCTTCAGTCCAAATCGAAACCATGACTACTATCTTCACCTCTGTTGAAGATCTCCTCAAGAAAAACAAACTAAGCCCAAGAAGCATAGACATACTGATAACAAACTGCAGTTTGCATTCGCCTACACCGTCTCTAAGTGCAATGGTGATCAACAAATTCCATATGAGAAGCAATATCAAGAGCTTTAACCTGTCCGGGATGGGCTGTGCGGCTGGGATTCTATCAGTCGGTTTGGCTAATGACTTGCTAAAAGTTCACCGAGGCTCCTTGGCTCTTATTATTAGCACCGAAGCGCTGAATACACATTGGTACATTGGCAAAGACAGATCTATGCTTCTTACCAACTGTCTCTTTCGAATGGGAGCAGCTGCAATATTGATGTCTAGCGATAATCATGACAGAGGAAATGCAAAGTATGAGCTCTTGCATGTTGTTAGGACAAATAAAGCAAAAGATGATCGAGCTTACCGATGTATCTATCAAGACATCGACTCTGAGGAAAAGCAAGGGGTATCGATAACCAAAGATGTAATCAGTGTTGCTGGAGAAATGCTGAAGATGAACCTAACTTCACTCGGACCTTTGGTATTACCTTACCTAGAGCAATTCCAATATGTGATACAACACATTCTTAATAAGAAACTAAAGATCTATAAGTCGAGTTCTTCTTATACACCAAACTTCAAGACAGCGTTTGAGCATTTCTGCATTCATACAGGAGGAAGAGCTGTTATTCAAGCAATGGAGATGAATCTGAACTTAACCAAAGAAGACATCGAGCCATCAAAGATGACTCTACATAGGTTTGGGAATACTTCTTCGTCGTCTATTTGGTACGCTCTCTCTTACTTGGAAGCAAAACGGAGAATGAAAGAAGGCGATAGAGTCTTGCAGATTGCATTCGGAAGTGGGTTCAAGTGTAACAGTGCAGTGTGGAGATGCATCCGAGACGTGGAGCCCAATACAGAAAACAAATGGCTCGGCTTTATCGACTCTTATCCTGTTGATGTACCTGACTCTACAAATATCAGACCAGGCTAGCACAAGCAAGTAATTACAACTCAGGAGGGCTCTGAGTTGTTAGTTAAATTCTTCCTCGAAGAACACAAAGACCTCTTCTCACAGGTTTTGTTATGTTGTTTGGTCTCATTCTCACACTCAAATACATTGAAAATTGATATGTCATTTTTCACATGATCCCATGTTTATAATCTAGTTGTAACAATAGCAATTGAATTTTTGATATAATATATGACCAAGAACCGAGAATCCTAAACCAAAAAGTTCTAACAGTGAAGCAAAAAAGAGCTAGCATGACCACCAATTTCCGCCAAATCATCAATAGAGCTTGATTTGATTGAAACAAATCAAAGCCTTATTTTCATAGTAACTAGTAATAGAATTGTTATCTGCTGTATCTTCTATAGAGAATTATTGGACAGCCTTTTTTTTGTTATGAATCATAATGTGAGTATGCAACAGGTACCTCTGTTATGAGCATTTCTTCTTTGTTGTTCTCAATATTCTCCAAGGAATTATCATCTTCAACTCTATATACGACAAAAAAAGAAATATTATTGTTATCCTCCCTACACATTACAGTTTATACGTTCAGCCCAAGAACCTCTGGAACATCAAGATCAGGCTGTCTTCAGGGAATGTTGGACAGTCCTCGGCGGGTATCATATCGGTATTTGCCTGTTTTGCGTCAACCAAACAAAGGATTAAACATCAATGATTGTTCTTTGACCATAAGAAAACCTAACACTAGCATTTGCCATAAACTATGTATGGGTTCTACGATCTATTCAATTCGCCTTCTAACTATGGAGGAGCTTAGTAAACATGATTCGTGGGGATCACAAGTATAGAGTACATGAAAAAATCCAAAAAATATCTATGTGAAGGAAAAGCAAAAGCTGTTACCTATGAACAAATCCGCGATCTTGAAGTTCAATGCAGTGAGGGGTTGGTATCTTCTTGTTCCACCGGCGTTTTTGGAGCTCCATGCGACAAGACTGGAAAAGAAAGTGTTTGTACTCTTTGATCACGTTGCCCTCAAGGTTAGCCCGAGCAGAGCTACCGAGCGGAAACTTCTCATCAAAGGCTGATGATGATCTAACAAAAAAGCTAATCTCCATATTCTGTGTTGTCTTTGGTATCTGATAAGAAGTGCTCTTGTGCAGAGAATACTCGGGTTCAGAAAAGGGTAGATACGCCAGCAACAAAAGTAGAAAGAATGGTAGAATCTGAATAATCGTCAAACAGCTTGGTCCAGCCAAACTAGGCTCCTCCTGTCGGGGTTGGTTACGCGCTTGTCTAGTCCTATAAGCATGGGAAGCACGGAACATGTTTCGTTGTTGTTGTTGACCAAAAAACGACCTGAATATCTCATCGGGATCAAACTCATCATCAAAGAAACCATTCCGCGTGTTATATCTCCTCCTGGGCCTACGATTCCGCCTCTGAACATGATCAAACTCATCAACAAACCCAACCTGATCATACTGGCTCCTCGAGTTACCATCACTCAAACACGTAAACGCTTTGGAAACTTTCTTAAACGCCTCCTCTGAACCAGGTGCCTTGTTCTTATCCGGATGAACTTTCAAAGACAACTTCCTGTAAGCTTTCCTAATCTCTTCAACCGAACAGTTCTTCTCTAAACCCAAAATCGCGTAGTAGTCGCTGTTCCTATTTACATTCCTAACCAACTCAACATTTTCCTCAGTATACTTCTTTTTCTCATCACCCTTCCCAGTCTCAAGCTTATCATCACCATCAACAGTTTTGAGCTTTTCATCAAGAGATGGATTCTTTGAAACTGAGCCCAGATTGTCACAAGCAGCAACAAGTTGATCAACAGAGAGACTTGGATTAAGACGCTTAGCCATCTTGAGAAATTTCAACGCTCGTTCTTTATCACCAGAAACAATGGCGTCTTCGGCGATTCTCAAACACCTAGAAGCATCATCCTTATTCCCATCCATAACTATTCAAATACAAACCCCTAATTTCAAACCTCTACACTTCGATTTTCACACACCCTACACGAATTCAACAATAACAGAGGCTAAATCAGAATTCAGAACCCTAAACAGCTCGAATCGAGAATCAATTTCTGAAATTTCGTAAATCTAGGACACTTCCGCGTACTGAAATAAAAGCGTAATAAGATTTAGAAGAACTGGGAAACGTACCCAATTCAGACGACGAGAGTCGTCGCCATGGAGGAGAGAGAAGGAGAAGCTGATCAGAAACAGGGTTGAGAGTTTTTTTGTCGTCGTCGTTAAGAAGTGATGATGAGCCAGGGAGAGAGCTGAAGCCCGAATCTGTGAGTCTTGTCGTCGTTATAACTCTTCCTAATTTTGAGTTGATATAAGCCATTTTAAAGCTTAAAAACCTTAGGTGTTTAGGTGGTTTACCAAAAAAAAAAAAAGGTTTAACCTTAACGTTAAGTACTCACTATTAACAGATGGTTAAGAAATCGTGTCAAGATTAGGAATGGGAATGTGTTTGGTTCACAATGATCACAATTCACAAGTATGTATAAAACAGAGAGATTTGAACTTGTGGTTTTCTCAACTAAAAGTAGCTGAAATGGTACGCAAATATGGTGTGTAGCGCCTAAATTGTTGTAGTAACCAACTGGTTTCGCCAAAAGTATGATGGTCCCAAGTTCAGTGAAGAGTAAATAGACGCCATGTTTTAAGATACTCTACCCTGCCTTCAGTAGAGGATGAACCGTGTAGTGCCCACACTACTCTTTTTAAAGATGAAGAGAGGCTAGAGAGCACATGACCACATGTTACGGCGGCCTTCATTGGTCTCCAATCCATTGGTATATATATATGCCATGAAAAGCATGGCCGGCGTTGATGCGGTGCAAGAGGTGCTTTTGCATTGGGTTTCATTTGAAAAAAAAAAAAATTATAAAGCTTTGAGCCCTCAAGATTTAATATTTTTTTGAGAAAAATGATTCTAAATTTATTAAATATACAATTAACATCTTAAAAATATCAAAAAAAAAAATTTTTTTGCACCAGGTCCAACAACAACTTGAGCCGGGCCTGTTGAAAAGATATGTACGCTGTACTTGGTAGTGAAGGAAAACCATAATAGATAGTTATGACAAGAAAAAGCAAAACAATAAGATGCTCAAACACTTAACAAACTTGCAGATGCTCACATATCCCCAATACAGATTCATCAACTGTGTGTATGTAAAGGAGCGTTTGAATTTTGATAGTATATTCATGCACTTTTATGGGCTTAGAGAACGTATGGCCCATCCATATGTATAACATTAAAACTCATGTCGTTGTTTTTTAAGAGAACATATCAATCCCACATCGCTTAGAACTGAAAGAATAATTGAAGAAGCAGAGTATAAAACAAGATGTAGGCCGACTGAGAAAAGTACTTACCTAGACGGGGTCAACTCGTGATCAAGAAGACGAGTGGCCTAAGCTAGTGACCTCCATTACACATGGAGGAGGGGTGTTTAGCTTAAGGTCTCCCCAAGTGGGAGAGCCTGCGTCATTATTTGTGGTAGAGGAGGCATGAGTTTGCGCGGCCTCTACCATTCTTAGTCTTAATCATATTTAATTACTAGAAGTAGATTGGCGTGATGCGTGAGATAATTATATAATAATTTTAACATATCTTGGATTTATTAAAATATTTAAAATTTTATATTTTGTGCTTCAATAATTTATTTTATGTTTGTTATTTGTTTTGTTTTTAAATAAGTATTCTCACTCACTTAAAATGAATGACTATTGATTAGTTAAGCATTAAACTGAAAATTTTGTTAATATGAAAGACTAATTAAAAATATTTAGTCTGTATCCCATAATATATAGAGCTCTTCATGTTTTGATGCACAATCAAGACATACAAATATTTTTTACGTTGGAAAAAGAATATTGATTACGCACAAAATAAAATGCGGCTTAGCATAGACATTATGTGCTAGTTTGTCCGCTTTTAGCATAATCTATAAAACATCAATATCTTCTAAAACCAGACACCTCCAAGAAGAGCGAGACATTAGCTTCAATTTCTCGAATAACCTATTCTTGAGCCGAAGCTCATGCTCTTTCTTCATTCTCTGTGTAATTAATTTCATTAATTAGATAACTAAAGGTAGTAAAAATAATTTTGATATTCATAGATTACCAGCATGCTTCACACATGCTTAAAACTTTTATTATTATAATTTGAATGTTTTAGCAATAAAATATTTTAATCTTAATGAACTATACAAATGACTTCAAATGCATTTGTGTTCTAGAAGTAGAATTCTTTCTGTTTCTTGATTAATTACAATTAGAAAAGAAAGTTCTCTGTTAGATATTTCTATATTTTTATCACGTACTTTATATATATTGAACATACTAAATGCAAAACTGAATTTTAGTTTAGAATTGAGTAAAAAAATGTTATTAATGGATAATGATATATTATTATATCAAATAAAACTTGCTTTTTGTGTTATACTTTTCTGTTTAAATATATATATATATATATGTGTGTGTGTTGTATTATACTCAAAATGACCAACGAAAAAGAGTAAAAACATACAATTGTATTATCGAGTTACTTTTTTTAGTGTTAACTGCATAACCTAAGAGAACATAAAATAATTATTCACCAGATATTCTTTTTTTTTTTCTTTTTAAAAATCATGTAATGGATGGAAGAAGAGATAACTCAAATCTTCCTACTTCTCCAAGACATCGTTTTTCTCTCTCATTCCCTCCGTCTCTCTCTCTAGAATGCAATTGGGATTAGCTTAGGGTGATCTTTGGATCTTTCGACTTGATAAACACGTGGTAGAGGTGAGTCTTGTTAAATGCTTATTGATGAAACTTGCACACATGGTCAAATCCCATTGCCTTGCTCTGCTTGCGGGTAAGCACTATCATCACATCATCAACAATCGATCGGGCTAGGAAAAATAATGGAACATATGAGAAGAGAAAAAAAGTGCATACATAGTATAACCCAAACAATAATGTTGTGAAAAGAAATTATGTTAATTATATTTTAAGAAAATAATTAAGACTAAATTGTGTAAGAAAATAAAAACTGAATTTGGAAGAATCAAATGGCTTTGGAAACCCATATCATGATCACCTAGACGTCCAAATCTTCCTCGACCCTAAACACTAAACCATTGCAAAACCTTCCTCATCAGAAGTCATAACCTAAAAATAAAATAAACAACTATGGAAATGGTTATTGGAAACAAAGTTAATAAATACATATAAACACAGTTGTAACGTTAAGGAACAAATTTAAAGTAATATTATTCGAAACAATTAATATTTCTTTGAACTCATTTTCATGGGTAATAAATACAAACACACTTGTATAAAATATAGCATGGGTAATAAGTAGCATAAATATTGTAACTAAGATATAAAATCTATTAGGGTGTATGAATTATGATCAAAACTAAAAATTTATATTAAAAATTTATCAAATGGATCAAAAGAAAAACAAATTACAACATTGATATACAAAATAGACATTCAAAACAAAATTTACCAACATTTACAAGTGAGAATGTGTTATGTACCTAAGACCTTCTTCATCTAACTCTTTCTAATAAATAACCACATTTCACATGTTCACTTCTATATATGCTCCAAAATTTGACTCAACTGATTTATTTCAAAACCTACAAATGTCACATAAAGGAAAAAGTTAAATATTACAAAATTTAGAAAATTATGTGAGAGGTAGAGTACAATGTTTGATGAAGACTTTGTCTAGCTATTTATAGATAAATTTGTAGTAGTATGAGAGGTTTTTCAGTTTTTTTTTGGTCAAACATCATGAGAGTTATGGTTACATTTCAAAGAATAAATATACTATATGTTTTGTCTGTGTTTTGTTCTTTTTTTTTTTTTGTAGAACACTAATTGTCTTGCAATTAATACATTAAAGTGTATTCATATGATGAAAGATTTGTTTTTAAAAATTTTCAAACATCATGGGAGTTACATTTTAATGAATTAATATGCAATAAATTGTGTTAATGATTACTATTAAAGAAATATAAAATATCATATTGTTTTATATCTTGAAATTATTTTAGAATAAATTGATTTGATCTTTTGATCTTTTAGTACATAAATATCATTTAAATTTAGTGAATATGAAAAATAATGTATCTACTTTTGAGAAAATAAATTAAAAGAATTTAATAATTGAGAAGTGAGGACAGGTGTCGAAAATATAAGCTGCCAAATGTCATCGTGTTATGCGAAGTTAGGAGAAAACCTTCTCATATTATGTAACATTCTTACTTTACTTGACAACACTCTTAGGTACATAAATTTTTCATT